>NC_056438.1:76648032-76895532 GCF_018296145.1 Oncorhynchus tshawytscha | reverse complement strand
ATTAGAGGGATCTGTATAATGTGATGCTAGGCTGGGGAAATAGAGGGATCTGTCCAAGGTGATGCTAGGCTGGGGAATTAGAAGGATCTGTCCAAGGTGATGCTAGGCTGGGGAATTAGAGGGACCTGTCCAAGGTGCTGCTAGGCTGGGGAATTAGAGGGATCAATGTGATACTTGGCTGGGGAAATAGAGGGATCTGTCCAAGGTGATGCTAGGCTGGGGAATTAGAGGGATCTGTAGAACGTGGTGCTAGGCTGGGGAATTAGAGGGATCTGTAGAAGGTGATGCTAGGCTGGGGAAATAGAGGGATCTGTAGAATGTGGTGCTAGGCTGGGGTATTAGAGGATCTGTACAATGTGATGCTAGGCTGGGAAATAGAGGGATCTGTACATTGTGATGCTAGGCTGGGGAAATAGAGGGATCTGGACAAGGTGATGCTAGGCTGGGGAAATAGAGGGATCTGTACAATGTGATGCTAGGCTGGGGAATTAGAGGGATCTGTAGAAGGTGATGCTAGGCTGGGGAAATAGAGGGATCTGTACACGGTGATGCTAGGCTGGGGAAATAGAGGGATCTGTAGAAGGTGATGCTAGGCTGGGGAAATAGAGGGCTCTGTACAAGGTGATGCTAGGCTGGGGAAATAGAGGGATCTGTAGAACGTGATGCTAGGCTGGGGTATTAGAGGGATCTGTACAATGTGATGCTACGCTGGGGAAATAGAGGGATCTGTACAAGGTGATGCTAGGCTGGGAAATAGGCTACATAAGAATACAGACTTCTACAGGCCTCTCTGTTCTGTTCTGTCTGATGTGATGCAATTCTTTCCCAAAGTCTTTGTAGCTGAAAACTCCAACAGACTACTATAGCCTCTCTCTACAGCCTCTCTCTCTCTCTCTCTCTACAGCCTCATTCTCTCTATATCTTATCTTTCTCTCTACAGCCTCTCACTACAGCCTCATTCTCTCTACAGCCTCTCTCTTTCTACAGCCTCATTCCCTCTATAGCCTCTCTCTTTCTACAGCCTCTTTCTCTCTACATCCTATCTCTTTCTACAGCCTCTCTCACTCTACATCCTCTCCCTCTTACTACAGCCTCTCTCTACACCTCTCTCTATAGCTTCTCTCTCTCTACAGTCTCTCTCTCTCTACAGCCTCTCTCTACAGCCTCATTCTCTCTACTGTCTCTCTCTACAGCCTCATTCTCTCTACAGCCTCTCTCTGCAGCCTCATTCTCTCTGCAGCCTCTCTCTTTCTTCAGACTCTCTCTCTCTAGCTTCTCTCTATCTCTACAGCCTCTCTACAGTCTCTCTCTCTCTACAGCCTCTCTTTACAGCCTCATTCTCTCTATAGCCTAAAGTCTTCATAGCTGAAAACTCCAACGGACTACTACAGCCTCTCTCTACAACCTCTCTCTATAGCTTCTCTCTACAGCCTCTCTCTACAACCTCTCTCTATAGCTTCTTTCTCTCTACAGTCTCTCTCTCTCTCTCTCTCTACAACCTCTCTCTCTACAGCCTCTCTCTACAGCCTCTCTCTCTCTCTACAGCCTCTCTCTCTCTCTCTCTCTCTCTCTGTCTCTACAACCTCTCTCTCCACAGCCTCTCTCTACAACCTCTCTCTATAGCTTCTCTCTCTCTACAACCTCTCTCTCTACAGCCTCTCTCTCTCTCTCTCTCTACAGTCTCTCTCTCTCTACAGCCTCTCTCTACAACCTCTCACTCTACAGCCTCTCTCCCTCTACATGTCTGGTGTGCTGCAATATGGACTGCATGGTTCTCAGACCAGTGTAAAACTGAATCCCAAATCATCCCCATAGCCTCTAGACACTTGATCTGAGCGGATAGACAACAGACCAGAGGTCTATTTGACTCTGGTGTGCTGTGATGTGAATGACGTGGTTCTCAGAAAATAGAAACCAGGCACAACTCAACCACAATTATTCGAGACGACATGCTGCTTCTTGGAAATGTCCATTCCATTTCATCATTCAATTTTTTTAATGAAAATGGAAGTTTTAAATAAATATAGCATATGAGGCTAGATATTCAAGAATACATTAAATGAGTGGACCGGAAGACATCAGAGTCCTCCTGCGTCTGAGTGTTGAACCCTCCATCTCAGCCATCCAAAGACACCGCTTATGAACGGTTACTGTCATTCCATTTAGCCTTAATGTTATAAAGAATAACATTAACAGTATTTAATCTCATCTGACTGAACGGGAGGGATGCTGCACCGCCCTCAAACGTAAGGCTCTCCAGAGGGTAGTGAGGTCTGCACAACGCATCACCGGGGGCAAACTACCTGCCCTCCAGGACACCTACACCACCCGATGCTACAGGAAGGCCATAAAGATCATCAAGGACATCAACCACCCGAGCCACTGCCTGTTCACCCCGCTGTCATCCAGAAGGCGATGTCAGTACAGGTGCATCAAAGCTGGGACCGAGAGACTGAAAAACAGCTTCTATCTCAAGGCCATCAGACTGTTAAACAGCCACCACTAACATTGAGTGGCTACTGCCAACACACTGTCAATGACACTGACTCTACTCCAGCCACTTTAATCATGGGAATTGATGGGAAATGATGTAAATATATCACTAGCCACTTTAAACAATGCTACCTTATATAATGTTACTTACCCTACATTGTTCATCTCATATGCATACGTTGATACTGTACTCTACATCATCGAATGCATCCTTATGTAATACATGTATCACTAGCCACTTTAACTATGCCACTTGGTTTACATACTTATCTCATATGTATATACTGTACTCGATATCATCTACTGTATCTTGCCTATGCTGCTCTGTACCATCACTCATTCATATATCCTTATGTACATATTCTTTATCCCCTTACACTGTGTATAAGACAGTAGTTTTTTTGGAATTGTTAGTTAGATTACTTGCTCGTTATTACTGCATTGTCGGAACTAGAAGCACAAGCATTTCGCTACACTCACATTAACATCTGCTAACCATGTGTATGTGACAAATACAATTTGATTTGATTTGATTTGATTTGAGGGATGGAGCCATCAGAGTTTAAAATAAGGGTGAAGGGAGATACTGAAAGAGAGAGAGAGAGAGAGAGAGAGAGAGAGAGAAGAGAGAATGAGGTATGTGAATGAGATACAGGAGATATGACCAAACAGTCCTGTTGGTTGGTTGGTTGGTACGAGGAGATATGACCAAATGCTCCTGTTGGTTGGTTGATACGAGAAGATATGACCAAACGGTCCTGTTGGTTGGTTGATACGAGGAGAAATGACCAAACGCTCCTGTTGGTTGGTTGATACGAGGAGATATGACCAAACGCTCCTGTTGGTTGGTTGATACGAGGAGATATGACCAAACGGTCCTGTTGGTTGGTTGGTTGATACGAGGAGATATGACCAAACGGTCCTGTTGGTTGGTTGATACGAGGAGATATGACCAAACGCTCCTGTTGGTTGGTTGATACGAGGAGATATGACCAAACGGTCCTGTTGGTTGGTTGGTTGATACGAGGAGATATGACCAAACGGTCCTGTTGGTTGGTTGGTTGATATGAGAAGATATGACCAAACGGTCCTGTTGGTTGGTTGGTTGATACGAGGAGATATGACCAAACGGTCCTGTTGGTTGGTTGATATGAGGAGATATGACCAAACGGTCCTGTTGGTCGGTTGATACGAGGAGATATGACCAAACGGTCCTGTTGGTTGGTTGGTTGATACGAGGAGATATGACCAAACGGTCCTGTTGGTTGGTTGATACGAGAAGATATGACCAAACGGTCCTGTTGGTTGGTTGGTTGATACGAGAAGATATGACCAAACGGTCCTGTTGGTTGGTTGATACGAGGAGATATGACCAAATGGTCCTGTTGGTTGGTTGATACGAGGAGATATGACCAAACGGTCCTGTTGGTTGGTTGATACGAGGAGATATGACCAAACGGTCCTGTTGGTTGGTTGATACGAGGAGATATGACCAAATGGTCCTGTTGGTTGGTTGATACGAGGAGATATGACCAAACGGTCCTGTTGGTTGGTTGATACGAGGAGATATGACCAAACGGTCCTGTTGGTTGGTTGGTTGATACGAGGAGATATGACCAAACGCTCCTGTTGGTCGGTTGATACGAGGAGATATGACCAAACGGTCCTGTTGGTTGGTTGGTTGATACGAGGAGATATGACCAAATGGTCCTGTTGGTTGGTTGATACGAGGAGATATGACCAAACACTCCTGTTGGTCGGTTGATACGAGGAGATATGACCAAACGGTCCTGTTGGTCGGTTGATACGAGGAGATATGACCAAACGGTCCTGTTGGTCGGTTGATAATGAGGAGATATGACCAAACGGTCCTGTTGGTCGGTTGATACGAGGAGATATGACCAAACGGTCCTGTTGGTTGGTTGGTTGATACGAGGAGATATGACCAAACGGTCCTGTTGGTCGGTTGATACGAGGAGATATGACCAAACGGTCCTGTTGGTTGGTTGGTTGATACGAGGAGATATGACCAAACGGTCCTGTTGGTTGGTTGGTTGATACGAGGAGATATGACCAAACGGTCCTGTTGGTTGGTTGGTTGATACGAGGAGATATGACCAAACGGTCCTGTTGGTTGGTTGATATGAGGAGATATGACCAAACGGTCCTGTTGGTCGGTTGATACGAGGAGATATGACCAAACGGTCCTGTTGGTTGGTTGGTTGATACGAGGAGATATGACCAAACGGTCCTGTTGGTTGGTTGATACGAGAAGATATGACCAAACGGTCCTGTTGGTTGGTTGGTTGATACGAGAAGATATGACCAAACGGTCCTGTTGGTTGGTTGATACGAGGAGATATGACCAAATGGTCCTGTTGGTTGGTTGATACGAGGAGATATGACCAAACGGTCCTGTTGGTTGGTTGATACGAGGAGATATGACCAAACGGTCCTGTTGGTTGGTTGATACGAGGAGATATGACCAAATGGTCCTGTTGGTTGGTTGATACGAGGAGATATGACCAAACGGTCCTGTTGGTTGGTTGATACGAGGAGATATGACCAAACGGTCCTGTTGGTTGGTTGGTTGATACGAGGAGATATGACCAAACGCTCCTGTTGGTCGGTTGATACGAGGAGATATGACCAAACGGTCCTGTTGGTTGGTTGGTTGATACGAGGAGATATGACCAAATGGTCCTGTTGGTTGGTTGATACGAGGAGATATGACCAAACACTCCTGTTGGTCGGTTGATACGAGGAGATATGACCAAACGGTCCTGTTGGTCGGTTGATACGAGGAGATATGACCAAACGGTCCTGTTGGTCGGTTGATACGAGGAGATATGACCAAACGGTCCTGTTGGTCGGTTGATACGAGGAGATATGACCAAACGGTCCTGTTGGTTGGTTGGTTGATACGAGGAGATATGACCAAACGGTCCTGTTGGTTGGTTGGTTGATACGAGGAGATATGACCAAACGGTCCTGTTGGTTGGTTGGTTGATACGAGGAGATATGACCAAACGCTCCTGTTGGTCGGTTGATACGAGGAGATATGACCAAACGGTCCTGTTGGTTGGTTGATACGAGGAGATATGACCAAACGGTCCTGTTGGTCGGTTGATACGAGGAGATATGACCAAACGGTCCTGTTGGTCGGTTGATACGAGGAGATATGACCAAACGGTCCTGTTGGTCGGTTGATACGAGGAGATATGACCAAACGGTCCTGTTGGTTGGTTGATACGAGGAGATATGACCAAACGGTCCTGTTGGTTGGTTGGTTGATACGAGGAGATATGACCAAACGGTCCTGTTGGTTGGTTGGTTGATACGAGGAGATATGACCAAACGGTCCTGTTGGTTGGTTGGTTGATACGAGGAGATATGACCAAACGGTCCTGTTGGTTGGTTGATACGAGGAGATATGACCAAACGGTCCTGTTGGTCGGTTGATACGAGGAGATATGACCAAACGGTCCTGTTGGTCGGTTGATACGAGGAGATATGACCAAACGGTCCTGTTGGTCGGTTGATACGAGGAGATATGACCAAACGGTCCTGTTGGTTGGTTGATACGAGGAGATATGACCAAACGGTCCTGTTGGTTGGTTGGTTGATACGAGGAGATATGACCAAACGGTCCTGTTGGTTGGTTGATACGAGGAGATATGACCAAACGCTCCTGTTGGTTGGTTGGTTGATACGAGGAGATATGACCAAACGGTCCTGTTGGTTGGTTGGTTGATACGAGGAGATATGACCAAACGGTCCTGTTGGTTGGTTGGTTGATACGAGGAGATATGACCAAACGCTCCTGTTGGTCGGTTGATACGAGGAGATATGACCAAACGCTCCTGTTGGTCGGTTGATACGAGGAGATATGACCAAACGGTCCTGTTGGTTGGTTGATACGAGGAGATATGACCAAATGGTCCTGTTGGTCGGTTGATACGAGGAGATATGACCAAATGGTCCTGTTGGTCGGTTGATACGAGGAGATATGACCAAACGGTCCTGTTGGTCGGTTGATACGAGGAGATATGACCAAACGGTCCTGTTGGTCGGTTGATACGAGGAGATATGACCAAATGGTCCTGTTGGTCGGTTGATACGAGGAGATATGACCAAACGGTCCTGTTGGTCGGTTGATACGAGGAGATATGACCAAATGGTCCTGTTGGTCGGTTGATACGAGGAGATATGACCAAACGGTCCTGTTGGTTGGTTGGTTGATACGAGGAGATATGACCAAACGGTCCTGTTGGTCGGTTGATACGAGGAGATATGACCAAACGGTCCTGTTGGTTGGTTGATACGAGGAGATATGACCAAACGGTCCTGTTGGTCGGTTGGTTGATACGAGGAGATATGACCAAACGGTCCTGTTGGTCGGTTGATACGAGGAGATATGACCAAACGGTCCTGTTGGTTGGTCGGTTGATACAAGGAGATATGACCAAACGCTCCTGTTGGTCGGTTGATACGAGGAGATATGACCAAACGCAACCTGCCTGGCCTGAGGAAGTCTGTTAGCTAGGGGGGGACCTGGTTATTCCACATTGACTGGCATTTATAGAGCAGTTTAAACACCCCTTTTCCCTCCATCCCTCCATCCACCCTATCTCCTGTGGCCTGTGATAATATTAAAGTATCATCCTTGTCTTCCTCCTCAGGCACCACCACCTCTCCTCAGGCACCACCTCTCCTCAGGCACCACCTCTCATCAGGCACCACCTCTCCTCAGGCACCACCTCTCCTCAGGCACCACCTCTCCTCAGGCACCACCACCTCTCCTCAGGCACCACCACCTCTCCTCAGGCACCACCTCTCCTCAGGCACCACCTCTCCTCAGGCACCATCTCTCATCAGGCACCACCTCTCCTCAGGCACCATCTCCTCCCAGACACCACCTCTCCTCGGGCACCACCTCTCCTCAGGCACCACCTCTCCTCAGGCACCATCTCTCATCAGGCACCACCTCTCCTCAGGCACCATCTCCTCCCAGACACCACCTCTCCTCGGGCACCACCTCTCCTCAGGCACCACCTTCACTCAGGTACCACCTCTCCTCGGGCACCATCTCCCCCCAGGCACCACCTCTCCTCGTGCACCACCTCTGCTCTGGAACCACCTATGCTCAGGCACCAACTCTCCTCAGGCACCACCTCTCATCAGGTACCACCTCTCATCAGGCACCACCTATGCTCAGGCACCAACTCTCCTCAGGCACCACCTCTCTTAAGGCACCACCTCTCCTCAGGCACCACCTCTCATCAGGTACCACCTCTCATCAGGCACCACCTATGCTCAGGCACCAACTCTCCTCAGGCACCACCTCTCATCAGGCACCACCTATGCTCAGGCACCAACTCTCCTCAGGCACCACCTCTCCTCAGGCACCACCTCTCTTAAGGCACCACCTCTCCTCAGGCACCACCTCTCATCAGGTACCACCTCTCATCAGGCACCACCTATGCTCAGGCACCAACTCTCCTCAGGCACCACCTCTCCTCAGGCACCACCTCTCCTCAGGCACCACCTCTCTTCCAGGGCATGTGTAGCATGTACATATCTCTGATAGGGTTTCATGTAAATTTGTCTCCTAGCTCTCTTGATTAAAGATGGATATCAGTGGGTTGGCAAAAACACTCCTGCCCCTGAGCACTCAGGCACACACACACACACACACACACACACACACACACACACACACACACACACACACACACACACACACACACCCTGACCCAGAGTAGCAACAATGATGACTGCATCTGTGTACGATCGTGTAAGTGGTTTGCACCAGAGGCCCACCCAGCACATAACCCTTATAGGTATCATGCAATTTTTAATTCACTAAAAAAAACACCTGAGACTGTCTCTCTGTCTCTCCATATGAAGAACAGATAGCATTTGCACTAGAGATAGAGACCAGCACAGCACACAACCTTATAGCTATAGCTACAGTACTGAAGCCACAACTAGAACAAATCCTCTATGACGGTCTCCTTCTCTCTCTCTCTCTCTCTCTCTGCCTAATTATGATTATGAAGCACGTTGAAGTTAGCCAGCTAAACTATATCATACATCACCCAATTTAGCTGCTTAGTTACAGGACAAAGATACGAACAATGAGTGGGTGAGTTGGCTTTGGAGCTCGATTCTCTTTTAGTCTAATTGGATGTTTTCTAGAAGCTCTATACATATATCTCTGTCAGGGCAAATGTTGTGTTGGACTCCAGAATCTCTGTGGTTTCCTTCAGGTCCTAATTTGGACCTCTTTCTCCAGATTAAATGTGTGTGTTTTTTCAGTTGATCTCCCTCTCTCTTTCTCTGTTTCTAATTTTGTCTTCTCTTTCTTTCTTTCTCCCTCTGTCTCCCCTTCATTTGTGTCCCTCATTGTTGTGAATAGTGTGGTAATTAAACATGTGCCTCCTCCTTCAGTTGATCTGTCTTTCTCTAAGAGCTCAGAAACACACCAATAGCGTTTTCTGGCCGAGACTACTGAGCACCTCTGAACCTAACCGAGTGAGCACTGATTTTACATGTAGAATCCCTTGAACATTGTGTCTACAGATGGTGGTCCCTAAAACACAGAGGTGCTGAAAGATCGGCAGATAAACGTTAGATCCACATTCGGTGCCAGCTTTTACTGTTGCTCTCTCTCTCTCTCTCTCTCTCTCTCTCTCTCTCTCTCTCTCTCTCTCTCTCTCTCTCTACCGCTCACTTTCTTTCTCCCTCTGTTCTCTTTCACCTCTCTCTCTTTCTTTCTCTGCCCCTCTCGTTCTCTCTTCCTCTATTCTGAACTCTTTCTCTCTCTCTTTCCCTCTCTCTCCAACCTCTTTTTCTGTTCCACTCTCTCTCCTCCCCTCTTCATTTGGATCCCTCATGGGAGTGACAGAGATGAAACGTGTGCCTCCTCTAGTTAATCAATAGACTGCAGTCTGAGAAAGCTGCGCCCTTTAGTCTCTCGGTAGACTGTCAGCATCGTTTGAGCATAACCATCTAGGGCTAAGTGTGGTGAGCTGTACGGAACTGGTTTAAAGTGGTTTGGTGAACCCGCTCCCAAGAAGACTAGTGTTTTGGTGAACCCACTCCCTTAGCATCTAGGCTTTAGCTTAGCAAGTTAATGCAGACTTTTGTTTAAACCTTGAAATATAATTACTGTATTTCTATCTGGACTGATCGATTATACCGATTATACAGATTATACAGATTATACAGATTAGACCAATTATACCGATTATACAGATTATACAGATTATACAGATTATACAGATTAGACCAATTATACAGATTATACAGATTATACAGATTAGACCAATTATACAGATTATACCGATTAGACCAATTATACAGATTATACCAATTATACAGATTATACCGATTAGACCAATTATACAGATTATACCGATTAGACCAATTATACAGATTATACCGATTAGACCAATTATACCGATTAGACCAATTATACCGATTAGACCGATTATACAGATTATACAGATTATACAGATTATACAGATTATACAGATTAGACCGATTATACAGATTATACCGATTAGACCGATTATACAGATTAGACCGATTATACAGATTAGACCGATGTTTACACAAAAACAGTGTAGAGAAAATAGTGGTCATGTAATGGGAGTCCCTGAAGCGGCTCTGAAGTGGAAGTTTGGATTTTTTTTCTCGTCCAGCCATCAAAGGCCGTCATTATCCCCACAGGCCTGGGTGGCAGACTGAACGGCTCTCTGGCTCTCATTTCAGGTGTGGCTCTCTGTTCCTCCACTAGAAACCATGGGGTGGGGGAGGCAGGACCACTGACTCTACACACTGACTGAATACTGATGAAGCTGGGGAGGCCGAGTATGTACGCATACACAGACACACACACACAGGCACGTAGGCAGACACAGTTCTTATGTGACCAGCTCTTGCCCAAAGCAAACCTCTTCACTAGCCAAATATTATATTTCACTCAGTGAAAACGAGAAAACCCTGTCAGTATCGTAACATTCTCACAGTAGAGGCAACTAGCTAAATGTGTGTGTGTGTGTGTGTGTGTGTGTGTGTGTGTGCGTGCGTGCGTGCGTGTGTGTGTGGTGTCAGTATGTACCTTGCCAGCACCATAAAAGTCTCCCAGTGCAACGACAGCTAGCTAGAGACAACACTAGAATTACAAAACACTTTGAGGGACTGCTGCAGACCGGGGGGGTTGGAGGGGCGTGTAGAGTTTACAGTGAATGTATCTTTAATGCCATATACCTACCATTACTGTTTATCTACTCACAGCAGACACAAGACAGACCAAACTGATCGTGTTTACGGTTTCTGACATTCAGTTGCCATGCAGCAAGTGTCAAAATCAACTGCCTGAAAGTGAAATCTAACCACTTCTGTTTAGGGAAGAGGAAGAGGAGGAGGATGAGGAGGAGGAGGATGCGGAGGATGAGGAGGAGGAGGATGAGGAGGAGGAGGAGGATGAGGAGGAGGAGGAAGCTGAGGAGGATGAAGAGGCTGAGGAGGAGGATGAGGAGGAGGAAGGGGAGGGATGCCATATTATCATAAATTAGGATTGGCATTCATGACAGTCACTTAAAAGATAATCAAGCAAATAAAAAAAACTGCTTCAGGTGTTCTCAAAGACTGGAATGACTCAGAGATAATCCACTTGCAGAATATTTATTTATTTACTTGTTTATTTATCCCCCACCACAAATCAAGAGCGTTTGACTTGTTTATGTTACTTAGAAGAGGCATAATGATGTCAGAACCCAAACAAGGCAAGTAAATACGATGAAGAGGAAGTACTGTGTGTGTGTGTGTGTGTGTGCGTGTGTGTGTGTGTGCGTGTGTGTGCGTGTGTGTGCGTGTGTGTATGTTTATAGCATGGTGTAATATGCTCTTCCCTTTACTCTCGTCACTTCCTGTCACTTCCTGTTAAATGCGGAACGAGGGACAGCTCGGTTTGCTGTTTTGGAGAGTTTGCTGTTTTAAAAGTGTATTGGAAAGTTTCTTTGTAGCTAGAAAACCTTTTAGTTTGGATCCCGCGACGCATTTGGCATCTGTTGCTAGGTCTGCTACTCTCTGTCCAGTGATCCTGCCGACCAAGGCTGGGTCTGAGGAGTTATTTGGCCTAGCAGCTAACCTAGTCATTGAGAGAGGACATCAGTTCTATGTGTGATTTTTGTAAAGTCAGTGTGGGAGAGATGGAAAAATGATTGTTATCGATCAATAATGACAAACCTCCTGGCATTGACAACGTAGATGGAAAGCTACTGAGGATGATAGCTGACTCTATAGCCACTCCTATCGGTCATATCTTTAATCTGAGTCTAGGGGAAAGTATTTGTCCTCAGGCCTGGAGGGAAGCCTAAGTCATTCCGTAAAAGTACAATTGTGTTGCTATTTTTCTGTAAACAAATTAACAACAGACTTTAAGCATGCCTATATAGAAGGGCACTCAACATGTACTGCACTGACACAAATGACTGATGATTGGTTGAAAGAACTTGATAATAAGAAGATTGTGGGAGCTGTAGTGTTAGATTTCAGTGCAGCCTTTGATATTATTAACCATAACATGTTGTTGAAAAAAATGTACATGTTTTGGCTTTTCAGCCTCTGCCATATCGTGGATTCAGAGCTATCTATCTAATAGAACGCAAAGGTGTTTCTTTAAATGGATGCTTCTCTAATGTCAAATGTAAAGTGCGGTGTACCGCAGTGCAGCTCTCTAGGCCCTCTACTCTTTTATATTTTTACCAATGACCTGCCACTGACATTAAAGAAAGTCTGTGTGTCCATGTATGCTGATGATTCAACCATATATACGAATCAGCAACCACGGCTAAGTCACCGAAACACTTAACAAAGAATTGCAGTCTGTTTTGGAATGGGTGGCCAGTAATAAACTGGTCCTGAACATCTCTAAAACTAAGAGCATTGTATTTGGTACAAATCATTCCCTAAGTTCTAGACCTCAGCTGAATCTGGTAATGAATGGTGTGTCTGTTGAACAAGTTGAGGAGACTAAATGACTTGGCTTTACCTTAGATTGTAAACTGTCATGGTCAAAACATATAGATTCAATGGTTGTAAAGATGGGGAGAGGTCTGTCCGTAATACAGAGATGCTCTGCTTTTCTGACACCACACTCCACAAAGCAAGTCCTGCAAGCATATGGCTCAAGTGAACAGCAAACCTGGTTTAAAAAAACAGATAAACTAACACCCCACGGCACACCACCTCTCCCCTGTTTGACCTAGATAGTTTGTGTGTATGTATTGATATGTAGGCAGCGTGTGCCTTTTTAAAATTAATTTATGTAGTTCTGTCCTTGGGCTGTTCTTGTCTATTTTAATGTTCTGTATGATTTCATGTTTCCTGTTCTGTGTTGGACCCCCAGGAAGATTAGCTGCTGATTTTGCAACAGCTAATGGAGATCCTAATAAAATAGCATCATGGTATCCAGTTCCAGTGCCCATATACTGTACATTATCACACAGTATACTGTACATTATCACACAGTATACTGTACATTATCACACATTATACTGTACATTATCACACATTATACTTTACATGATCACACAGTATACTGTACATTATCACACATTATACTGTACATTATCGCACAGTATACTGTACATTATCACACAGTATACTGTACATTATGACAGTCATAACATAACAGAGAATAAGACACATTATACTGTACATTATCACACAGTATACTGTACATTATCACACAGTATACTGTACATTATCACACAGTATACTGTACATTATGACAGTCATAACATAACAGAGAATAAGACACATTATACTGTACATTATGACACATTATACATTACATACATATGTTAGTTCTCTAATACTTTAGAAAGTTGCTGACCACTGCCATGTGGTGCTGAACGTCGAGCTCTGATTCGCTGTCCGCTTCAGCGGTGCTGAATGTTGAGCTCTGATTCGCTGTCCTCTTCAGCGGTGCTGATTTTTATTTTTACCTTTATTTAACTAGGCTGGTCAGTTAAGAACAAATTCTTATTTTCAATGACGGCCTAGGAACAGTGGGTTTAACTGCCTGTTCAGGGGCAGAACGACAGATTTGTACCTTGTCAGCTCGGAGGTTTGAACTTGCAACCTTCCGGGTTACTAGTCCAACGCTCTAACCACAAGGCTACCCTGCCGCCCCTACACTCTAACCACTAGGCTACCCTGCCGCCTCTACACTCTAACCACTAGGCTACCCTGCAGCCCCTACACTCTAACCAGTAGGCTACCCTGCCGCCTCTACACTCTAACCACTAGACTACCCTGCTGCCTCTACACTCTAACCACTAGGCTACCCTGCCGCCTCTACACTCTAACCACTAGGCTACCCTGCCGCCTCTACACTCTAACCACTAGGCTACCCTGCCGCCTCTACACTCTAACCACTAGACTACCCTGCCGCCTCTACACTCTAACCACTAGACTACCCTGCCGCCTCTACACTCTAACCACTAGGCTACCCTGCAGCCCCTACACTCTAACCACTAGACTACCCTGCCGCCTCTACACTCTAACCACTAGGCTACCCTGCCGCCTCTACACTCTAACCACTAGGCTACCCTGCCGCCTCTACACTCTAACCACTAGGCTACCCTGCTGCCTCTACACTCTAACCACTAGACTACCCTGCCGCCTCTACACTCTAACCACTAGACTACCCTGCCGCCTCTACACTCTAACCACTAGGCTACACTGCCGCTGAACGTTGAGCTCTGATTCGCTGTCCGCTTTAGCGGCGCTGAATCTCTGAACACCAGACTGATTTTACCTAAAGCAAAAGTAGACCTTTTCCTCGTCTGATGAAGTCCCCACAATGTATTCAATATAAAGCATTTGCCCCTTGTCCATCTGTTCAATAGTGTAGGTGTAGAACACAACCAGCTGACTCACTAAACAGGAACAAGGAACAAGGAACAAGGCTCTATCTCAAATAATCTTTCCTTGATTCATCGTATCCTATTTCCTTCCTAGCCTCCTCCTCAACCATAGTGGTTGGACATCATCCACCTCCTGTAATGACATCATCCACCTCCTGTGATGACATCATCCATGTGAGCCCAGAGCCTCATCCCCCAGCTGCCATAAAGTTGAATAAAGCCTAAATAAAATAGAGTTTTCACACAACGGTGTTCATTTGCATAAAGCCATGCTTGGTTTTCACTGACCTCCCTTCTCTCTCTCTTTGTCCCCCCACTCTCTCCATCTCAGTCAAAAGCTCAATCTCTCTCTCCTTCTCAGTCTCTCTCTCTCTGTTTCTCTCCCTCTCTCCTTCTCAGTCTCTCTCTCTCTGTTTCTCTCCCTCTCTCCTTCTTCATCTCTCTCTCTGTTTCTCTCTCTCTCTCCTTCTCAGTCTCTCTCTCTGTTTCTCTCTCTCTCTCCTTCTCTGTCTCTCTCTCTCTGTTTCTCTCCCTCTCTCCTTCTCAGTCTCTCTCTCTCTGTTTCTCTCCCTCTCTCCTTCTCAGTCTCTCTCTCTCTGTTTCTCTCCCTCTCTCCTTCTCAGTCTCTCTCTCTGTTTCTCTCCCTCTCTCCTTCTTAGTCGCTCTCTCTCTGTTTCTCTCCCTCTCTCCTTCTCAGTCTCTCTCTCTCTGTTTCTCTCCCTCTCTCCTTCTTCGTCTCTCTCTCTGTTTCTCTCTCTCCTTCTCAGTCTCTCTCTCTGTTTCTCTCTCTCTCTCCTTCTTAGTCTCTCTCTCTCTGTTTCTCTCTCTCTCTGTTTCTTAGTCTCTCTCTCGCTCCCTGTCTTGTTCTCAGTCTGGGTAATAGTGTCGTTATAGTAGACAGGGGAGACCGGAGCGGAACTCATTCACAGCTCTCTGATGTCATTAGAAAATCAATTCCCAACAAATGACTTTTTTTGAATTTCACAGCAGAGGTGTGACCCACATTTGTCACAGTGCCGTCGACTGATTTTCTCTCTCCCTCTGTCTCTCTCTCTCTCTCTCTCTCTCTCACTCTCTCTCTCTCTCTCTCTCTCTCACTCTCCCTCTCTCTCTCTCTCTCTCTCTCTCTCTCTCTCTCTCCCTCTCTCTCTCTCTCTCTCTCTCTCTCTCCCCTCCCTCCCTCTGTCTCTCTCCCTCCCTCTGTCTCTCTCCCTCTTTCTCTCTCTCTCTCACTCTCTCCCTCTCTCTCTCTCTCTCACTCTCTCCCCTGCCAATCTCTGTCAGCAGCTTCCATTGATTGCTCCTCTTCTATTTTGTCACCTGGCTTTTCAGCACGTCGACTGGTGTCTGGCCAGCTTGATGGTCACTGACTGGTGTCTGGCCAGCCTGATGGTCACTGACGGGTGTCTGGCCAGCTTGATGGTCACTGACTGGTGTCTGGCCAGCTTGATGGTCACTGACTGGTGTCTGGCCAGCTTGATGGTCACTGACTGGTGTCTGGCCAGCCTGATGGTCACTGACGGGTGTCTGGCCAGCATGATGCTCACTGTGAGGTCACTCTGTGCATCCCAAATGGCACCCTATTCCCCATGTAGTGCACTACTTCTGACTGGGGTCCATAGACCTCGGGTCAAAAGTAGTGCACTATATAGGGAATAGGGTGCCATTTGCAACCCCTCCATTTGGGATGTGAACATTGACGTTGAGCGTCCCATGGTGACTCTGCTGTGCTGTACAGTAGCAGCTGGATAGTTTCATCCAGTACTAGACTGGGACCTGTCTCTGTGCCAACACCAAACATTACCATGGTAACAAGATAAGCACTATAACAACAGTGACATTGTTGGTACCCTTTCTGCTGAGACTGTATAGGAAGATGGAGTGAGAGAGAGTGTGTTTACCAGTATTCAGCCTTTGGACAAAGAACTGTTACAGTACATTTATCCCTGTGTTGTTTTTGACGACTACACAGTTTACTGCTGTTGCCACAATACTTCACACACAAATGGGCTTGAGATGATTTGTTGCCTTTTTTTATTACTAATAATCAATATCCTATAGTCCCATCATGCACCCATATATGTTATGATTTTCTGACACATTCTAAGGTTTGTATCATCCACAACTAAAGTTGCCAAATAACTCTAAATCTAGTATATTGGACCTGTTTCAAATGATCACCTTTAAGCTCAACATAACCCCGTAGTATGTGCACTTGCTCCAGAATGGGAAACATTTCCTTTTGATTCTATTCTTATCATACAATATTAAAATAATGGCACAGATATCTAAGCATATCTTGTCTGCTCAATGAACTACAGCCTCGGCTGCCATTGGCATGGTGCATAGCCAGATAACCTACAGTAGGCCGACTGATATTCTGAAATACATTTTCTTCATATCAAGATGTAGCTTTAGACCTGCCTAAAATAAATAATGGATTTATTGTGATGGTCTATATTAATTAGACTCAGCAGTTTGTATACTTGGAGACCTGGAAATAACAAACTTGTTTATTTTAATTAACGGTCAATTACCGTGAGACCGGCAGTCATTTGCATGACAATAAAAGGGCTGACAAAACGTAATGACTGCCACAACCCTAGGTGAAGCCACTTATTTAAAGGGGAAGCCACAACCCTAGGTGAAGCCACTTATTTAAAGGGGAAGCCACAACCCTAGTTGAAGCCACTTATTTAAAGGGGAAGCCACAACCCTAGGTGAAGCCACTTATTTAAAGGGGAAGCCACAACCCTAGGTGAAGCCACTTATTTAAAGGGGAAGCCGCCTATTCATAAATCTGCCACGACATCCATTTCCAATTTGCTGCTCCAGTAACCACGGTAGCCACAGCCCTACGGCGGGTTGATACAGCAACAGAGCATGGGGACCCCCGGTAACCGCAGGAAACACCTCACAAAGTAGTGACATCATCGCATGAAATATTATGGCATGTAGGTAATGCATGGGTAACAGTGATGCTGTACTAAGAGAAATGCTCTGAGCATAGAGAGAGAGAGGGAGAGAGAGAGAGGGCTGGTTAGAGAGAGAGAGAGAGAGGGAGAGGGAGAGAGAGAGAGGGCTGGTTAGAGAGAGAGAGAGAGAGAGAGAGAGAGAGAGAGAGAGAGAGGGGGGGATACTGTGCTAAGGGAAACAGGGCCTCATATCTAAGCTTAGGTGGGGGTAGGGCCTCTGGTCTGACCACAGGGTTATTGGGAGGGAGGGAGGGAGGGAGGGAGGGAGGGAGGGAGGGAGGGAGGGAGGGAGGGAGGGAGGGAGGGAGGGAGGGAGACAGAGTGAAAGAGCGAGAGACAGAGGAGTGGTGTCCAGCGCCTCTCCAGTGTCTATCATACAATTTCAGTGTAAATATACTGCTGTGACTTCCTTACCTGTGTCCATCTGACAGATGGTCTTCAGTCCGCTGGGTGGATTCAGCACAACACCCCCGCTCTGCTGTCAGTCACAGTGACAGGGGTGACAGGGTTCTGCCGTGCCGGTAAATGGCAGCAGCACACCAGCACACCAGCACGGCATGGACAGCTCTTAATGGCCATGCACCAAGTCACACCGACAGGGAGACAGAGGTGGAGGGAGCGAGGGAGGGAGGGAGGCATGCCCACACACAAACATCACCCACCCACACATAATTGCAATACGTACTGACCAAAAAATAATGACAATATGAACATTCTCCTGTTGCAATGAAAAACACACAAAGTACAAAGGACCTATAAACTATACAGTGAGACATAAATATCCTCTTGAAACTGATCCACATTGATCATTTATCTGTTTTATATGACAGAAGTTGAACCACATAACCCTCATCCAATCACAACACCAGGGATTTCACATTTCTCACCTTCTCCCATCCTACCACTCTAACTCCTATGTAACAAATCTAACTCCCATCCTACCACTCTACCTCCCATCCTACCACTCTACCTCCCATCCTACCACTCTAACTCCCATCCTACCACTCTACCTCCCATCCTACCACTCTAACTCCCATCCTACCACTCTACCTCCCATCCTACCACTCTACCTCCCATCCTACCACTCTACCTCCCATCCTACCACTCTACCTCCCATCCTACCACTCTACCGCCCATCCTACCACTCTACCTCCCATCCTACCACTCTACCTCCCATCCTACCACTCTACCTCCCATCCTACCACTCTACCTCCCATCCTACCACTCTACCGCCCATCCTACCACTCTACCTCCCATCCTACCACTCTACCTCCCATCCTACCACACTACCTCCCATCCTACCACTCTACCTCCCATCCTACCACTCTACCTCCCATCCTACCACTCTACCTCCCATCCTACCACTCTACCTCCCATCCTACCTCTCTACCGCCCATCCTACCACTCTACCTCCCATCCTACCACTCTACCTCCCATCCTACCACTCTACCTCCCATCCTACCACTCTACCTCCCATCCTACCACTCTACCTCCCATCCTACCACTCTACCGCCCATCCTACCACTCTACCTCCCATCCTACCACTCTACCTCCCATCCTACCACTTTACCTCCCATCCTACCACTCTACCTCCCATCCTACTACTCTACCTCCCATCCTACCACTCTACCGCCCATCCTACCATTCTACCTCCCATCCTACCACTCTACCTCCCATCCTACCACTCTACCTCCCATCCTACCACTCTAACTCCCATCCTACCAGTCTACCTCCCATCCTACCACTCTACCTCCCATCCTACCACTCTATCTCCCATCCTACCACTCTACCTCCCATCCTACCACTCTACCGCCCATCCTACCGCTCTACCTCCCATCCTACAGTGGTAAATGGTTTTGTTCCATCCTACCAATGTAAAGGCAACGTACTATACAGTACAGTGAACAGAGTGCCATTTTGGAAGCAGGCATGGTGAAGTTGGTGTGCGGTCGTTTAGATGAAATACAGTTGAAGTCGGAAGTTAACATACACCTTAGCCAAATACATTTAAATTAAGTTTTTCACAATTCCTGACATTTAATCCTAGTGAAAATATTTGGTAGCATTGCCTTTAAATTGTTTAACTTGGGTCAAACGTTTCGGGTAGCCTTCCACAAGCTTCCACCAAACAGTTCAATTTTTGTTTCATCAGACCAGAGGACATTTCTCCAAAAAGTGCAGTTGCAAACCGTACTCTGGCTTTTTTATGGCGGTTTTCGAGCAGTGGCTTCTTCCTTACTGAGTGGCCTTTCAGGTTATGTCGATATAAGACTCGTTTTACTGTGGATATAGATCGTTTTGTACCTGTTTCCTCCAGCATCCAGCATCTGCTGTTGTTCTGGGATTGATTTGCACTTTTCGCACCAGAGTACGTTCATCTCTAGGAGACGGAACGCATCTCTTTCCTGAGCGGTATGACGGCTTCGTGGTCCCATGGTGTTTATACTTGCGTGTTATTGTTTGTACCGATGAACGTGGTACCTTCAGGCATTTGGAAATTGCTCCCAAGGATGAACCAGACTACAATTCTTTCTGAGGTCTTGGCTGATTTCTTTAGATTTTCCCATGATGTCAAGCAAAGAGGCACTGAGTTTGAAGGTAGGCCTTGAAATACATCCACAGGTACACCTCCAATTGACTCAAATGATGTCAATTAGCCTATCAGAAGCTTTTAAAGCCATGACATCATTTTCTGGGATTTTCCAAGCTATTTAAAGGCACAGTCAACTTAGTGTATGTAAACTTCTGACCCACTGCAATTGTGATACAGTGAATTATAAGTGAAATAATCTGTCTGTAAACAATTGTTGGAAAAATTATTTGTGTCATGCACGAAGTAGATGTCCTAACAGACTTGCCAAAACTATAGTTGGTTAACAAGAAATTTGTGGAGTGGTTTAAAAACAAGTTTTAATGACTCCAACCGAAGTGTCTGTAAACTTGCGACTTCAACTGTATGAAATGGATGTTGAGAGGGCTCTGCTCAGGGAGAGAGACTGAAGAGAAGAAGTGCTTGCTGCTCGACGCAATTATCTGCCCTGAGTGACACAAAGACTAGTTTTTATTTTCCGAGTTTATTCGCCACGTGCACAGGATGCAACAGGTGTAAAACAGTACAGAGAAATTCTTACCTTGAGAGCTCTTTCCCAACAACGCAGTGACAACAATAATAACAATAATAATAATAATAATAATAGAGATAATAATATACAATTTAATTTTAAAAAATACAACATGATAATGCAATTATACATGTATACCAGTGTTAGTACCTTATTCAATGTTCAGGGGTACTGGAGTGGTTGTATATACAGGTCAGTACCAGTATCTTATTCAATGTCCAGGGGTACTGGAGTGGTTGTATATACAGGTCAGTACCTTATTCAATGTCCAGGGTACTGGAGTGGTTGTATATACAGGTCAGTACCAGTATCTTATTCAATGTTCAGGGGAACTGGAGGGGTTGTATATACTTATTCAATGTTCAGGGGAACTGGAGGGGTTGTATATACAGGTCAGTATCTTATTCAATGTTCAGGGGAACTGGAGGGGTTGTATATACAGGTCAGTACCTTATTCAATGTTCAGGGGAACTGGAGGGGTTGTATACAGGTCAGTACCAGTATCTTATTCAATGTCCAGGGGTACTGGAGTGGTTGTATATACAGGTCAGTACCAGTACCTTATTCAATGTTCAGGGGTACTGGAGTGGTTGTATATACAGGTCAGTACCAGTATCTTATTCAATGTTCAGGGGAACTGGAGTGGTTGTATATACAGGTCAGTACCAGTATCTTATTCAATGTCCAGGGGTACTGGAGTGGTTGTATATACAGGTCAGTACCTTATTCAATGTCCAGGGGTACTGGAGTGGTTGTATATACAGGTCAGTACCTTATTCAATGTTCAGGGGTACTGGAGTGGTTGTATATACAGGTCAGTACCAGTACCTTATTCAATGTTCAGGGGTACTGGAGTGGTTGTATATACAGGTCAGTACCAGTATCTTATTCAATGTCCAGGGGTACTGGAGTGGTTGTATATACAGGTCAGTACCTTATTCAATGTCCAGGGTACTGGAGTGGTTGTATATACAGGTCAGTACCAGTATCTTATTCAATGTTCAGGGGTACTGGAGGGGTTGTATATACAGGTCAGTACCAGTATCTTATTCAATGTCCAGGGGTACTGGAGTGGTTGTATATACAGGTCAGTACCTTATTCAATGTCCAGGGTACTGGAGTGGTTGTATATACAGGTCAGTACCAGTATCTTACTCAATGTTCAGGGGTACTGGAGCAGTTGAGGTGGGTTTATACATAACAAGTGTCTGGTAGTAGGAATATATAAATACTCATGGTAATATACTAATGAAAGGAGTAATAGCGACCAGTAGCAGGATAAATAAATAAACACTAATGATAATGGCAATCAATAATCAGTTAATAGCAGCATAACGGAAGTAATAGAACAGATCAATAATCATTTCAGATGCAGTGTAGGTGTGAGGGGATGTATGCGTGTGGGTGTAAGTGTGTGGCGTCAGTAATGAGTGTGTGGGTGTGTGTGTGTGCGTGTGTGTGTGCGTGTGTGTGTGTGTGTGTGTGTGCGTGCGTGCGTGTGTGAGTGCGTGTGTGCGTGCGTGCGTGTGTGCGTGCGTGTGTGCGTGCGTGTGTGTGAGTGAGTGGGTAGAGATCTGTGGATGAGCATAGAGTCTGTGTGGATAGTCTGTGGGGGAGAGAGAGCAGTAGCTGCTAGCAGTTCTGTTTCTTCTTTTACACCTTCCTGTCCTCCCTTTCCTTCCTCCAGTATCCTGGAGACATCATTGGGGAGGCAGGGTAGCCTAGTGGTTAGAGTGTTGGACTAGTAACCGAAAGGTTGTCGTTCTGCCCCTGAACAGGCAGTTAACCCACTGTTCCTAGGCCGTCATTGAAAATAAGGATTTGACTTGCCTAGTAAAATCACATTTAAAAATCCTTTCCTCCTAATCCGGTGCCATCCTTTTCCTCTCGCCATCATCTCATGTAGCCCTGGAGCTGCCCTCTATAACATGCTACAGGGCCCTGGAGCTGCTCTCTATAACATGCTACCTGGAGCTGCCCTCTCTAACATGCTACCTGGAGCTGCCCTCTATAACATGCTACAGGGCCCTGGAGCTGCTCTCTATAACATGCTACCTGGAGCTGCTCTCTATAACATGCTACAGGGCCCTGGAGCTGCTCTCTATAACATGCTACAGGGCCCTGGAGCTGCTCTCTATAACATGCTACAGGGCCCTGGAGCTGCTCTCTATAACATGCTACAGGGCCCTGGAGCTGCTCTCTATAACATGCTACAGGGCCCTGGAGCTGCTCTCTATAACATGCTACAGGGCCCTGGAGCTGCCCTCTATAACATGCTACAGGGCCCTGGAGCTGCTCTCTATAACATGCTACAGGGCCCTGGAGCTGCCCTCTATAACATGCTACAGGGCCCTGGAGCTGCTCTCTATAACATGCTACAGGGCCCTGGAGCTGCTCTCTATAACATGCTACAGGGCCCTGGAGCTGGTCTCTATAACATGCTACCTGGAGCTGCTCTCTATAACATGCTACCTGGAGCTGCTCTCTATAACATGCTACCTGGAGCTGCTCTCTATAACATGCTACAGGGCCCTGGAGCTGCTCTCTATAACATGCTACAGGGCCCTGGAGCTGCCCTCTATAACATGCTACAGGGCCCTGGAGCTGCTCTCTATAACATGCTACCTGGAGCTGCTCTCTATAACATGCTACAGGGCCCTGGAGCTGCCCTCTATAACATGCTACCTGGAGCTGCTCTCTATAACATGCTACAGGGCCCTGGAGCTGCCCTCTATAACATGCTACAGGGCCCTGGAGCTGCTCTCTATAACATGCTACAGGGCCCTGGAGCTGCCCTCTATAACATGCTACCTGGAGCTGCCCTCTATAACATGCTACAGGGCCCTGGAGCTGCCCTCTATAACATGCTACCTGGAGCTGCCCTCTATTACATGCTACCTGGAGCTGCTCTCTATAACATGCTACAGGGCCATTACAGGTGTGATAGTGAATGTCTCTGTTGAAATATGGTTTCTGTGTGATATTACTGTGAAGGTCTCAGCTGGAATATATGTTTTGGTTCTGTATTACTGTAGCTGGCCTGACCTCAACCTCACCTTATAACACCTACTGCAGAATTACTGCACATGGTATTACAGTAGCTGACCTGACCTCAACCTCACCTTATAATACCTACTGCAGTATTACTGCACATGGTATTACAGTAGCTGGCCTGACCTCAACCTCACCTTATAACAGTAGCTGGCCTGACCTCAACCTCACCTTAGAACAGTAGCTAGCCTGAACTCAACCTCACCTTATAACACCTACTGCAGTATTGCTGCACATGGTATTACAGTAGCTGGCCTGACCTCAACCTCACCTTATAACACCTACTGCAGTATTACTGCACATGGTATTACAGTAGCTGACCTGACCTCAACCTCACCTTATAACACCTACTGCAGTATTACTGCACATGGTATTACAGTAGCTGGCCTGACCTCAACCTCACCTTATAACAGTAGCTGGCCTGACCTCAACCTCACATTATAACACCTTCTGCAGTATTACTGCACAAGGTATTACAGTAGCTGACCTGACCTCAACCTCACCTCATAACACCTACTGCAGTATTACTGCACATGGTATTACAGTAGCTGGCCTGACCTCAACCTCACCTTATAACACCTACTGCAGTATTACTGCACATGGTATTACAGTAGCTGGCCTGACCTCAACCTCACCTTATAATACCTACTGCAGTATTACTGCACATGGTATTACAGTAGCTGGCCTGACCTCAACCTCACCTTATAATACCTACTGCAGTATTACTGCACATGGTAAAGCAGACAGATAGAAAACGGGAGGAAACTGTTACGCTTCAGCAATGGAACAGGTTTGAGGTTCAAGAATGTGCGTTACCATACGTTGGCTGAGGGAAAGGTTTCGTGTGTATATATCTCTGTGCTCCATTTAGTTAGTCTGCCTTTTAATTCGTTTTTTTATGATAACCTATGGTCTAACAGCGGAGCCAAGATATAGTGTGTGTGTGTGTGTGTGGGGGGGGGGTTGCTTAAGGATACGGCTCAAAATCATCTTACAGTTAATTCAACGAAACATACCACATGGGGGGCATGGATAAAACAATCTATTTAACATTTGTTTTTCTGTGCCCTGTCATTGATGCAGTGAGACAGACAGACTCACAGACAGCTTTCTAGGATAGGGCTGTGGTGGTCATGGCATTGTGTCAGCCTGTTATTGTCATGCAAATGACTGCCCGTCTCATGATAGTTGGCCGTTAATTAACATAAAACAAATTCAGCATCTCCAGGCCTCCACACATACAAGTCGCTGATTTACGCCTGTGGAACATCTACATTTGAAAAAAGTCTAATAAATCCATATTATTCACCATCACAATAAATCTGTTGTTTATTTTAGGCAGATCTAAAGAAACATCAGAAGAACAGAATATGAGTTGGCCTATGCTGAATAAAATAGAGAGGATATTTTTCTCATTCCGGAGAGTATGAGCATAAAAGTTGAGCATAAATTGATCATTTGAAACAGGTCCTATAATCTAGATTCAGAGTTATTTGGCAACTTTTGTTATAAATAATACAAACCTCAGAATGTGTTACAAATCAAAACATATATGGACTGGCGGAGATCTTTGTGGGCTATACTCAGCATTTGAAACAGGTCCTATAATCTAGATTCAGAGTTATTTGGCAACTTTTGTTATAAATAATACAAACCTCAGAATGTGTTACAAATCAAAACATATATGGACTGGCGGAGATCTTTGTGGGCTATACTCAGCCTTGTCTCTGGATGGTAAGTTGGTGGTTGAATATATCCCTGTAGTGGTGTGGGGGCTGTGCTTTTGCAAAGTGGGTGGGGTTATATCCTTCCTGTTTGGCCCTGTCCGGGGGTGTCCTCGGATGGGGCCACAGTGTCTCCTGACCCCTCCTGTCGCAGCCTCCAGTATTTATGCTGCAGTAGTTTGTGTCGGGGGGCTAGGGTCAGTTTGTTATATCTGGAGTACTTCTCCTGTCCTATTCGGTGTCCTGTGTGAATTTAAGTGTGCTCTCTCTAATTCTCTGTGTGAATTTCTCTCTTTCTTTCTTTCTTTCTCTCTCGGAGGACCTGAGCCCTAGGACCATGCCCCAGGACTACCTGACATGATGACTTGCTGTCCCCAGTCCACCTGGCCGTGCTGCTGCTCCAGTTTCAACTGTTCTGCCTTATTATTATTCGACCATGCTGGTCATTTATGAACATTTGAACATCTTGGCCATGTTCTGTTATAATCTCCACCCGGCACAGCCAGAAGAGGACTGGCCACCCCACACAGCCTGGTTCCTCTCTCGGTTTCTTCCTAGGTTTTGGCCTTTCTAGGGAGTTTTTCCTAGCCACCGTGCTTCTACACCTGCATTGCTTGCTGTTTGGGGTTTTAGGCTGGGTTTCTGTACAGCACTTTGAGATATCAGCTGATGTATGAAGGGCTATATAAATACATTTGATTTGATTTGACTGCATCATGTGACTATAGGCTGCATCATGTGACTATAGGCTGAATCATGTGACTATAGGCTGCATCATGTGACTATGATACACAGATACTGGACAGGGGAACTCTGCCTAGAAGGCCAGCATCCCAGAGTCGCCTCTTCACTGTTGACGTTGAGGCTGGTGGGTACAATTTAATGAAGCTGCCAGCTGAGGACTTGTGAGGCGTCTGTTTCTCTGTACGCCTATGTAGATATTCCATTAAAAAATCTGCCGTTTCCAGCTACAATAGTCATTTATAACATTAACAATGTCTACACTGTATTTCTGATCAATTTGATGTTATTTTAAATGGACAAAAAATTTGCTTTTCTTTCAAAAACAAGGACATTTCTAAGTGACCTCAAACTTTTGAACAGTAGTGTAGCTCCACAGTGATCTGGTACTGGTGCTTCCTGTGTATGGATCCATTTTTGTGTGTTTTATTCGTATTATTATGTTTAAACTTGTCAGCCTTTCTCAGTAGGCTACTACACCAGTTGTATTCGGCCCATGTGACAAATTAAATGAGATTTAACAGCCCTTCTTTCTGCGCGCTCAAGAACGGAATGAAGGAGAGAGAGGAGATGATAGAAACTGCACACAGTGGTGACATATTCAGCAGCTAAAGGTAATGTGTCTCAGCCTATTAAAAATATTTAAAAATGCCCTTTTACTAGGCTGTTCAACATCAAAGTCACTATAATTTCAGGCTAACTTTGTTAGCCGCCCTGCACAATCATTTTTTTTAACCTTTATTTAACTAGGCAAGTCAGTTAAGAACCAATTCTTATTTTCAATGACGGCCTAGGAACAGTGGGTTAACTGCCTGTTCAGGGGCAGAACGACAGATTTGTACCTTGTCAGCTGGGGGGTTTGAACTTTCGGCTTCCGGTTACTAGTCCAACGCTCTAACCACTAGGTTACCCTGCCGCCCCAAATGAACCAACAGCCTCACCTAGGACTAC
This sequence comes from Oncorhynchus tshawytscha, assembly GCF_018296145.1. Lineage (NCBI taxonomy): Eukaryota > Metazoa > Chordata > Actinopteri > Salmoniformes > Salmonidae > Oncorhynchus > Oncorhynchus tshawytscha. The sequence goes on along the minus strand of NC_056438.1, from coordinate 76,868,530 downwards.
ATGTTCTCTACCAGACTCATGGGTAGAAAGTTTAGCGTAGCATCAGGTCCATCCAGTATGCATAATAATACAGTCCACACTCAAAAGGCGATTACTCAAATGTGTTTCAGTTTGGAGTATAGGCTAGACCAATTACGTACCAAAGACATCTTTTTTAAATGTTTTTCTGCCGTGCGTAGTATGCGGTAGGCTATTAGGCTATCTATTATTTTAAGGGCGCAATCATTATTTTTTCTTTATTTTTTTTTCTTCTCGGTCTCATATATAGGCTCTAATAGTATGTGTGTTTTGAATGAATCATTGCCTTAGAAAGCGCTGTCCATTTTGTTGTGTTTGGCTTTGTCACACCATCCACAACGACCATGTTTTGCACTCAGTTTGGACCTGTGGTTGAACTTCTTTCTTCAAATTGATCATCACAGTGAGGTGAGTTTTAAAAGCATGATAATGTATTGATAAGTGTTTGATGTGATTTTCATTGATATCAGAGTGGTTAGAGGGACAATAGAGCGCTGAGTATCAGGCCATTAGTGACCTGATGGGTGTTAGCCAGTTGGGTACTACCACAGCATGTCCAGAGTGCATAAAAGGAGATTACCGTGACTCAACATTTTTTTTTTTTTTTTTAAGTAACCGTGACTCAACGGTCATGTGGAATCTTACTGCGGTCATGACTCATGACTGCCGGTGTGACGGTAATAGGTAACCGCAACAGCACTACTCTAGGATGAGTCAAACGTCATGACAGGAACTAAAGATGAGTCAAAAGTCATGACAGGAACTAAAGAGGAGTCAAAAGTCATGACAGGAACTAAAGATGAGTCAAAAGTCATGACAGGAACTAAAGAGGAAGTAATGGGAGGTTCTCACTGAGACATTACATTTGACATTTTAGTAATTTAGCAGACGCTTTTATCCAGAGCGACTTACAATTAGTTAAGCTATATTCTTCAAGAATCAATGGGTAAATATCAAGAACGGAAGCAACCAAATGAACAGACCCAAAACTCAGACTGTTTTTGCATCTAAAACGCTGTTTATGAATTTGAGAGGGATTAGATTGCCTCACTTGCCCTCAGTTGTATCCTGTATCCTGTATCCTGTGCACTTAACAAATAAATGTTGAAACTTAAAAACATGTACACCAAAACAAGTGACGGGGCTGTCGTTTTGTGTTTTTCTTTTGTTCATATCCCAGACTGTAGCTTTAATGCAGCGAGACAGACAGACAGACTCACAAAGCTCTATAGGATGAGTCAAACGTGATATCAGAGACCAAACGGTAATGGGGAGGAGGATCTCAGAGAGACATTTCGTTCCGCGGTTCCAAACAGCATCAAAACCCATTAATAATGAATGCGTCATGCATTAAACACAGGTTGTAGCATCTCAAATGGCACCCTATTCCCTATATAGTGCACTACTTCAAATGGCACCCTATTCCCTATATAGTGCACTACTTCAAATGGCACCCAATTCCCTATATAGTGCACTACTTCAAATGGCACCCTATTCCCTATACAGTGCACTACTTTTGAAGTAGTTACAGTCTACTTTTTAAGTAGTGCACTATATAGGGAATAGGGTGCCATTTGGGACGCGGACATAATCGGTGCATCGTTCGGTTTGTAATCTCTGTTTTCCGGAGAGTCGTTGTTTGGCAAGACACAAAACAACTCATCTTCTTCATAAATTCTCCATGCCTTTTTGATAGGAGAATAAATGATCCATTATTCATCACAAGTTAAAGGGTGACGTCTTGATGTAGACGTGTCAGACGAAAGCATGGTGCGTTTGTAGTCAGTGGTACATCTGTTTCTCCTCACCCTCACAGAAACAGCCAACTCTTCAGTGATCTGCCGTTGTAACATACACCCCAGGGCACCAAAGAAGAAGAAGCACTGTTCAAGTATAGAGATGGAGTCGTACATAAAAAAGGATCTACAAATACTATTTTTCTTCTCTTTATATTCTTATTATTATTCTCGTTATATTCCAGATGTGTGTGTGTGTGTGTGTGTGTGTGTGTGTGTGTGTGTGTGTGTCAAGAGGGACTGTGCTTAACCAACATTAGCACAGGAAGGACATTTTCATCATAGCACAGGAACCCCGGGGGGTGGTTGCTCAAATGATGATATGATATTGTGTGAAACACTAGTGTCCACTCACACGCAGGATAATATAATCCTCATTACCATATATCCCATTCCAACATAATCATACAACGAATTGGGCCAAAATCACAGTCTATTCTTAAGAGACAAAAGATATTTGAATGAGGAAAAAGAATGTGTGGTGGTGTTACATGTAGGGTGGTGATGTTAGATGTAGGGTGGTGGTGTTAGATGTAGAGTGGTGGTATTAGATGTAGGGTGGTGGTGTTAGATGTAGGGTGGTGGTATTAGATGTAGGGTGGTGGTATTAGATGTAGGGTGGTGGTGTTAGATGTAGGGTGGTGGTATTAGATTTAGGGTGGTGGTGTTAGATGTAGGGTGGTGGTATTAGATGTAGGGTGGTGGTATTAGATGTAGGGTGGTGGTGTTAGATGTAGGGTGGTGTTAGATATAGGGTGGTGGTATTAGATGTAGGATGGTAGTGTTAGATGTAGGGTGGTGGTATTAGATGGTGGTGGTATAAGATGTAGGGTGGTGGTGTTAGATGTAGGGTGTGGGCGATGTTAAATATAGGGTGGTGGTGCTAGATAAGGCTCATGGTGTTAGATATAGGTTGGTGGTGTTAGATATAGGGTGGTGGTGTTAGATGTAGGGTGGTGGTGTTAGATGTAGGGTGGTGGTGTTAGATATAGGGTGGTGGTGTTAGATGTAGGGTGGTGGTGTTAGATGTAGGGTGGTGGTGTTAGATGTAGGGTGGTGGTGTTAGATGTAGGGTGGTGGTGTTAGATGTAGGGTGGTGGTGTTAGATAAGGGTCATGGTGTTAGATATAGGGTGGTGGTGTTTGATAAAGGGTGGGGGTGATGTTAAATATAGGGTGGTGGTGTTAGATGTAGGGTGGTGGTGTTAGATGTAGGATGGTGGTGTTTGATGTAGGATGGTGGTGTTTGATAAAGGGTGGGGGTGATGTTAAATATAGGGTGGTGGTGTTAGATGTAGGGTGGTGGTGTTAAATATAGGGTGGTGGTGTTAGATGTAGGGTGGTGGTGTTAGATGTAGGATGGTGGTGTTAGAGGTAGGGTGGTGGTGTTAGATGTACGGTGGTGGTGTTAGATGTAGGATGGTGGTATTATTTATAGGGTGGTGGTGTTAGATATAGAGTGGCGGTGTTAGATGTAGGGGTGGCGGTGTTAGATGTAGGGGTGGTGGTGTTAGATGTAGGGGTGGTGGTGTTAGATATAGGGTGGTGGTGTTAGATGTAGGGTGGCGGTGTTAGATGTAGGGTGGTGGTAGTGTTAGATATATTTGGTGGTGTTAGATGAGGGTCATGGTGTTAGATAGAGGGTGGTAGTGTTAGATGTAGAGTGGTGGTGTTAGATAAGGGTCATGGTGTTAGATATAGGTTGGTGGTGCTAGATAAGGGTCATGGTGTGAGATATAGGTTGGTGGTGTTAGATGTAGGGTGGTGGTGTTAGATGTAGGGGTGGGGGTGATGTTAAATATAGGGTGGATGTGTTAGATGTAGGGTGGGGGTGTTAGATGTACGGTGGGGGTGTTAGATGTAGACTGGTGGTGTTAGATGTAGGGTGGTGGTGTTAGATGTAGGGTGGTTGTGTTAGATGTAGGGTGGTGGTGTTAGATGTAGGATGGTGGTATTACTTATAGGGTGGTGGTGTTAGATATAGAGTGGCGGTGTTAGATGTAGGGTGGTGGTGTTAGATGTAGGGTGGCGGTGTTAGATATAGGGGTGGTGGTGTTAGATGTAGGATTGTGGTGTTAGATATAGGGTGGTGGTGTTAGATGTAGAGTGGTGGTGTTAGATATAGCGGTGGTGGTGTTAGATGTAGGGGTGGTGGTGTTAGATGTAGGGTGGTGGTGTTAAATGTATTGGTGGTGGTGTTAGATGTAGGGGTGGTGGTGTTAGATACAGGTTGGTGGTGTTAGATGTAGGGTGGTGGTGTTAGATAAGGGTGGTGGTGTTAGATATAGGGTGTGGGTGATGTTAAATATAGGGTGGTGGTGCTAGATAAGGGTCATGGTGTTAGCTATAGGTTGGTGGTGTTAGATGTAGGGTGGTGGTGTTAGATGTAGGGTGGTGGTGTTAGATATAGGGTGGTGGTGTTAGATGTAGGGTGGCGGTGTTAGATGTAGGGTGGTGGTGGTGTTAGATATAGTGTGGTGGTGTTAGATGAGGGTCATGGTGTTAGATAGAGGGTGGTAGTGTTAGATGTAGAGTGGTGGTGTTAGATAAGGGTCATGGTGTTAGATATAGGTTGGTGGTGCTAGATAAGGGTCATGGTGTTAGATGTAGGGTGGTGGTGTTAGATGTAGGGGTGGGGGTGATGTTAAATATAGGGTGGTGGTGTTAGATGTAGCGTGGTGGTTTTAGATGTAGGGTGGATGTGTTAGATGTAGGGTGGGGGTGTTAGGTGTAGGGTGGGGGTGTTAGATGTAGACTGGTGGTGTTAGATGTAGTGTGGTGGTGTTAGATGTAGGGTGGTTGTGTTAGATGTAGGGTGGTGGTGTTAGATGTAGGATGGTGGTATTACTTATAGGGTGGTGGTGTTAGATATAGAGTGTCGGTGTTAGATGTAGGGTGGTGGTGTTAGATGTAGGGTGGCGGTGTTAGATATAGGGGTGGTGGTGTTAGATGTAGGATCGTGGTGTTAGATATAGGGTGGTGGTGTTAGATGTAGAGTGGTGGTGTTAGATATAGCGGTGGTGGTGTTAGATATAGGGCTGGTGATGTTAGATATAGGGTGGTGGTGTTAGATATAGGGTGGTGGTGTTAGATGTAGGGGTGGTGGTGTTAGATGTAGGGGTGGTGGTGTTAGATGTAGGGGTTGTGGTGTTAGATGTAGAGTGGTGGTGTTAGAAGTAGGGTGGTGGTGTTAGATGTAGAGTGGTGGTGTTAGATGTAGGGTGGTGGTGTTAGATGTAGGGTGGTGGTATTAGATTTACGGTGGTGGTGTTAGATGTAGGGTGGTGGTATTAGATGTAGGGTGGTGGTATTAGATGTAACGGTCATGGTGTTAGATGTAGGATGGTGGTGTTTGATAAAGGGTGGGGGTGATGTTAAATATAGGGTGGTGGTGTTAGATGTAGGGTGGTGGTGTTAAATATAGGGTGGTGGTGTTAGATGTAGGGTGGTGGTGTTAGATGTTGGATGGTGGTGTTAGAGGTAGGGTGGTGGTGTTAGATGTACGGTGGTGGTGTTAGATGTAGGATGGTGGTATTATTTATAGGGTGGTGGTGTTAGATATAGAGTGGCGGTGTTAGATGTAGGGGTGGTGGTGTTAGATGTAGGGGTGGTGGTGTTAGATGTAGGGGTGGTGGTGTTAGATATAGGGTGGTGGTGTTAGATGTAGGGTGGCGGTGTTAGATGTAGGGTGGTGGTGGTGTTAGATATAGTGTGGTGGTGTTAGATGAGGGTCATGGTGTTAGATAGAGGGTGGTAGTGTTAGATGTAGAGTGGTGGTGTTAGAAAGGGTCATGGTGTTAGATATAGGTTGGTGGTGCTAGATAAGGGTCATGGTGTTAGATATAGGTTGGTGGTGTTAGATGTAGGGTGGTGGTGTTAGATGTAGGGGTGGGGTGATGTTAAATATAGGGTGGTGGTATTAGATGTAGCGTGGTGGTGTTAGATGTAGGGTGGGGGTGTGAGATGTAGGGTGGGGTGTTAGATGTAGACTGGTGGTGTTAGATGTAGGGTGGTGGTGTTAGATGTAGGGTGGTTGTGTTAGATGTAGGGTGGTTGTGTTAGATGTAGGATGGTGGTATTACTTACAGGGTGGTGGTGTTAGATATAGAGTGGCGGTGTTAGATGTAGGGTGGTGGTGTTAGATGTAGGGTGGCGGTGTTAGATGTAGGGTGGTTGTGTTAGATGTAGGGTGGTGGTGTTAGATATAGGGTGGTGGTGTTAGATTTAGGGTGGTGGTGTTAGATGTAGAGTGGTGGTGTTAGATGTAGGGTGGTGGTGTTAGATGTAGGGTGGTGGTGTTAGATGTAGAGTGGTGTTGTTAGATGTAGGGGTGGTGTTAGATGTAGGGGTGGTGGTGTTAGATATAGGTAGGTGGCGTTAGATATAGGGTGGTGGTGTTAGATGTAGAGTGGTGGTGTTAGATATAGCGGTGGTGGTGTTAGATATAGGGGTGGTGATGTTAGATATAGGGTGGTGGTGTTAGATGTAGGAGTGGTGGTGTTAGATGTAGGGTGGTGGTGTTAGATGTAGGGGTTGTGGTGTTAGATATAGAGTGGTGGTGTTAGATGTAGGGTGGTGGTGTTACATGTAGAGTGGTGGTGTTACATGTAGGGTGGTGGTGTTAGATGTAGGGTGGTGGTGTTAAATGTAGGGTGGTGGTGTTAGATGTAGGGTGGTGGTATTAGATGTAGGGTGGTGGTGTTAGATGTAGGGTGGTGGTATTAGATTTAGGGTGGTGGTGTTAGATGTAGGGTGGTGGTATTAGATGTAGGGTGGTGGTATTAGATGTAGGGTGGTGGTGTTAGATGTAGGGTGGTGTTAGATTTAGGGTGGTGGTATTAGATGTAGGATTGTAGTGTTAGATGTAGGGTGGTGGTATTAGATGGTGGCGGTATTAGATGTAGGGTGGTGGTGTTAGATGTAGGGTGGTGTTAGATATAGGGTGGTGGTGTTAGATGTAGAGTGGTGGTGTTAGATATAGCGGTGGTGGTGTTAGATATAGGGGTGGTGATGTTAGATATAGGGTGGTGGTGTTAGATGTAGGAGTGGTGGTGTTAGATGTAGGGTGGTGGTGTTAGATGTAGGGGTTGTGGTGTTAGATATAGAGTGGTGGTGTTAGATGTAGGGGTTGTGGTGTTAGATATAGAGTGGTGGTGTTAGATGTAGGGTGGTGGTGTTACATGTAGAGTGGTGGTGTTACATGTAGGGTGGTGGTGTTAGATGTAGGGTGGTGGTGTTAGATGTAGGGTGGTGGTATTAGATGTAGGGTGGTGGTATTAGATGTAGGTTGGTGGTGTTAGATGTAGGGTGGTGTTAGATATAGGGTGGTGGTATTAGATGTAGGATGGTAGTGTTAGATGTAGGGTGGTGGTATTAGATGGTGGCGGTATTAGATGTAGGGTGGTGGTGTTAGATGTAGGGTGGTGTTAGATATAGGGTGTGGGTGATGTTAAATATAGGGTGGTGGTGTTAGATGTAGGGTGGTGGTGTTAGATATAGGTTGGTGGTGTTAGACATAGGGTGGTGGTGTTAGATAAGGGTGTTGGTGTTAGATATAGGTTGGTGGTGTTAGATGTAGGGTGGTGGTGTTAGATGTAGGGTGGCGGTGTTAGATATAGGGGTGGTGGTGTTAGATGTAGGATCGTGGTGTTAGATATAGGGTGGTGGTGTTAGATGTAGAGTGGTGGTGTTAGATATAGCGGTGGTGGTGTTAGATATAGGGGTGGTGATGTTAGATATAGGGTGGTGGTGTTAGATATAGGGTGGTGTTGTTAGATGTAGGGGTGGTGGTGTTAGATGTAGGGGTGGTGGTGTTAGATGTAGGGGTTGTGGTGTTAGATGTAGAGTGGTGGTGTTAGAAGTAGGGTGGTGGTGTTAGATGTAGGATGGTGGTATTACTTATAGGGTGGTGGTGTTAGATATAGAGTGGCGGTGTTAGATGTAGGGTGGTGGTGTTAGATGTAGGGTGGCGGTGTTAGATGTAGGGGTGGTGGTGTTAGATGTAGGATCGTGGTGTTAGATGTAGGGTGGTGGTGTTAGATGTAGAGTGGTGGTGTTAGATATAGCGGTGGTGGTGTTAGATATAGGGGTGGTGATGTTAGATATAGGGTGGTGGTGTTAGATATAGGGTGGTGGTGTTAGATGTAGGGGTGGTGGTGTTAGATGTAGGGGTGGTGGTGTTAGATGTAGGGGTTGTGGTGTTAGATGTAGAGTGGTGGTGTTAGATGTAGGGTGGTGGTGTTAGATGTAGGGTGGTGGTGTTAGATGTAGGGTGGTGGTATTAGATGTAGGGTGGTGGTGTTAGATGTAGGGTGGTGGTATTAGATTTAGGGTGGTGGTGTTAGATGTAGGGTGGTGGTATTAGATGTAGGGTGGTGTTAGATATAGGGTGGGGGTATTAGATGTAGGATGGTAGTGTTAGATGTAGGGTGGTGGTATTAGATGGTGGCGGTATTAGATGTAGGGTGGTGGTGTTAGATGTAGGGTGGTGTTAGATATAGGGTGTGGGTGATGTTAAATATAGGGTGGTGGTGTTAGATGTAGGGTGGTGGTGTTAGATATAGGTTGGTGGTGTTAGACATAGGGTGGTGGTGTTAGATGTAGGGTGGTGTTAGATATAGGGTGGTGGTATTAGATGTAGGGTGGTGGTGTTAGATGTAGGGTGGTGTTAGATATAGGGTGGTGGTATTAGATCTAGGATGGTAGTGTTAGATGTAGGGTGGTGGTATTAGATGGTGGTGTTATTAGATGTAGGGTGGTGTTAGATATAGGGTGTGGGTGATGTTAAATATAGGGTGGTGGTGTTACATGTAGGGTGGTGGTGCTAGATAAGGGTCAGGGTGTTAGATAAAGGGTTGGTGGTGTTAGATATAGGGTGGTGGTGTTAGATGTAGGATGGTGGTGTTTGATGTAGGATGGTGGTGTTTGATAAAGGGTGGGGTGATGTTAAATATAGGGTGGTGGTGTTAGATGTAGGGTGGTGGTGTTAAATATAGGGTGGTGGTGTTAGATGTAGGGTGGTGGTGTTAGATGTAGGATGGTGGTGTTAGAGGTAGGGTGGTGGTGTTAGATGTAGGATGGTGGTATTATTTATAGGGTGGTGGTGTTAGATGTAGGATCGTGGTGTTAGATATAGGGTGGTGGTGTTAGATGTAGAGTGGTGGTGTTAGATATAGCGGTGGTGGTGTTAGATATAGGGGTGGTGATGTTAGATATAGGGTGGTGGTGTTAGATATAGGGGTTGTGGTGTTAGATGTAGAGTGGTGGTGTTAGATGTAGGGTGGTGGTGTTAGATGTAGGGTGGTGGTGTTAGATGTAGAGTGGTGGTGTTAGATGAGGGTGGTGGTGTTAGATGTAGGGTGGTGGTATTAGATGTAGGGTGGTGGTATTAGATGTAGGGTGGTGGTGTTAGATGTAGGGTGGTGTTAGATATAGGGTGGTGGTATTAGATGTAGGATGGTAGTGTTAGATGTAGGGTGGTGGTATTAGATGGTGGCGGTATTAGATGTAGGGTGGTGGTGTTAGATGTAGGGTGGTGTTAGATATAGGGTGTGGGTGATGTTAAATATAGGGTGGTGGTGTTAGATGTAGGGTGGTGGTGTTAGATTTAGGTTGGTGGTGTTAGACATAGGGTGGTGGTGTTAGATAAGGGTGTTGGTGTTAGATATAGGTTGGTGGTGTTAGATGTAGGGTGGTGGTGTTAGATGTAGGGTGGCGGTGTTAGATATAGGGGTGGTGGTGTTAGATGTAGGATCGTGGTGTTAGATATAGGGTGGTGGTGTTAGATGTAGAGTGGTGGTGTTAGATATAGCGGTGGTGGTGTTAGAAATAGGGGTGGTGATGTTAGATATAGGGTGGTGGTGTTAGATATAGGGTGGTGTTGTTAGATGTAGGGTGGTGGTGTTAGATGTAGGGGTGGTGGTGTTAGATGTAGGGGTTGTGGTGTTAGATGTAGAGTGGTGGTGTTAGAAGTAGGGTGGTGGTGTTAGATGTAGGATGGTGGTATTACTTATAGGGTGGTGGTGTTAGATATAGAGTGGCGGTGTTAGATGTAGGGTGGTGGTGTTAGATGTAGGGTGGCGGTGTTAGATGTAGGGGTGGTGGTGTTAGATGTAGGATCGTGGTGTTAGATATAGGGTGGTGGTGTTAGATGTAGAGTGGTGGTGTTAGATATAGCGGTGGTGGTGTTAGATATAGGGGTGGTGATGTTAGATATAGGGTGGTGGTGTTAGATATAGGGGTTGTGGTGTTAGATGTAGAGTGGTGGTGTTAGATGTAGGGTGGTGGTGTTAGATGTAGGGTGGTGGTGTTAAATGTAGGGTGGTGGTGTTAGATGTGGAGTGGTGGTGTTAGATGTAGGGTGGTGGTGTTAGATGTAGGGTGGTGGTGTTAGATGTAGGGTGGTGGTATTAGATTTATGGTGGTGGTGATAGATGTAGGGTGGTGGTATTAGATGTAGGGTGGTGGTATTAGATGTAGGGTGGTGGTGTTAGATGTAGGGTGGTGTTAGATATAGGGTGGTGGTATTAGATCTAGGATGGTAGTGTTAGATGTAGGGTGGTGGTATTAGATGGTGGTGTTATTAGATGTAGGGTGGTGTTAGATATAGGGTGTGGGTGATGTTAAATATAGGGTGGTGGTGTTACATGTAGGGTGGTGGTGCTAGATAAGGGTCAGGGTGTTAGATAAAGGGTTGGTGGTGTTAGATATAGGGTGGTGGTGTTAGATGTAGGATGGTGGTGTTTGATGTAGGATGGTTGTGTTTGATAAAGGGTGGGGTGATGTTAAATATAGGGTGGTGGTGTTAGATGTAGGGTGGTGGTGTTAAATATAGGGTGGTGGTGTTAGATGTAGGGTGGTGGTGTTAGATGTAGGATGGTGGTGTTAGAGGTAGGGTGGTGGTGTTAGATGTAGGATGGTGGTATTATTTATAGGGTGGTGGTGTTAGATGTAGGATCGTGGTGTTAGATATAGGGTGGTGGTGTTAGATGTAGAGTGGTGGTGTTAGATATAGCGGTGGTGGTGTTAGATATAGGGGTGGTGATGTTAGATATAGGGTGGTGGTGTTAGATATAGGGGTTGTGGTGTTAGATGTAGAGTGGTGGTGTTAGATGTAGGGTGGTGGTATTAGATTTATGGTGGTGGTGATAGATGTAGGGTGGTGGTATTAGATGTAGGGTGGTGGTATTAGATGTAGGGTGGTGGTGTTAGATGTAGGGTGGTGTTAGATATAGGGTGGTGGTATTAGATCTAGGATGGTAGTGTTAGATGTAGGGTGGTGGTATTAGATGGTGGTGTTATTAGATGTAGGGTGGTGTTAGATATAGGGTGTGGGTGATGTTAAATATAGGGTGGTGGTGTTACATGTAGGGTGGTGGTGCTAGATAAGGGTCAGGGTGTTAGATAAAGGGTTGGTGGTGTTAGATATAGGGTGGTGGTGTTAGATGTAGGATGGTGGTGTTTGATGTAGGATGGTGGTGTTTGATAAAGGGTGGGGTGATGTTAAATATAGGGTGGTGGTGTTAGATGTAGGGTGGTGGTGTTAAATATAGGGTGGTGGTGTTAGATGTAGGGTGGTGGTGTTAGATGTAGGATGGTGGTGTTAGAGGTAGGGTGGTGGTGTTAGATGTAGGATGGTGGTATTATTTATAGGGTGGTGGTGTTAGATGTAGGATCGTGGTGTTAGATATAGGGTGGTGGTGTTAGATGTAGAGTGGTGGTGTTAGATATAGCGGTGGTGGTGTTAGATATAGGGGTGGTGATGTTAGATATAGGGTGGTGGTGTTAGATATAGGGGTTGTGGTGTTAGATGTAGAGTGGTGGTGTTAGATGTAGGGTGGTGGTGTTAGATGTAGGGTGGTGATGTTAGATGTAGGGTGGTGGTGTTAGATGTAGGGTGGTGGTGTTAGATGTAGGGTGGTGGTGTTAGATGTACGGTGGTGGTATTAGATTTATGCTGGTGGTGATAGATGTAGGGTGGTGGTATTAGATGTAGGGTGGTGGTATTAGATGTAGGGTGGTGGTGTTAGATGTAGGGTGGTGTTAGATATAGGGTGGTGGTATTAGATCTAGGATGGTAGTGTTAGATGTAGGGTGGTGGTATTAGATTGTGGTGTTATTAGATGTAGGATGGTGTTAGATATAGGGTGTGGGTGATGTTAAATATAGGGTGGTGGTGTTACATGTAGGGTGGTGGTGCTAGATAAGGGTCAGGGTGTTAGATAAAGGGTTGGTGGTGTTAGATATATGGTGGTGGTGTTAGATGTAGGATGGTGGTGTTTGATGTAGGATGGTGGTGTTTGATAAAGGGTGGGGGTGATGTTAAATATAGGGTGGTGGTGTTAGATGTAGGGTGGTGGTGTTAAATATAGGGTGGTGGTGTTAGATGTAGGGTGGTGGTGTTAGATGTAGGATGGTGGTGTTAGAGGTAGGGTGGTGGTGTTAGATGTAGGATGGTGGTATTATTTATAGGGTGGTGGTGTTAGATATAGAGTGGCGGTGTTAGATGTAGGGGTGGTGGTGTTAGATATAGGGGTGGTGATGTTAGATATAGGGTGGTGGTGTTAGATGTAGGGTGGTGGTATTAGATTTACGGTGGTGGTGTTAGATGTAGGGTGGTGGTATTAGATGTAGGGTGGTGGTATTAGATGTAGGGTGGTGGTGTTAGATGTAGGGTGGTGGTATTAGATTTACGGTGGTGGTGTTAGATGTAGGGTGGTGGTATTAGATGTAGGGTGGTGGTATTAGATGTAGGGTGGTGGTGTTAGATGTAGGGTGGTGTTAGATATAGGGTGGTGGTATTAGATGTAGGATGGTAGTGTTAGATATAGGGTGGTGGTATTAGATGGTGGTGGTATTAGATGTAGGGTGGTGTTAGATATAGGGTGGTGGTGTTAGATACAGGTTGGTGGTGTTAGATGTAGGGTGGTGGTGTTAGATAAGGGTGGTGGTGTTAGATATAGGGTGTGGGTGATGTTAAATATAGGGTGGTGGTGCTAGATAAGGGTCATGGTGTTAGCTATAGGTTGGTGGTGTTAGATGTAGGGTGGTGGTGTTAGATGTAGGGTGGTGGTGTTAGATGTAGGGTGGTGGTGTTAGATATAGGGTGGTGGTGTTAGATGTAGGGTGGTGGTGTTAGATAAGGGTGGTGGTGTTAGATTTGGGTGTGGGTGATGTTAAATATAGGGTGGTGGTGCTAGATAAGGGTCAGGGTGTTAGATATAGGTTGGTGGTGTTAGATATAGGGTGGTGGTGTTAGATGTAGGGTGGTGGTGTAGATAACGGTCATGGTGTTAGATATAGGGTGGTGGTGTTTGATAAAGGGTAGGGGTGATGTTAAATATAGGGTGGTGGTGTTAGATGTAGGGTGGTGGTGTTAGATGTAGGATGGTGGTGTTTGATAAAGGGTGGGGGTGATGTTAAATATAGGGTGGTGGTGTTAGATGTAGGGTGGTGGTGTTAAATATAGGGTGGTGGTGTTAGATGTAGGGTGGTGGTGTTAGATGTTGGATGGTGGTGTTAGAGGTAGGGTGGTGGTGTTAGATGTACGGTGGTGGTGTTAGATGTAGGATGGTGGTATTATTTATAGGGTGGTGGTGTTAGATGTAGGGGTGGTGGTGTTAGATGTAGGGGTGGTGGTGTTAGATGTAGGGGTGGTGGTGTTAGATATAGGGTGGAGGTGTTAGATGTAGGGTGGCGGTGTTAGATGTAGGGTGGTGGTGGTGTTAGATATAGTGTGGTGGTGTTAGATGAGGGTCATGGTGTTAGATAGAGGGTGGTAGTGTTAGATGTAGAGTGGTGGTGTTAGATAAGGGTCATGGTGTTAGATATAGGTTGGTGGTGCTAGATAAGGGTCATGGTGTTAGATATAGGTTGGTGGTGTTAGATGTAGGGTGGTGGTGTTAGATGTAGGGGTGGGGGTGATGTTAAATATAGGGTGGTGGTATTAGATGTAGCGTGGTGGTGTTAGATGTAGGGTGGATGTGTTAGATGTAGGGTGGGGGGTGTTAGATATACGGTGGGGGTGTTAGATGTAGACTGGTGGTGTTAGATGTAGGGTGGTGGTGTTAGATATAGGGTGGTTGTGTTAGATGTAGGGTGGTGGTGTTAGATGTAGGATGGTGGTATTACTTACAGGGTGGTGGTGTTAGATATAGAGGGGCAGTGTTAGATGTAGGGTGGTGGTGTTAGATGTAGGGTGGCGGTGTTAGATGTAGGGGTGGTTGTGTTAGATGTAGGGTGGTGGTGTTAGATATAGGGTGGTGGTGTTAGATGTAGTGGTGGTGGTGTTAGATTTAGGGGTGGTGGTGTTAGATGTAGGGGTTGTGGTGTTAGATATAGAGTGGTGGTGTTAGATGTAGGGTGGTGGTGTTAGATGTAGAGTGGTGGTGTTAGATGTAGGGTGGTGGTGTTAGATGTAGGGTGGTGGTGTTAGATGTAGAGTGGTGTTGTTAGATGTAGGGGTGGTGTTAGATGTAGGGGTGGTGGTATTAGATATAGGTAGGTGGCGTTAGATATAGGGTGGTGGTGTTAGATGTAGAGTGGTGGTGTTGAAATATAGCGGTAGTGGTGTTAGATATAGGGGTGGTGATGTTAGATATAGGGTGGTGGTGTTAGATGTAGGGGTGGTGGTGTTAGATGTAGGGTGGTGGTGTTAGATGTAGGGTTGTGGTGTTAGATATAGAGTGGTGGTGTTAGATGTAGGGTGGTGGTGTTACATGTAGAGTGGTGGTGTTACATGTAGGGTGGTGGTGTTAGATGTAGGGTGGTGGTGTTAGATGTAGGGTGGTGGTGTTAGATGTAGGGTGGTGGTATTAGATGTAGGGTGGTGGTGTTAGATGTAGGGTGGTGGTATTAGATGTAGGGTGGTGGTGTTAGATGTAGGGTGGTGTTAGATATAGGGTGGTGGTATTAGATGTAGGATGGTAGTGTTAGATGTGGGTGGTGGTATTAGATGTAGGGTGGTGGTGTTAGAAGTAGGGTGGTGTTAGATATAGGGTGTGGGTGATGTTAAATATAGGGTGGTGGTGTTAGATGTAGGGTGGTGGTGTTAGATATAGGTTGGTGGTGTTAGATGTAGGGTGGTGGTGTTAGATAAGGGTGGTGGTGTTAGATATAGGTTGGTGGTGTTAGATGTAGGGTGGTGGTGTTAGATGTAGGGTGGTGGTGTTAGATGTAGGGTGGTGGTGTTAGATGTAGGGTGGTGGTGTTAGATAGGGGTCATGGTGTTAGATATATAGGTGGTGGTGTTTGATAAAGGTAGGGGTGATGTTAAATATAGGGTGGTGGTGTTAGATGTAGGTGGTGGTGTTAGATGTAGGATGGTGGTGTTTGATAAAGGGTGGGGGTGATGTTAAATATAGGGTGGTGGTGTTAGATGTAGGGTGGTGGTGTTAAATATAGGGTGGTGGTGTTAGATGTAGGGTGGTGGTGTTAGATGTAGGATGGTGGTGTTAGATGTAGGGTGGTGGTGTTAGATGTACGGTGGTGGTGTTAGATGTAGGATGGTGGTATTATTTTAGGGTGCTGGTGTTAGATATAGAGTGGTGGTGTTAGATGTAGGGGTGGTGGTGTTAGATGTAGGGGTGGTGGTGTTAGATGTAGGGTTGGTGGTGTTAGATGTAGGGTGGTGGTGTTAGATGTAGGGTGGCGGTGTTAGATGTAGGGTGGTGGTGGTGTTAGATATAGTGTGGTGGTGTTAGATAGGGGTCATGGTGTTAGATAGGGGTGGTAGTGTTAGATGTAGAGTGGTGGTGTTAGATAAGGGTCATGGTGTTAGATATAGGTTGGTGGTGTTAGATGTAGGGTGGTGGTGTTAGATGTAGGGGTGGGGGTGATGTTAAATATAGGGTGGTGGTGTTAGATGTAGCGTGGTGGTGTTAGATGTAGGGTGGATGTGTTAGATGTAGGGTGGAGGTGTTAGATGTAGGGTGGTGGTGTTAGATGTAGGGTGGTGGTGTTAGATGTAGGGTGGTTGTGTTAGATGTAGGGTGGTGGTGTTAGATGTAGGATGGTGGTATTACTTATAGGGTGGTGGTGTTAGAAATAGAGTGGCGGTGTTAGATGTAGGGTGGTGGTGTTAGATGGTAGCGGTATTAGATGTAGGGTGGTGGTGTTAGATGTAGGGTGGTGTTAGATATAGGGTGGTGGTATTAGATGTAGGGTGGTGGTGTTAGATGTAGGGTGGTGGTATTAGATGTAGGGTGGTGGTGTTAGATGTAGGGTGGTGGTGTTAGATGTAGGGTGGTGGTATTAGATGTAGGGTGGTGGTGTTAGATGTAGGGTGGTGTTAGATATAGGGTGGTGGTATTAGATGTAGGATGGTAGTGTTAGATGTAGGGTGGTGGTATTAGATGGTGGCGGTATTAGATGTAGGGTGGTGGTGTTAGATGTAGGGTGGTGTTAGATATAGGTGTGGTGATGTTAAATATAGGGTGGTGGTGTTAGATGTAGGGTGGTGGTGTTAGATATAGGTTGGTGGTGTTAGATGTAGGGTGGTGGTGTTAGATAAGGGTGGTGGTGTTAGATATAGGTTGGTGGTGTTAGATGTAGGGTGGTGGTGTTAGATGTAGGGTGGTGGTGTTAGATAAGGGTCATGGTGTTAGATATAGGGTGGTGGTGTTTGATAAAGGGTGGGTGATGTTAAATATAGGGTGGTGGTGTTAGATGTAGGGTGGTGGTGTTAGATGTAGGATGGTGGTGTTTGATAAAGGGTGGGGATGATGTTAAATATAGGGCGGTGGTGTTAGATGTAGGGTGGTGGTGTTAGATGTAGGATGGTGGTGTTAGATGTAGGGTGGTGGTGTTAAATATAGGGTGGTGGTGTTAGATGTAGGGTGGTGGTGTTAGATGTAGGATGGTGGTGTTAGATGTAGGGTGGTGGTGTTAGATGTACGGTGGTGGTGTTAGATGTAGGATGGTGGTATTATTTTTAGGGTGGTGGTGTTAGATATAGAGTGGTGGTGTTAGATGTAGGGGTGGTGGTGTTAGATGTAGGGGTGGTGGTGTTAGATGTAGGGTTGGTGGTGTTAGATGTAGGGTGGTGGTGTTAGATGTGGGTGGCGGTGTTAGATGTAGGGTGGTGGTGGTGTTAGATATAGTGTGGTGGTGTTAGATGAGGGTCATGGTGTTAGATAGGGGTGGTAGTGTTAGATGTAGAGTGGTGGTGTTAGATAAGGGTCATGGTGTTAGATATAGGTTGGTGGTGCTAGATAAAGGTCATGGTGTGAGATATAGGTTGGTGGTGTTAGATGTAGGGTGGTGGTGTTAGATGTAGGGGTGGGGGTGATGTTAAATATAGGGTGGATGTGTTAGATGTAGGGTGGGGGTGTTAGATGTAGGGGTGGGGTGTTAGATGTAGACTGGTGGTGTTAGATGTAGGGTGGTGGTGTTAGATGTAGGGTGGTTGTGTTAGATGTAGGGTGGTGGTGTTAGATGTAGGATGGTGGTATTACTTATAGGGTGGTGGTGTTAGAAATAGAGTGGTGGTGTTAGATGTAGGGTGGTGGTGTTAGATGTAGGGGTGGTGATGTTAGATATAGGGTGGTGGTGTTAGATGTAGAGTGGTGGTGTTAGATGTAGGGGTGGTGGTGTTAGATATAGGGGTGGTGGTGTTAGATGTAGGGGTTGTGGTGTTAGATGGAGAGTGGTGGTGTTAGATGTAGGGTGGTGGTGTTAGATGTAGGGTGGTGGTGTTAGATGTAGGGGTGGTGTTAGATGTAGGGGTGGTGGTGTTAGATATAGGTAGGTGGCGTTAGATATAGGGTGGTGGTGTTAGATGTAGAGTGGTGGTGTTAGATATAGGGGTGGTGATGTTAGATATAGGGTGGTGGTGTTAGATGTAGGGGTGGTGGTGTTAGATGTAGGGTGGTGGTGTTAGATGTAGGGGTTGTGGTGTTAGATATAGAGTGGTGGTGTTAGATGTAGGGTGGTGGTGTTACATGTAGAGTGGTGGTGTTACATGTAGGGTGGTGGTGTTAGATGTAGGGTGGTGGTGTTTGATGTAGGGTGGTGGTGTTGGATGTAGGGTGGTGGTATTAGATGTAGGCTGGTGGTGTTAGATGTAGGGTGGTGGTATTAGATTTAGGGTGGTGGTGTTAGATGTAGGTGGTGGTATTAGATGTAGGGTGGTGGTATTAGATGTAGGGTGGTGGTGTTAGATGTAGGGTGGTGTTAGATATAGGGTGGTGGTATTAGATGTAGGGTGGTGGTGTTAGATGTAGGGTGGTGGTGTTAGATGTAGGGTGGTGGTGTTAGATGTAGAGTGGTGGTGTTAGATATAGCGGTGGTGGTGTTAGATGTAGGGTAGTGATGTTAGATATAGGGTGGTGGTGTTAGATGTAGGGGTGGTGGTGTTAGATGTAGGGTGGTGGTGTTAGATATAGGGGTTGTGGTGTTAGATATAGAGTGGTGGTGTTAGATGTAGGTGGTAGTGTTACATGTAGAGTGGTGGTGTTACATGTAGGGTGGTGGTGTTAGATGTAGGGTGGTGGTGTTAGATGTAGGGTGGTGGTGTTAGATGTAGGGTGGTGGTATTAGATGTAGGGTGGTGGTGTTAGATGTAGGGTGGTGGTATTAGATTTAGTGTGGTGGTGTTAGATGTAGGGTGGTGGTGTTAGATGTAGGGTGGTGTTAGATATAGGGTGGTGGTATTAGATGTAGGATGGTAGTGTTAGATGTAGGGTGGTGGTATTAGATGGTGGCGGTATTAGATGTAGGGTGGTGGTGTTAGATGTAGGGTGGTGTTAGATATAGGGTGTGGGTGATGTTAAATATAGGGTGGTGGTGTTAGATGTAGGGTGGTGGTGTTAGATATAGGTTGGTGGTGTTAAATGTAGGGTGGTGGTGTTAGATAAGGGTGGTGGTGTTAGATATAGGTTGGTGGTGTTAGATGTAGGGTGGTGGTGTTAGATGTAGAGTGGTGGTGTTAGATGTAGGGTGGTGGTGTTAGATGTAGGGTGGTGGTGTTAGATAAGGGTCATGGTGTTAGATATAGGGTGGTGGTGTTTGATAAAGGGTGGGGGTGATGTTAAATATAGGGTGGTGGTGTTAGACATAGGGTGGTGGTGTTAAATATAGGGTGGTGGTGTTAGATGTAGGGTGGTGGTGTTAGATGTAGGATGGTGGTGTTAGATGTAGGGTGGTGGTGTTAGATGTATGGTGGTGGTGTTAGATGTAGGATGGTGGTATTATTTTTAGGGTGGTGGTGTTAGATATAGAGTGGCGGTGTTAGATGTAGGGGTGGTGGTGTTAGATGTATGGGTGGTGGTGTTAGATGTAGGGTTGGTGGTGTTAGATGTAGGGTGGTGGTGTTAGATGTAGGGTGGTGGTGTTAGATGTAGGGTGGTGGTGGTGTTAGATATAGTGTGGTGGTGTTAGATGAGGGTCATGGTGTTAGATAGGGGTGGTAGTGTTAGATGTAGAGTGGTGGTGTTAGATAAGGGTCATGGTGTTAGATATAGGTTGGTGGTGTTAGATGTAGGGTAGTGGTGTTAGATGTAGGGGTGGGGGTGATGTTAAATATAGGGATCGTGGTGTTAGATGTAGCGTGGTGGTGTTAGATGTAGGGTGGATGTGTTAGATGTAGGGTGGGGGTGTTAGATGTAGGGTGGGGGTGTTAGATGTAGACTGGTGGTGTTAGATGTAGGGTGGTGGTGTTAGATGTAGGGTGGTTGTGTTAGATGTAGGGTGGTGGTGTTAGATGTAGGATGGTGGTATTACTTATAGGGTGGTGGTGTTAGAAATAGAGTGGCGGTGTTAGATGTAGGGTGGTGGTGTTAGATGTAGGGTGGCGGTGTTAGAAATATATAGGGTGGTGGTGTTAGATGTAGAGTGGTGGTGTTAGATATAGCGGTGGTGGTGTTAGATATAGGATGGTGGTATTACTTATAGGGTGGTGGTGTTAGAAATAGAGTGGCGGTGTTAGATGTAGGGTGGTGGTGTTAGATGTAGGGTGGCGGTGTTAGATATAGGGTGGTGGTGTTAGATGTAGAGTGGTGGTGTTAGATATAGCGGTGGTGGTGTTAGATGTAGGGTGGTGGTATTAGATGGTGGCGGTATTAGATGTAGGGTGGTGGTGTTAGATGTAGGGTGGTGTTAGATATAGGGTGTGGTGATGTTAAATATAGGGTGGTGGTGTTAGATGTAGGGTGGTGGTGTTAGATATAGGTTGGTGGTGTTAGATGTAGGGTGGTGGTGTTAGATAAGGGTGGTGGTGTTAGATATAGGTTGGTGGTGTTAGATGTAGGGTGGTGGTGTTAGATGTAGGGTGGTGGTGTTAGATAAGGGTCATGGTGTTAGATATAGGGGTGGTGGTGTTTGATAAAGGGTGGGGGTGATGTTAAATATAGGGTGGTGGTGTTAGATGTAGGGTGGTGGTGTTAGATGTAGGATGGTGGTGTTTGATAAAGGTGGGGATGATGTTAAATATAGGGTGGTGGTGTTAGATGTAGGGTGGTGGTGTTAGATGTAGGATGGTGGTGTTAGATGTAGGGTGGTGGTGTTAAATATAGGGTGGTGGTGTTAGATGTAGGGTGGTGGTGTTAGATGTAGGATGGTGGTGTTAGATGTAGGGTGGTGGTGTTAGATGTACGGTGGTGGTGTTAGATGTAGGATGGTGGTATTATTTTAGGGTGGTGGTGTTAGATATAGAGTGGTGGTGTTAGATGTAGGGGTGGTGGTGTTAGATGTAGGGGTGGTGGTGTTAGATGTAGGGTTGGTGGTGTTAGATGTAGGGTGGTGGTGTTAGATGTAGGGTGGCGGTGTTAGATGTAGGGTGGTGGTGGTGTTAGATATAGTGTGGTGGTGTTAGATGAGGTCATGGTGTTAGATAGGGGTGGTAGTGTTAGATGTAGAGTGGTGGTGTTAGATAAGGGTCATGGTGTTAGATATAGGTTGGTGGTGCTAGATAAGGGTCATGGTGTGAGATATAGGTTGGTGGTGTTAGATGTAGGGTGGTGGTGTTAGATGTAGGGGTGGGGGTGATGTTAAATATAGGGTGGATGTGTTAGATGTAGGGTGGGGGTGTTAGATGTAGGGTGGGGGTGTTAGATGTAGACTGGTGGTGTTAGATGTAGGGTGGTGGTGTTAGATGTAGGGTGGTTGTGTTAGATGTAGGGTGGTGGTGTTAGATGTAGGATGGTGGTATTACTTATAGGGTGGTGGTGTTAGAAATAGAGTGGTGGTGTTAGATGTAGGGTGGTGGTGTTAGATGTAGGGGTGGTGATGTTAGATATAGGGTGGTGGTGTTAGATGTAGAGTGGTGGTGTTAGATGTAGGGGTGGTGGTGTTAGATATAGGGGTGGTGGTGTTAGATGTAGGGGTTGTGGTGTTAGATGGAGAGTGGTGGTGTTAGATGTAGGGTGGTGGTGTTAGATGTAGGGTGGTGGTGTTAGATGTAGGGGTGGTGTTAGATGTAGGGGTGGTGGTGTTAGATATAGGTAGGTGGCGTTAGATATAGGGTGGTGGTGTTAGATGTAGAGTGGTGGTGTTAGATATAGGGGTGGTGATGTTAGATATAGGGTGGTGGTGTTAGATGTAGGGGTGGTGGTGTTAGATGTAGGGTGGTGGTGTTAGATGTAGGGGTTGTGGTGTTAGATATAGAGTGGTGGTGTTAGATGTAGGGTGGTGGTGTTACATGTAGAGTGGTGGTGTTACATGTAGGGTGGTGGTGTTAGATGTAGGGTGGTGGTGTTTGATGTAGGGTGGTGGTGTTAGATGTAGGGTGGTGGTATTAGATGTAGGCTGGTGGTGTTAGATGTAGGGTGGTGGTATTAGATTTAGGGTGGTGGTGTTAGATGTAGGGTGGTGGTATTAGATGTAGGGTGGTGGTATTAGATGTAGGGTGGTGGTGTTAGATGTAGGGTGGTGTTAGATATAGGGTGGTGGTGTTAGATGTAGGGTGGTGGTGTTAGATGTAGGGTGGTGGTGTTAGATGTAGGGTGGTGGTGTTAGATGTAGAGTGGTGGTGTTAGATATAGCGGTGGTGGTGTTAGATGTAGGGGTGGTGATGTTAGATATAGGTGGTGGTGTTAGATGTAGGGGTGGTGGTATTAGATGTAGGGTGGTGGTGTTAGATATAGGGGTTGTGGTGTTAGATATAGAGTGGTGGTGTTAGATGTAGGGTGGTAGTGTTACATGTAGAGTGGTGGTGTTACATGTAGGGTGGTGGTGTTAGATGTAGGGTGGTGGTGTTAGATGTAGGGTGGTGGTGTTAGATGTAGGGTGGTGGTATTAGATGTAGGGTGGTGGTGTTAGATGTAGGGTGGTGGTATTAGATTTAGGGTGGTGGTGTTAGATGTAGGGTGGTGGTGTTAGATGTAGGGTGGTGTTAGATATAGGGTGGTGGTATTAGATGTAGGATGGTAGTGTTAGATGTAGGGTGGTGGTATTAGATGGTGGCGGTATTAGATGTAGGGTGGTGGTGTTAGATGTAGGGTGGTGTTAGATATAGGGTGTGGGTGATGTTAAATATAGGGTGGTGGTGTTAGATGTAGGGTGGTGGTGTTAGATATAGGTTGGTGGTGTTAAATGTAGGGTGGTGGTGTTAGATAAGGGTGGTGGTGTTAGTATAGGTTGGTGGTGTTAGATGTAGGGTGGTGGTGTTAGATGTAGAGTGGTGGTGTTAGATGTAGGGTGGTGGTGTTAGATGTAGGGTGGTGGTGTTAGATAAGGGTCATGGTGTTAGATATAGGGTGGTGGTGTTTGATAAAGGGTGGGGTGATGTTAAATATAGGGTGGTGGTGTTAGACATAGGGTGGTGGTGTTAAATATAGGGTGGTGGTGTTAGATGTAGGGTGGTGGTGTTAGATGTAGGATGGTGGTGTTAGATGTAGGGTGGTGGTGTTAGATGTATGGTGGTGGTGTTAGATGTAGGATGGTAAATTATTTTTAGGTGGTGGTGTTAGATATAGAGTGGCGGTGTTAGATGTAGGGGTGGTGGTGTTAGATGTATGGGTGGTGGTGTTAGATGTAGGGTTGGTGGTGTTAGATGTAGGGTGGTGGTGTTAGATGTAGGGTGGTGGTGTTAGATGTAGGGTGGTGGTGGTGTTAGATATAGTGTGGTGGTGTTAGATGAGGTCATGGTGTTAGATAGGGGTGGTAGTGTTAGATGTAGAGTGGTGGTGTTAGATAAGGGTCATGGTGTTAGATATAGGTTGGTGGTGTTAGATGTAGGGTAGTGGTGTTAGATGTAGGGGTGGGGGTGATGTTAAATATAGGGTCGTGGTGTTAGATGTAGCGTGGTGGTGTTAGATGTAGGGTGGATGTGTTAGATGTAGGGTGGGGGTGTTAGATGTAGGGTGGGGGTGTTAGATGTAGACTGGTGGTGTTAGATGTAGGGTGGTGGTGTTAGATGTAGGGTGGTTGTGTTAGATGTAGGGTGGTGGTGTTAGATGTAGGATGGTGGTATTACTTATAGGGTGGTGGTGTTAGAAATAGAGTGGCGGTGTTAGATGTAGGGTGGTGGTGTTAGATGTAGGGTGGCGGTGTTAGATATAGGGTGGTGGTGTTAGATGTAGAGTGGTGGTGTTAGATATAGCGGTGGTGGTGTTAGATATAGGATGGTGGTATTACTTATAGGGTGGTGGTGTTAGAAATAGAGTGGCGGTGTTAGATGTAGGGTGGTGGTGTTAGATGTAGGGTGGCGGTGTTAGATATAGGGTGGTGGTGTTAGATGTAGAGTGGTGGTGTTAGATATAGCGGTGGTGGTGTTAGATATAGGGGTGGTGATGTTAGATATAGGGTGGTGGTGTTAGATGTAGAGTGGTGGTGTTAGATGTAGGGGTGGTGGTGTTAGATATAGGGGTGGTGGTGTTAGATGTAGGGGTTGTGGTGTTAGATGGAGAGTGGTGGTGTTAGATGTAGACTGGTGGTGTTAGATGTAGGGTGGTGGTGTTAGATGTAGGGTGGTTGTGTTAGATGTAGGGTGGTGGTGTTAGATGTAGGATGGTGGTATTACTTATAGGGTGGTGGTGTTAGAAATAGAGTGGCGGTGTTAGATGTAGGTGGTGGTGTTAGATGTAGGGTGGCGGTGTTAGATATAGGGTGGTGGTGTTAGATGTAGAGTGGTGGTGTTAGATATAGCGGTGGTGGTGTTAGATATAGGATGGTGGTATTACTTATAGGGTGGTGGTGTTAGAAATAGAGTGGCGGTGTTAGATGTAGGGTGGTGGTGTTAGATGTAGGGTGGCGGTGTTAGATATAGGGTGGTGGTGTTAGATGTAGAGTGGTGGTGTTAGATATAGCGGTGGTGGTGTTAGATATAGGGGTGGTGATGTTAGATATAGGGTGGTGGTGTTAGATGTAGAGTGGTGGTGTTAGATGTAGGGGTGGTGGTGTTAGATATAGGGGTGGTGGTGTTAGATGTAGGGGTTGTGGTGTTAGATGGAGAGTGGTGGTGTTAGATGTAGGGTGGTGGTGTTAGATTTAGAGTGGTGGTGTTAGATGTAGGGTGGTGGTGTTAGATGTAGGGTGGTGGTGTTAGATGTAGGGTGGTGTTAGATGTAGGGGTGGTGGTGTTAGATATAGGTAGGTGGCGTTAGATATAGGGTGGTGGCGTTAGATGTAGGGGTGGTGGTGTTAGATGTAGGGGTGGTGGTGTTAGATGTAGAGTAGTGGTGTTAGATGTAGAGTGGTGGGGTTAGATGTAGAGTGGTGGTGTTAGATGTAGAGTGGTGGTGTTAGATAAGGGTCATGGTGTTAGATATAGGTTGGTGGTGTTAGATGTAGGGTGGTGGTGCTAGATAAGGGTCATGGTGTTAGATATAGGGGTGGTGGTGTTAGATGAGGTCATGGTGTTAGATGTAGAGTGGTGGTGTTATATAAGGGTCATGGTGTTAGATATAGGTTGGTGGTGTTAGATGTAGGGTGGTGGTGCTAGATAAGGGTCATGGTGTTAGATATAGGGGTGGTGGTGTTAGATATAGAGTGGTGGTGTTAGATGAGGGTCATGGTGTTAGATAGAGGGGGTGGTGTTAGATGTAGAGTGGTGGTGTTAGATAAGGGTCATGGTGTTAGATATAGGGGTGGTGGTGTTAGATATAGAGTGGTGGTGTTAGATGAGGGTCATGGTGTTAGATATAGGGTGGTGGTGTTAGATGTAGAGTGGTGGTGTTAGATAAGGGTCATTGTGTTAGATATAGGGGTGGTGGTGTTAGATATAGAGTGGTGGTGTTAGATGAGGGTCATGGTGTTAGATGTAGGGTGGTGGTGTTAGATGTATGGTGGTGGTGTTAGATGTAGGATGGTGGTATTATTTTAGGGTGGTGGTGTTAGATATAGAGTGGCGGTGTTAGATGTAGGGGTGGTGGTGTTAGATGTATGGGTGGTGGTGTTAGATGTAGGGTTGGTGGTGTTAGATGTAGGGTGGTGGTGTTAGATGTAGGGTGGTGGTGTTAGATGTAGGGTGGTGGTGGTGTTAGATATAGTGTGGTGGTGTTAGATGAGGGTCATGGTGTTAGATAGGGGTGGTAGTGTTAGATGTAGAGTGGTGGTGTTAGATAAGGGTCATGGTGTTAGATATAGGTTGGTGGTGTTAGATGTAGGGTAGTGGTGTTAGATGTAGGGGTGGGGGTGATGTTAAATATAGGGTCGTGGTGTTAGATGTAGCGTGGTGGTGTTAGATGTAGGGTGGATGTGTTAGATGTAGGGTGGGGGTGTTAGATGTAGGGTGGGGGTGTTAGATGTAGACTGGTGGTGTTAGATGTAGGGTGGTGGTGTTAGATGTAGGGTGGTTGTGTTAGATGTAGGGTGGTGGTGTTAGATGTAGGATGGTGGTATTACTTATAGGGTGGTGGTGTTAGAAATAGAGTGGCGGTGTTAGATGTAGGGTGGTGGTGTTAGATGTAGGGTGGCGGTGTTAGATATAGGGTGGTGGTGTTAGATGTAGAGTGGTGGTGTTAGATATAGCGGTGGTGGTGTTAGATATAGGATGGTGGTATTACTTATAGGGTGGTGGTGTTAGAAATAGAGTGGCGGTGTTAGATGTAGGGTGGTGGTGTTAGATGTAGGGTGGCGGTGTTAGATATAGGGTGGTGGTGTTAGATGTAGAGTGGTGGTGTTAGATATAGCGGTGGTGGTGTTAGATATAGGGGTGGTGATGTTAGATATAGGGTGGTGGTGTTAGATGTAGAGTGGTGGTGTTAGATGTAGGGGTGGTGGTGTTAGATATAGGGGTGGTGGTGTTAGATGTAGGGGTTGTGGTGTTAGATGGAGAGTGGTGGTGTTAGATGTAGACTGGTGGTGTTAGATGTAGGGTGGTGGTGTTAGATGTAGGGTGGTTGTGTTAGATGTAGGGTGGTGGTGTTAGATGTAGGATGGTGGTATTACTTATAGGGTGGTGGTGTTAGAAATAGAGTGGCGGTGTTAGATGTAGGGTGGTGGTGTTAGATGTAGGGTGGCGGTGTTAGATATAGGGTGGTGGTGTTAGATGTAGAGTGGTGGTGTTAGATATAGCGGTGGTGGTGTTAGATATAGGATGGTGGTATTACTTATAGGGTGGTGGTGTTAGAAATAGAGTGGCGGTGTTAGATGTAGGGTGGTGGTGTTAGATGTAGGGTGGCGGTGTTAGATATAGGGTGGTGGTGTTAGATGTAGAGTGGTGGTGTTAGATATAGCGGTGGTGGTGTTAGATATAGGGGTGGTGATGTTAGATATAGGGTGGTGGTGTTAGATGTAGAGTGGTGGTGTTAGATGTAGGGGTGGTGGTGTTAGATATAGGGGTGGTGGTGTTAGATGTAGGGGTTGTGGTGTTAGATGGAGAGTGGTGGTGTTAGATGTAGGGTGGTGGTGTTAGATTTAGAGTGGTGGTGTTAGATGTAGGGTGGTGGTGTTAGATGTAGGGTGGTGGTGTTAGATGTAGGGGTGGTGTTAGATGTAGGGGTGGTGGTGTTAGATATAGGTAGGTGGCGTTAGATATAGGGTGGTGGCGTTAGATGTAGGGGTGGTGGTGTTAGATGTAGGGGTGGTGGTGTTAGATGTAGAGTAGTGGTGTTAGATGTAGAGTGGTGGGGTTAGATGTAGAGTGGTGGTGTTAGATGTAGAGTGGTGGTGTTAGATAAGGGTCATGGTGTTAGATATAGGTTGGTGGTGTTAGATGTAGGGTGGTGGTGCTAGATAAGGGTCATGGTGTTAGATATAGGGGTGGTGGTGTTAGATGAGGGTCATGGTGTTAGATGTAGAGTGGTGGTGTTATATAAGGGTCATGGTGTTAGATATAGGTTGGTGGTGTTAGATGTAGGGTGGTGGTGCTAGATAAGGGTCATGGTGTTAGATATAGGGGTGGTGGTGTTAGATATAGAGTGGTGGTGTTAGATGAGGGTCATGGTGTTAGATAGAGGGGGTGGTGTTAGATGTAGAGTGGTGGTGTTAGATAAGGGTCATGGTGTTAGATATAGGGGTGGTGGTGTTAGATATAGAGTGGTGGTGTTAGATGAGGGTCATGGTGTTAGATATAGGGTGGTGGTGTTAGATGTAGAGTGGTGGTGTTAGATGAGGGTCATGGTGTTAGATATAGGGTGGTGGTGTTAGATGTAGAGTGGTGGTGTTAGATAAGGGTCATTGTGTTAGATATGGGGGTGGTGGTGTTAGATGTAGAGTGGTGGTGTTAGATGTAGCGGTGGCAGTGTAGCCTAGTGGTTAGAGCGTTGGGCTAGTAACCGGAAGGTTGCAAGTTCAAATCCCCGAGCTGACAAGGTACAAATCTGTCGTTCTGCCCCTGAACAGGCAGTTAACCCACTGTTCCTAGGCCGTCATTGAAAATAAGAATTTGTTCTTAACTGACTTGCCTGGTTAAATAAAGGTAAAATAAAAAATAAAATGTAGAGTGGTGGTGTTAGATGTAGAGTGGTGGTGTTAGATAAGGGTCATGGTGTTAGATATAGGGGTGGTGGTGTTAGATATAGGGGTGGTGGTGTTAGATATAGGGGTGGCGTAATGCTGTTTGTGACCTAAATGGGATCCTATATCCTGGTGTTCTACTTCTGGCCAGGGCCCATAGGGATTTCTATATAGGGAGTATGGAATACACAATGAGAATATGGGAATGAGGATATGGACAAAATGAAGTCAATGTGATCTCAAGAGGACAGGGAGGGAAAGAGAAGATTGGACAGATCTTAGCATAGAAGCTACCAGGATAACTTACAGTATAAGGTTTAAGGTATATTTAAGCAATAAGGCCCGGGGAGGTGTGGTTTATGGCCAATATAGCAGGGCTAAGGGCTGTTCTTAGTCACCACGGAACACGGAGCCATATTCCACAAACCCCCGAGGTGCCTTATTGCTATTATAAACTGGTTACCAACATCATTAGTGCAGTAAAAATAAATGTTTTGTCATACCAGTGGTATATGGTCTGATATACTACGGCTGTCAGCCAATCAGCATGCAGGGCTCCAAACACTCAGTTTATAATAAGCTAAACTCAGCAAAAAAATAAACATCCTCTCACTGAAAACTGCATTTATTTTCAGCAAACTTAAAATGTGTAAATATTTGTATGACCATTTAACAAGATTCAACTGAGACATAAACTGAACGAGTTCCACAGACATGTGACTAATAGAAATGGAATAATGTGTCCCTGAACAAAGGGGATCAGTATCTGGTGTGGCCACCAGCTGCATTAAGTACTGCAGTGCATCTCCTCATGGACTGCACCAGTTTTGCCCGTTCTTGCTGTGAGATGTTACCAAACTCTTCCACCAAGACACCTGCAAGTTCCTGGACATTTCTGGGGGGAATGGCCCTATCCCTCACCCTCCAATACAACAGGTCCCAGACGTGCTCAATGGGATTGAGATCCGGGCTCGTCGCTGGACTTGGCAGAACACTGACATTCCTGTCTTGCAGGAAATCACGCACAGAACGAGCAGTATGGCTGGTGGCATTGTCATGCTGGAGGGTCATGTCAGGATGAGCCTGCAGGAAGGGTACCACATGAGGGAGGAGGATGTCTTCCCTGTAATGCACAGCGTTGAGATTGCCTGCAATGACAACAAGCTCAGTCCGATGATGCTGTGACACACCGCCCCAGACCATGACGGACCCTCCACCTCCAAATCAATCCTGCTCCAGAGTACAGGCCTCGGTGTAACGCTCATTCCTTTGACGATAACCGCAAATCCGACCATCACCCCTGGTGAGACAAAACCGCAACTCGTCAGTGAAGAGCACTTTTTGCCAATCCTGTCTGGTCCAGCGACGGTGGGTTTGTGCCCATAGGCGACGTTGTTGCCGGTGATGTCTGGTGTGGACCTTCCTTACAACAGGCCTACAGGCCCCCAGTCCAGCCTCTCAGCCTATTGCAGACAGTCTGAGCACTGATGGAGGGATTGTGCTTTCTTGGTGTAACTCAGGTAGTTGTTGTTGCCATCCTGTACCTGCAGGTGTGATGTTCGGGTGTACTGATCCTGTGCAGGTCTTGTAACACGTTGTCTGCCACTGCGAGGACAATCAGCTATCCGTCCTGTCTCCTTGTAGCGCTGTCTTAGGCGTCTCACAGTACGGACATTGCAATTTATTGCCCAGGCTACATCTGTAGTCCTCATGCCTCCTTGCAGCATGCCGAAGGCACGATCACGCAGATGAGCTGGGACCCTGGGCATCTTTCGTTTGATGTTTTTCAGAGTGAGTAGAAGGCCTCTTTAGTGTCCTAAGTTTTCATAACTGTGACCTTAATTGCCTACCGTCTGTAAGCTGTTAGTGTCTTAACAACCGTTCCACAGGTGCATATTCATTAATTGTTTATGGTTCATTGAACAAGCATGGGAAACAGTGTTTAAACCCTTTACAATGAAGATCTGTGAAGTTATTTGGATTTGTATTAATTATCTTTGAAAGACAGGGTCCTGAAAAAGGGAAGTTTATTTTTTTGCTGCGTTTATATAGCTCTCCGCAACAGAGCACTAGAGGTCAAATAGGAAAGGAAAAACTCCAACCACTCAAATGTGAAATTATAGATCATATATGGAAGTTATTATATAGCATAACTATGGCTTAATTACTTAAAAGGCACATGAGACACACACAAGCAGACATCCTTGCAAACCATAGTATATTACAGTAACATTAGTACAACCCAACCATATGATAGAAGCCATTGCATTTTACAGTAACATTAGTACAACTCAACCATATGATAGATGCCATAGTATTTTACAGTAACATTAGTACAACTCAACCATATGATAGATGCCATAGTATTTTACAGTAACATTAATACAACTCAACCATATGATAGATGCCATAGTATTTTACAGTAACATTAGTAAACTCAACCATATGATAGATGCCATTTTGCTGACATGAAAACATAACAATCAAGCAATGGTTAGAGGACGAACGCTGACCAAACTTCAAACATCAAAAGCTTTACCTAATTGAATTCAGCATTTCTCTGAGGCATATCCTCTTTCAACTTGATCTCACGAGTATGTCTGTACTCTGTAAAATGTCTGTTTTGACCCAGAAAGAAGGACTCTGAGTGAGTGTACATCAGTAGACTGGAGGCAGCTATCCCAGTCATTTGTCCCCTCGGCCTCGGATGTCTCTGGTCCTCTAAGTTAGTGGCTTTTCTTAGCTTCCCACTAATGACTGTTGACTTGAATTGAAAGGTCACAATACACATTAAATGTAACTACATAAACCCAAGCACTCACAACTAACAGTTACATTTCTGCTGACACAAAATCCTTTGCAAAGAGGAAGGGGAAACACGATCGCTGGTACAAACACTCAAATCAAAAGGTTTATCGTGTTCAAAACAGAGTTCTAACAGGAGTTCTAACAGGAGTTCTGACAGGAGTTCTGACAGGAGTTCTGACAGGAGTTCTAACATGAGTTCTAACGTGAGTTCTGACAGGAGTTCTAACAGGAGTTCTAACAGGAGTTCTAACAGGAGTTCTAACAGGAGTTCTGACAGGAGTTCTAACAGGAGTTCTGACAGGAGTTCTGACAGGAGTTCTAACATGAGTTCTGACAGGAGTTCTGACAGGAGTTCTGACAGGAGTTCTAACAGGAGTTCTAACAGGAGTTCAAATCAAACTTAATTTGTCACATGCACCGAATAGAACAAGCTTAGACTTTACCGTGAAATGCTTCCTTACAAGCCCTTAACCAACAGTGTAGTTCAAGAAGAGTTAAGAAAATATTTACCAAGTAGACTAAAATAAAAAAGTCATAATAAAAAGTAACACAATAAGAATAACGAGGCTATATACAGGGGGCACCGGTACCGAGTCAGTGTGATAGGGGGTACAGGTTAGTTGAAGTAATTTGTACGTGTACAGTGCCTTGCAAAAGTATTCATCCCCCTTGGCATTTTTCCTATTTTGTTGCATTACAACCTGTAATTTAAATAGATTTTTATTTGGATTACATTTTAACACAAAATAGTCCAAATTGGTGAAGAATATGGCACCACAACAAACCTGCCAAGAGAGGGCCGTCCACCAAAACTCATGGACCAGGCAAGGAGGGCATTAATCAGAGATGCAACAAAGAGACCAAAGATAACCCTGGAGGAGCTGCAAAGTTCCACAGCGGAGATTGGAGTATCTGTCCATAGAACCACTTTAAGCAGTTCACTCCACAGAGCTGAGTTTTACAGAAGAGTGGCCAGACAAAAGCCATTGCTTAAAGAAAAAAATAAGCAAACACGTTTGGTGTTCGCCAAAAGGCATGTGGGAGACTCCCCAAACATATGGAAGGAGGTACTCTGGTCAGATGAGACTAAAATTGAGCTTTTTGGCCATCAAGGAAAAAGCTGTGTCTGGTGCAAATCAACACCTCTAATCACCCCGAGAACACCATCCCCACACCACATGGTGGTGGCAGCATCATGCTGTGGGGATGTTTATCATCGCAGGGACTGTGAAACTGGTCAGAATTGAAGGGATGACGGATGGCGCTAAATACAGGGATATTCTTGAGGGAAACCTGTTTCAGTCTTCCAGTGATTTGAGACTGGGACGGATGTTCACCTTCCAGTAGGATGATGACCCAAAGCATACGGCTAAATCAAAACTCGAGTGGTTTAAGGGGAACATTTAAATGTCTTGGAATGGCCTTGTCAAAGCCCAGACCTCAATCCAATTGAGAATCTGTGGTATGACTTAAAGATTGCTGTACACCAGCGGAACCCATCCAACTTGATGGAGCTGGAGCAGTTTTGCCTTGAAGAAGGCAAAAATCCCAGTGACTAGATTTGCCAAGCTTACAGAGACATGACCTAAGAAACTTTCAGCTGTAATTGCTGCAAAAGGTGGCTCTACGAAATATTGACTTTAGGGGGTGAATAGTTTTGTTGTCTTATTTCTTGTTTGTTTCACAATAAAAAATATTTTGTATCTTCAAAGTGGTAGGCATGTTGTGTAAATCAAATGATACAAATCCCCCAAAATCTATTTTAATTCCAGGTTGTAAGGCAACAAAATAGGAAAAATGCCAAGGGGGGTGAAAACTTTCGCAAGCCACTGTAGCTGGGGGTGAAGTGACTATGCATAATAAACAGCGAGTAGCAGCAGTGTACAAAATTGTTCAGCAGTCTCATGGCTTGGGGGTAGAAGCTGTTGAGGAGCCTTTTGGTCCTAGACTTGGCCCGCCAGTACCGTTTGCCGTGCGGTAGCAGAGAAAACAGTCTATAACTTGGGTGACTGGAGTCTCTGACAATTTTATGGGCTTTACTCTGACACCTACTGTATAGGTCCTGGATGGCAGGAAGCTTGGCCCCAGCGATGTACTGGGCCATTCGCACTACCCTCTGTAGTGCCTTACCAGCAGTTGCCATACCAGGTGGTGATGCAACCGGTCAGGATGCTCTCGATGGTGCAGCTGGAGAACCTTTTGAGGATCTGGGGACCCATGCCAAAGGTTTTCAGTCTCCTGAGGGGGAAAGGTTTATTCGTGCCCTTTTCACGACTGTCTGGTATGTTTGGACCATGATAGTTTGTTTGTGATGTGGACACCAGGGAACATCAAACTCTCGACCAGCTCCACTACAGCCCCATCGATGTTAATGGGGGCCTTTTCGGCCTACCTTTTCCTGTAGTCCACGATCAGCTCCTTTGTCTTGCTCACATTGAGGGATAGGTTGTTGTCCTGGCACCACACTGCCAGTTCTCTGACCTCCTCCCTATAGGCTGTCTCATCATTGTCGGTGATCAGGCCTACCACTGTTGTGTCGTCAGCAAACTTAATGATGGTGTTGGAGTCGTGTTTGGCCACGCAGTTGTGGGTGAACAGGGAATACAGGTGGGGATGAAGTACACACCCCTGAGGGGCCCCCGTGTTAAGGAGGTGTTGTTGCCTACTCTTACCACCTGGGGGCGGCCCGTCAGGTTGTCCAGGATCCAGTTGCAGAGGGAGGTGTTTAGTCCCAGAGTCCTTAGCTTAGTGATGAGCTTCATGGGCACTATGGTGTTGAACGCTGAGCTGTAGTCATCGAACAGCATTCTCACATAGGTGTACCTTTTGTCCAGGTGAGAAAGAGCAGTGTGGAGTGCGATTGAGATTGCATCCTCTGTGGATCTGTTGGGGCGGTATGCAAATTGGAGTGGGTCTTGGGTGTCTGGGAGGAAACTGTTGATGTGAACCACGACCAGCCTTTCAAAGCACTTCATGGCTACCGACGTGAGTGCCACGGGGCGGTAATCATTTAGGCAGGTTACCTTCACTTCCTTGGGCACAGGGACTATGGTGGTCTGCTTGAAACATGCAGGTATTACAAACTCAGTCAGGGAGTGGTTGAAAATGTCAGTGAAGACACTTGACCCGCACATGCCTTGAGTACATGCCCTGGTAATCCATCTGGCCCAGCGGCTTTGTGAATGTTGACCTGTTTTAAGGTTTTGTTCACATCAGCTACCGAGAGTGTTATCACACAGTCATCCAGAACAGCTGGTGCTCTCGTGCATGCTTCAGTGTTGCTTGCCTCGAAGTGAGCATAAAAGGCTTGTGTCACTGGGCAGTTCGTGGCTGTGCTTCCCTTTGTAGTCCGTAATAGTTTTCAAGCCCTACCACATCCGACGAGCGTCAGAGCCGGTGTTGTAGGATTCAATATTAATCCTGTATTGAAGCTTTGCTTGTTTGATGGATCGTCTGAGGGCAAAGCAGGATTTCTTATAAACGTCCGGATTAGTCTCCCGCTCCTTGAAAGCGGCAGCTCTAGCCTTTAACTCAATGAGGATGTTGCCTGTAATCCATGGCTTCTGGTTGGGATATGTACGTACAGTTACTGTGGGGACAACATCGTCAATGCACTTATTGATGAAGCTGATGACTGAGGTGGTGTACTCCTCAACGCCATTGGATGAATCCCAGAACATATTCCAGTTCTGATAAGAGTTCTGACAGGAGTTCTGATAAGAGTTCTGACAGGCTTTTGAATAGGTTCTACCAACACAACCTCCAACAAGATCCATGTCTATTTACTCTTGGGTCTTCTGAGCTCAGACATTAGACTCTCGTCAGAAAAAATTATAGCTCCTTGACCATCACATCATTGGCATGTTGTTCTTCCTCCATGCATCTTCCCTACCCACCGTGTACTATAACCAAATCCTTGTCAGTTAGGAAGGAAAAACACCTGGTCTCTCCATCAGACCTGGGTTCAAATATCCTTTATTTTTATAAGCTCAATCAAGTATAAAGCTAAAGCATTTGAAGTAAAAAATACTATATACTTTAAACACAGGTCTCCACAACATCCTAATGCCTCAATCAGAGACGGCCTGGGTTTATAGAGGATCATCAGCAGCCATTAGGGAGGGAGGCTTGTTGATGAATGGAGGGGCAACTATACACACCACCTCTCAACCCGTCCTCACTCCCCTAAACCACCTCTCAACCGTCCTCACTCCCCTAAACCACCTCTCAACCCGTCCTCACTCCCCTAAACCACCTCTCAACCTGTCCTCACTCCCTAAACCACCTCTCAACCCGTCCTCACTCCCCTAAACCACCTCTCAACCCGTCCTCACTCCCCTAAACCACCTCTCAACCCGTCATCAATCCCCCAAACCACCTCTCAACCTCCTCACTCCCCTAAACCACCTGTCAACCCGTCCTCACTCCCCTAAACCACCTCTCAACCCGTCATCAATCCCCAAAACCACCTCTCAACCCGTCATCAATCCCCAAAACCACCTCTCAACCCGTCCTCACTCCCTAAACCACCTCTCAACCCATCCTCACTCCCCTAAACCACCTCTCAACCGTCCTCACTCCCTAAACCACCTCTCAACCCGTCCTCACTCCCCTAAACCACCTCTCAACCCGTCCTCACTCCCCTAAACCACCTCTCAACCGTCCTCACTCCCCTAAACCACCTCTCAACCAGTCTTCACTCCCTAAACCACCTCTCAACCCATCCTCACTCCTCTAAACCACCTCTCAACCCGTCCTCACTCCCCTAAACCACCTCTCAACCCGTCCTCACTCCCCTAAACCACCTCTCAACCCGTCCTCACTCCCTAAACCACCTCTCAACCCATCATCAATCCCCAAAAGCACCTCTCAACACATCATCAATCCCCAAAACCACCTCTCAACCCATCATTAATCCCCAAAACCACCTCTCAACCAGTCTTCACTCCCCTAAACCACCTCTCAACCCATCATCAATCCCCAAAACCACCTCTCAACCAGTCCTCACTCCCCAAGGATGCACAACTGACTGGGTTTGCTTGAGTTCCACCACTGCTGCCCAATGTCTAATTCGTCCATAATTAGAAAATACGACTTTATCAACTTCCTGTTTTACTCCACGGAACCCAAGCCATTACTAACGATGTTTGGGAATATGTGTCTGTTCAATTAGAACTTGTTATTGGGACTAATTGGTTAGAATCATCTCCAAGAGCACGACTGGTCAATAGCCATTAAACCTATAGCATTTTATTATCAACCCAGAGCCATTAGCAGTGGTGGTAGGTTCATGTCTAAATTCATCTCTAAATGGCCTCAGGGTAGGGGTTTACAGTACCAGTCTAAAGTTTGGACACATCTACTCATGTATTTTTACTATTTTATACATTGTAGAATAATAGTGAAGACATCAAAACTATGAAATAACACACATGGAATCAAGTAGTAATCAAAAAAGTGTTAAACAAATCAAAATATATCATATATTTGTGATTCTTCAAAGTAGTCACCTTTTGCTTTGATGACAGCTTTGCACACTCTTGGCAGTCTCTCAACCAGCTTCATGAAGTAGTCACCTGGAATGCTAGGAGTTTCCACATTGGCTGCTTCTCCATCACTCTGGAGGTCCAACTCATCCCAAACCATCTCAATTGGTTTGAGGTCAGGTGATTGTGAAGGCCAGGTCATCTGATGCAGCACTCCATCACTCTCTTTCTTGGTCAAATAGTCCTTACACAGCATGGAGGTGTGTGTTGTGTCATTGTCCTGTTTAAAAATAAAGTATAGTCCCAATAAGCACAAACCAGATGGGATGGCATATGGCTGCAGAATGCTTTGGTAGCCATGCTGGTTAAATGTCCATTGATTTCTAAATCACAGACAGTGTCACCAGCAAAGCACCATCACACCTCCTCCATGCTTCACAGTGGGAACCACACATGCAGAGATCATCCGTTCACCTACACTGCGTCTCACAAAGACACGGCGGTTGGAACCAAAAATATCAAATTTGGACTCATTAGACTAAAGGACAGATTTCCACCAGTCTAATGTCCATTGCTCGCGTTTCTTGACCCAAACAAGTCTCTTCTTCTTATTGGTGTCCTTAATTATTATAACGTTATCATCCTAACATACACGCTTCAGATGTTACGAACTACATACAAAGACAAAAAAAAAACCTAGCTAACACACCGCGGGATTGCCTTCACTCCAAAAGTGTGTTGCTATGTTAATAATCCCTGTTACAACAGTTCTTAGCCACGTAGTTCCGTTTGTCCTGCATAGCGAACACGTAAACAATTCAAAAACAACGACACAGTCTGAAAGGTTAATTGCCAGTTGCACTGTATATGTGACTCCATTATGGATTTTAATTTGTTTTATCCTTTATTTAACTCGGCAAGTCAGTTAAGAACAAATTCTAATTTACAATGACGGCCTACACCGGCCCAACCTGGACGATGATGGGGCAATTGTGTGGATTCGAACCAGGGACTGTAGTGAGGCTTCTTGCACTGAGATGCAGTGCAAAGAAATACACCATCGCACAACAGATTGAAGTCAACATGGGTTTCTCTGAGATGCAGTGCCTTAGACCACTGGGCCACGACCATTAATTATTTATTCATTATACCCAATCACTAATACCCAATCCCTAATCCCTAATACCCAATCCCTAATACCCAATCACTAATACCCAATCCCTAATACCCAATCCCTAATACCAATCACTAATACCCAATCACTAATACCCAATCACTAATACCCAATCACTAATACCCAATCACTAATACACAATCCCTAATACCCAATCACTAATCCCTAATACCCAATCCCTAATACCCAATCACTAATACCCAATCACTAATACCCAATCACTAATACCCAATCACTAATACCCAATCACTAATACCCAATCACTAATACCCAATCCCTAATACCCAATCCCTAATCCCTAATACCCAATCCCTAATACCCAATCCATAATACCCAATCCCTAATCCCTAATACCCAATCCCTAATACCCAATCCCTAATACCCAATCACTAATACCCAATCACTAATACCCAATCCCTAATACCCAATCACTAATACCCAATCACTAATACCCAATCACTAATACCCAATCACTAATACCCAATCACTAATACCCAATCCCTAATACCCAATCCCTAATCCCTAATACCCAATCCCTAATACCCAATCCCTAATACCCAATCACTAATACCCAATCCCTAATACCCAATCCCTAATACCCAATCCCTAATACCCAATCCCTAATCACTAATACCCAATCCCTAATACCCAATCCCCAATCCCTAATACCCAATCCCTAATACCCAATCCCTAATACCCAATCCCTAATCCCTAATACCCAATCACTAATACCCAATCCCTAATACCCAATCCCTAATACCCAATCCCTAATACCCAATCACTAATACCCAATCACTAATACCCAATCACTAATACCCAATCCCTAATACCCAATCACTAATACCCAATCACTAATACCCAATCACTAATACCCAATCACTAATACCCAATCCCTAATACCCAATCCCTAATACCCAATACCCAATCCCTAATACCCAATCCCTAATACCCAATCCCTAATCCCTAATACCCAATCCCTAATACCCAATCCCTAATCACTAATACCCAATCCCTAATCCCTAATACCCAATCCCTAATACCCAATCACTAATACCCAATCACTAATCCCTAATGCCTAATACCCAATCCCTAATCCCTAATACCCAATCCCTAATACCCAATCCCTAATCACTAATACCCAATCCCTAATCCCTAATACCCAATCACTAATACCCAATCACTAATCCCTAATACCCAATCCCCAATCCCTAATACCCAATCCCTAATACCCAATCACTAATCCCTAATACCCAATCACTAATACCCAATCACTAATCCCTAATACCCAATCCCTAATACCCAATCACTAATACCCAATCACTAATACCCAATCACTAATACCCAATCACTAATACCCAATCCCTAATCCCTAATACCCAATCCCTAATACCCAATCCATAATACCCAATCCCTAATACCCAATCACTAATACCCAATCACTAATCCCTAATACCCAAGCCCTAATCCCTAATACCCAATCCCTAATACCCAATCACTAATCCCTAATACCCAATCCCTAATACCCAATCACTAATCCCTAATACCCAATCCCTAATCCCTAATACCCAATCACTAATACCCAATCCCTAATCCCTAATACCCAATCCCTAATACCCAATCACTAATACCCAATCACTAATCCCTAATACCCAATCCCTAATCCCTAATACCCAATCCCTAATACCCAATCACTAATCCCTAATACCCAATCACTAATACCCAATCACTAATCCCTAATACCCAATCCCTAATACCCAATCACTAATACCCAATCACTAATACCCAATCACTAATACCCAATCACTAATACCCAATCCCTAATACCCAATCCCTAATCCCTAATACCCAATCCCTAATACCCAATCCATAATACCCAATCCCTAATCCCTAATACCCAATCCCTAATACCCAATCCCTAATACCCAATCACTAATACCCAATCACTAATACCCAATCACTAATACCCAATCACTAATACCCAATCACTAATACCCAATCACTAATACCCAATCCCTAATACCCAATCCCTAATCCCTAATACCCAATCCCTAATACCCAATCCCTAATACCCAATCCCTAATACCCAATCCCTAATACCCAATCCCTAATACCCAATCCCTAATCACTAATACCCAATCCCTAATACCCAATCCCTAATCCCTAATACCCAATCCCTAATACCCAATCCCTAATCCCTAATACCCAATCCCTAATACCCAATCACTAATACCCAATCCCTAATACCCAATCCCTAATACCCAATCACTAATACCCAATCACTAATACCCAATCACTAATACCCAATCATACCCAATCACTAATACCCAATCACTAATACCCAATCACTAATACCCAATCCCTAATACCCAATACCCAATCCCTAATACCCAGTCCTATACCCAATCCCTAATACCCAATCCCTAATACCCAATCCCTAATCCCTAATACCCAATCCCTAATACCCAATCCCTAATCACTAATACCCAATCCCTAATCACTAATACCCAATCCCTAATACCCAATCACTAATACCCAATCACTAATGCCTAATACCCAATCCCTAATCCCTAATACCCAATCCCTAATACCCAATCCCTAATCCCTAATACCCAATCACTAATACCCAATCCCTAATACCCAATCCCTAATCACTAATACCCAATCCCTAATCCCTAATACCCAATCCCTAATACCCAATCACTAATACCCAATCACTAATCCCTAATACCCAATCCCTAATCCCTAATACCCAATCCCTAATACCCAATCACTAATCCCTAATACCCAATCACTAATACCCAATCACTAATCCCTAATACCCAATCCCTAATACCCAATCCCTAATACCCAATCACTAATACCCAATCACTAATCCCTAATACCCAAGCCCTAATCCCTAATACCCAATCCCTAATACCCAATCCCTAATACCCAATCACTAATACCCAATCACTAATCCCTAATACCCAAGCCCTAATCCCTAATACCCAATCCCTAATACCCAATCACTAATCCCTAATACCCAATCCCTAATACCCAATCACTAATCCCTAATACCCAATCCCTAATCCCTAATACCCAATCACTAATACCCAATCAGTCATTTGTTTTCAGTTAGAAGCTTATTGTTTTGTATTTCAGTTGTTTCCTTTCTACCCTTCTCTCTAGTGGCCAATTTAATGGCCAATTGTGGATTTAAAAACGAATAGACTAGTGGGAAAGAATATGGTGAAACTTTCTCTACAGCTAACCCATGAATGAATACACATTTATCTGTGTATAGAATGGGACTGCAGAGCCCTGTCTGTAGCAAGATAGATCCAGCTGGTGCCACCCAGAGCCCTGGGCATGGTGCATACGTGGTTCAGACCCCAGTCCATCTGGCTGTCAGGAAGCAGAGGGCAGTGCCAGTTCATAGCAGAGCCAATGTGTCACCACGGGGACTCATTTATCAATCAGGAAACAAAATCAGAGCGTAAATCATGCGTGGGAAAATGTCCGTGCAAAGTGTGAGATTTATCAATATGAACTGCTGCTTGCAAGTTTGAGTAAATTTACACACAGCCTGTGACCATACGCACGTACAGTGCCAAGTGGTGGAACAAGAGAACTGCTTGTCAAGCATAGAATGGGGAAAATAAATGTTGATAATGTCTGAAATTGTCAGGGTAATAATTAAATAATTTTTCGATTTCATTGTATTTCCATTGTGAATTCAATCGACATATCTTGACAGGCATATCTTTTAACCACATCAGTAAAAAAAAAAATCCGATAATTATCTATATAAAGTATAGTCATTGGTAAAACTTGAGTGAAAGTGAAACTATTGTGTAAATACCATGAAAGACAGAGATGTTGAGAAATCGACTGAGAGGCTGAGCTCGTTTTTAGATACAGGTGGGACTTTTTGTTGTTACTGCAGGAAGTGAAGATTGTCTCATCAGATATCATTTCCCAAAGCCATTCATAAAGTATTTTTGCGAGGATTTAAGACCTACTTTTGAATGGCAAACACATGACATTCCAGTTGCACATCCAAGTGCTATCCACCCTTGAGTTTCTGGCAATAGGCACTTTTCAAAGGGAGCTTGCCGATCGGCATCTCACAGCCCTCGATGAGCCAATGTTTTCGATGCAATCATCAGCATACACCATCGCACAACAGATTGAAGTCAAGAGGGGTTTCTTTGCCATCAATGGGTTCACAAATACGAACGGAGCAACAGACGACACCCATATCGTCAGTTCAACTCTGTCAACAGAAAATACTTCCACTCTTAATGTGCAGGTGATGCGGGAAAAACACTACATGACCAAAAGTATGTGGACACCTGCTCATCAAACATCTCATTCCAAAATCATGGAGTTGGTCCCCCGCTTTGCTGCTATAACAGCCTCAACTCTTCTGGGAATGCTTTCCACTAGGGGACATATTTCCATTCAGCCACAAGAGCATTAGTGAGGTCAGGCACTGATGTTTGGCGATTAGGCCTGGCTCGCAGTCGGTGTTCCAATTCATCCCAAAGGTGTTCATTGTGGTTGACGTCAGGGCTCTTTGCAAGCCAGACAAGTTCTTCCACATTGATCTCAACAAACTGTTTCTGTATGGACCTTGATTTGTGCATGGGAGCATGTCAATGTGTGTCTATGGAGATTGCATGGCTGTGCGCTCGATTTTATACACCTGTCAGCAACAGGTGTGGCTGAAATAGCCGAATCCACTAATCTGAAGACGGTGTCCACATACGCTGCTGAATGTGGTGGCCAGCTGGCCAGGTGGAACGCACGACTCGTTCATTCTGTTGAGGAGGGATGGCTTATTGGTGAGGATGGATGGATGGCTTATTGGTGAGGATGGATGGATGGCTTATTGGTGAGGATGGATGGATGGCTTCTTGGTGAGGATGGATGGATGGCTTATTGGTGAGGATGGATGAATGGTTTATTGGTGAGGTTGGATGGCTTATTGGTGAGGTTGGATGGCTTATTGGTGAGGATGGATGGCTTATTGGTGAGGTTGGATGGCTTATTGGTGAGGATGGATGGCTTATTGGTGAGGATGGATGGATGGCTTATTGGTGAGGATGGATGGCTTATTGGTGAGGATGGATGGCTTATTGGTGAGGATGAATGGCTTATTGGTGAGGATGAATGGCTTATTGGTGAGGATGGATGGCTTATTGGTGAGGATGGATGGCTTATTGGTGAGGATGAATGGCTTATTGGTGAGGATGGATGGCTTATTGGTGAGGATGGATGGCTTATTGGTGAGGATGGATGGCTTATTGGTGAGGATGAATGGCTTATTGGTGAGGATGAATGGCTTATTGGTGAGGATGGATGGCTTATTGGTGAGGATGGATGGATGGCTTATTGGTGAGGATGGATGGATGGCTTATTGGTGAGGATGGATGGATGGCTTATTGGTGAGGATGGATGGATGGCTTATTGGTGAGGATGGATGAATGGTTTATTGGTGAGGATGGATGGCTTATTGGTGAGGTTGGATGGCTTATTGGTGAGGATGGATGGCTTATTGGTGAGGTTGGATGGCTTATTGGTGAGGATGGATGGCTTATTGGTGAGGATGGATGGATGGCTTATTGGTGAGGATGGATGGCTTATTGGTGAGGATGGATGGCTTATTGGTGAGGATGAATGGCTTATTGGTGAGGATGGATGGCTTATTGGTGAGGATGGATGGCTTATTGGTGAGGATGGATGGCTTATTGAGGATGAATGGCTTATTGGTGAGGATGAATGGCTTATTGGTGAGGATGGATGGCTTATTGGTGAGGATGGATGGATGGCTTATTGGTGAGGATGGATGAATGGCTTATTGGTGAGGATGAATGGCTTATTGGTGAGGATGAATGGCTTGTTGGTGAGGATGGATGGCTTATTGGTAAGGATGGATGAATGGCTTATTGGTGAGGATGAATGGCTTATTGGTGAGGATGGATGGCTTATTGGTGAGGATGGATGGCTTATTGGTGAGGATGGATGGCTTATTGGTGAGGATGAATGGCTTATTGGTGAGGATGGATGGCTTATTGGTGAGGATGAATGGCTTATTGGTGAGGATGAATGGCTTATTGGTTACTTATTGGTTACTTCATTACTTTATCTATCCACAATGCACTGCATGTGTTTATCCCCTGGTCATCTATCCATCTATCCCTCCTCTATCCCCTGGTCATCTATCCAT
Organism: Oncorhynchus tshawytscha; assembly: GCF_018296145.1. Classification (NCBI taxonomy): domain Eukaryota; kingdom Metazoa; phylum Chordata; class Actinopteri; order Salmoniformes; family Salmonidae; genus Oncorhynchus; species Oncorhynchus tshawytscha. The sequence continues at coordinate 76,825,205 of NC_056438.1, read as the reverse complement.
GTATCCCTCCTCTATCCCCTGGTCATCTATCCATCTATCCCTCCTCTATCCATGTATCCCTCCTCTATCCCCTGGTCATCTATCCATGTATCCCTCCTCTATCCCCTGGTCATGTATCCCTCCTCTATCCCCTGGTCATGTATCCCTCCTCTATCCCCTGGTCATGTATCCCTCCCCTATCCCCTGGTCATCTATCCCTCCTCTATCCCCTGGTCATCTATCCCTCCTCTATCCCCTGGTCATGTATCCCTCCTCTACCCCCTGGTCATCTATCCCTCCTCTATCCCCTGGTCATGTATCCCTCCTCTATCCCCTGGTCATGTATCCCTCCTCTATCCCCTGGTCATGTATCCTTCCTCTATCCCCTGGTCATGTATCCCTCCTCTATCCCCTGGTCATGTATCCTTCCTCTATCCCCTGGTCATGTATCCCTCCTCTATCCCCTGGTCATGTATCCCTCCTCTATCCCCTGGTCATGTATCCTCCTCTATCCCCTGGTCATGTATCCCTCCTCTATCCCCTGGTCATGTATCCTTCCTCTATCCCCTGGTCATGTATCCCTCCTCTATCCCCTGGTCATGTATCCCTCCTCTATCCCCTGGTCATGTATCCCTCCTCTATCCCCTGGTCATGTATCCCTCCTCTATCCCCTGGTCATGTATCCTTCCTCTATCCCCTGGTCATGTATCCCTCCTCTATCCCCTGGTCATGTATCCCTCCTCTATCCCCTGGTCATGTATCCTCCTCTATCCCCTGATCATGTATCCCTCCTCTATCCCCTGGTCATTATCCCTCCTCTATCCCCTGGTCATGTATCCCTCCTCTATCCCTGGTCATGTATCCTTCCTCTATCCCCTGGTCATGTATCCCTCCTCTATCCCCTGATCATGTATCCCTCCTCTATCCCCTGGTCATGTATCCCTCCTCTATCCCCTGGTCATGTATCCTTCCTCTATCCCCTGGTCATGTATCCCTCCTCTATCCCCTGGTCATGTATCCCTCCTCTATCCCCTGGTCATGTATCCCTCCTCTATCCCCTGGTCATGTATCCCTCCTCTATCCCCTGGTCATGTATCCCTCCTCTATCCCCTGGTCATGTATCCCTCCTCTATCCCCTGGTCATGTATCCCTCCTCTATCCCCTGGTCATGTATCCCTCCTCTATCCCCTGGTCATGTATCCCTCCTCTATCCAGGTGTCTCACTGAGAGCCGTTTTAGCAACAAAACATTTCACCATGTCACTGGATTTAGTTAGAAGTTCGGTACAAAAAAAAATACCAAAATGTCCTTACGTTGATTACTTTTTACAAATCCAATCCGTTTTCCATGTTGATTTAATGTCATCGCATTGATTTTTTTTGTGGTTGGGTAGAGGGTAGCTATCCCAGTGGGGAGTAGGGGGGGAGAAGAGGAAGAATCAGAACACAATCTGGTCACGCTGAAAGGATTCACAGACCTTAAGACATATGGAGGACTATGGCGACTTCCTGTAACCATTAACTTTGGCACCGACTATATCACACCCATGCGGAGAACCATGTACATTCACAAGCTGGCGAATAACCAACGTTCCACCAAAAGGCCACAGATGACTGACCAGTTCCATCAGCTGTAAAACTGGTGAGGAATATTCTACTGAATCTCTACTGTATTGTATGGAGGGTCATTCAGATCAATTATCTGACAGCAGGTTTCCATTTTTTTAAACATTTTTTTTATATTTGTTTTGTTTGTTCATATACAGTGTCTGAAATGGCAGCCTGTTCTCTAATATAGCACATTGCTTTTGACCTGACCCCTATAGGTCATAGTCAAAAGTTGTGCACTGTATAGGGGACAGGGTGCCATTTCAGACACAACCATCTTGAGAGGATTTAACTCATCGGATTTGAATATTATCATAATTACCAGGGCTTTTATTTTGATTATTCTATTCTGTATTTTTAATTAGTTTTGTGAATATTCATGTGAGATCATAGCCGGATCAATCTGCTGATTAGGTGAGGTCATCATTACGACTCGGACGCCAGTGGTTAAATGGTAAAGGCTGGTAGTACAGCTTAAAACAAGTCTTCGTACACACACACAAGCACGGGCGCGTGCACATACACACACACACACACACACACAAACACAGGCACAGGCACGGGTGCGTGCACATACACACACAAACACAGGCACAGGCACACAAGCGGCGCGTGCACATACACACACACACACAAACACAGGCACAGGCACGGGCGCGTGCACATACACACACACACACAAACACAGGCACAGGCACGGGCGCGTGCACATACACACACACACACACACACACACACACACAAACACAGGCACGGGTGCGTGCACATACACACACACACACACACACACAGGCACACACACACAAACACAGGCACAGGCACGGGTGCGTGCACATACACACACACACACACAAACAAACACAGGCACGGGCGTGTGCACATACACACACACACACACACACACACACACACACACACACACACAGGCACGGGGGAGCACACACACACACACAGGCACGGGCACGGGGAGCACACAGACACAGGCGCGGGGAGCACACACACACAGGCACGGGGGAGCACACACACACACACAAGGCACGGGGAGCACACACAGGCACGGGCGCGTGCACATGCACACACACACAGGCACGTGCACACACACACACACAGGCACGGGCGCGCGCACACACACACACACACAGGCACGGGGGAGCACACACCCACAGCACACATATTATAAATACTTTATCTGAATCCACAAATCATACTCAAGAAGGATTTCCAAGGTCTTTGTATGCATGGACAGAGAAACCATCAAATATCCAGGCCCATAATACACACCGACACCGAGAAAACAGCTTAATGAAGTGTTTTTTTGCTGAGGGCAAAATAATAATAATAATATATATAATATATATATAATAATATAATAGTAGCGTAATGTTTACCTGTCTGTGTCGGGGCCTCTACATCTCTCGCTCCTCCTGTTATGTGTTCTAGACGATTTACACTGCAGCTTGTCGCACCACCTCGCTCACTGTATCATTCATTACATCAGTGCTGCCAATGCTTAAAGGAAAACTCTACCCAAAAACTAGATTTTGGTAATTCGTTTCATTGGTCCAAAAACTATCCAAAAGAGAGTTTTGGGGTGGAATTTCCCTTTAAATAGATAGACAAACAGACATGTTTTTCCAGTGACATTTCACCTGAAAGAACAACTAAGATTATTGCACTGCACAGCACCAATGGCTTCTTCTTAGACGGACAGCGTGTGGGGAAAACGTCATGCCGCATTACATCTTTATGGGACTTCCTACGCTAGTCTAATGTCTGTGTTCAAAAGATAATTGCCATCTTTCTCATTCCCCCCGCATCCATTTGTGCTGTATCAGTTTCCGTCTCGTCTTTGAACTGCCATTTTGTTATTTTGCCTTTCCACTAAGCCTCTGTGTGACCTTCAGAAAGTACGACTCATCATTGCAATGCAAAACGCCAACCAAGCAGCAACAGTAGCAACTAGCAAAACAAAACAAAATGGCCACCTATAGAGAACCACATCCTGCAAGGTCAAGAGTCAAAGAGGCTCCTTATCCTTCATCACACAGCCCACACAGTATAATGCATTCCTCTCTCTCTCTCTTTAACGTACCTCAGCCTACTGTTATTGCTTTAGGAGGGAGGATTTAATGGTGTACCTATTGGCCCTGGCGATACCTCATCTCCTCTATGCAATGAATGGTTGTATAAGGACGATCTCAATGGCGGATGCTTATTCACGGTAGTCCTTGAGGGAGAGAGAGAACAGTTATAGACACACCTTTTACAACTGGAGGAAAGAAATGACAGTGATGTAAAAAAAAGTACCCAATTGTCATACATGAGTAAAAGTAAAGATACCTTAATAGAAAATAACTCAAGTAAAAGTCACCCAGTAAAATACTACATGAGTAAAAGTCTAAAAGTATCTGATTTTAAAATGTACTTGACTACAGTGGTGGAAAAAGTACCCAAATTGTCATACTTGAGAAAAAGATATACATCAGAGTGTATTTTTTAAAAGTCTGCTTAGTAAGTACGCCAGATCAGAGGCAGTAGGGATAACAATGCATTATATTGATATCTGTGTGAATTGGACCATTATTCTGTCCTGCCTGAGCTTTTGACATGCACTGTAGAGTGTACTTTTTGGTGTCAGGGAAATTGTATGGGAGTAAAAAGGAAATATTTGATTTAGGAATGTAGTTGAGTAAAAGTCAAACGAATCAAAATATAAATAGTCAGAAAGTTAAGTACAGATAGCACATAAAACGACTTAAGTAGTACTTGAAAGTATTTTTTACCTAAGTACGTTATACCACTGAGAAAGAGATTGACTGTAAGGGATCTTCTTGTTGGGAACACACGGTTCAGTCTTTAGTTCAACATCTGAATGAATATGCAGAGTTTCAGGGCGTAGAGTTGAAAAGATTAACCCACTTGGTTAATTAACACTAATACACAATGCTAAGGAGCAGCCTTCGGCGGTCTGGATGGCTGTGTTGGAGCCTGCAGATGGAGACCAGACACACAATACAACATCTGAATGAATATGCAGCTCAGAGAGATTCAGAGTTGTAATTGTCCAAGAGAACAACTTCAATGATGTACCTGGTTAAATAATGACAACACATAGAGAAATGGTAGCAGCCTTTCAGACAGTAGCACACAACATCTGAACGTACATTTTAAATAAGATATAACACGTGTCTTGGTGACACTAGTATGGTTTCATAACTCCTATCCTCCCCCCCCGCAAGGTTGTGTTTATTTTCCTACTCCGGCACTAGTTATCTGAATCAACTGTTCAGTTTATGAGACGCTTGAATCATGTCTTGTTACTGCTGTGATAGAATAAAACACGTGGAATCTAATGAGGCACTCTACCATTTGTTTCAACTGTGCGCTCTAAGTCCAACACGAGAATTTAAAAAAATATCCTAACTCCATTTAGTGCTTTTAATATTTCTGAATTCATAACAGCTTTTAAGTGTTCTAAACATCCTGTCAGGCAACTGAGAATTCTATATGTTATCAGCCTGAGGTATTTCACAAGGACCTTTCCACTGTAAACTTGGCTGCTTTGCTGTTAATTGAAAGGTATTTAGCGGTCATTGAGTTATTTCATTGCTCTAAACAACTTATATCTCACTGAAACACATTTCCTCCGGGTTGTAGTATACAAAGCCTTCCGCTTTCAGAAAATTAACGCAAATTATGTTCTGAATCTGTCTGCAAAATCGTAATCCAACTTTCTTGGAAACCGGAGGCTTGTATGTATTTTGGTTCCAGGAACGGTTGTGACTGAGGAAAACATGAGTGATTTTAATCTGGTTCTTATTTATTTCAGTTCAGTTCAGGGCTCAGACACAAACCAATCATCAAACAGCTTGACTCCTTACGTTTCCCGTTTCAGGGTGACTCTCAATGAAGCGCAACAGCGCCATCTAGCAGACCGTTTGTGGAATTGCTGCATGTGTCAGCAATTCCACAAACGGTGTCCTAGATGGCGCTAATTGCGCTGCATTGCTTTTTTCTCTCTCACTTTACTCGAGCAGAGGTCTACGTCGCAAAAAACACAGCAATTTAGTTAAGTGAACACACATTAATCGGATGTATTGATCAGTCATTAAAGCACTGGAAGGCAGATGAGTAAGACATGCTGATACCAAAGCACTGTGTGCAGTCTCTCTAGCTTTATCCCTCTTACTGACAGCTGTGGCTGTTTCATGTGATATATTGTTGTCCTCTACCTTCTTGCCCTTTGTGCTGTTGTCTGTGACCAATAATGTTTTGTACCCTGTTTTGTGCTGCTACCATGTTGTGTTGCTACCATGCTGTGTTGCTACCATGCTGTGTTGCTACCATGCTGTGTTGCTACCATGCTGTGTTGCTACCATGTTGTGTTGCTACCATGCTGTGTTGCTACCATGTTGTGTTGCTACCATGCTCTGTTGCTACCATGTTGTGTTGCTACCATGCTGTGTTGCTACCATGCTGTGTTGCTACCATGCTGTGTTGCTACCATGCTGTGTTGCTACCATGCTGTGTTGCTACCATGCTGTGTTGCTACCATGTCGTGTTGCTACCATGCTGTGTTGCTACCATGTTGTGTTGCTACCATGCTGTGTTGCTACCATGCTGTGTTGCTACCATGCTGTGTTGCTACCATGTTGTGTTGCTACCATGCTGTGTTGCTACCATGCTGTGTTGCTACCATGCTGTGTTGCTACCATGTTGTGTTGCTACCATGCTGTGTTGCTACCATGCTGTGTTGCTACCATGCTGTGTTGCTACCATGTTGTGTTGCTACCATGCTGTGTTTCTACCATGTTGTGTTGCTACCATGCTGTGTTGCTACCATGCTGTGTTGCTACCATGCTGTGTTGCTGCCATGCTGTGTTGCTACCATGTTGTGTTGCTACCATGCTGTGTTGCTGCCATGCTGTGTTGCTACCATGTCGTGTTGCTACCATGCTGTGTTGCTGCCATGCTGTGTTGCTACCATGTTGTGTTGCTACCATGCTGTGTTGCTACCATGCTGTGTTGCTACCATGTTGTGTTGCTACCATGTTGTGTTGCTACCATGCTGTGTTGCTACCATGCTGTGTTGCTACCATGTTGTGTTGCTACCATGCTGTGTTGCTACCATGCTGTGTTGCTACCATGCTGTGTTGCTACCATGCTGTGTTGCTACCATGTTGTGTTGCTACCATGTTGTGTTGCTACCATGCTGTGTTGCTATCATGCTGTGTTGCTACCATGCTGTGTTGCTACCATGCTGTGTTGCTACCATGCTGTGTTGCTACCATGCTGTGTTGCTACCATGCTGTGTTGCTACCATGCTGTGTTGCTACCATGCTGTGTTGCTACCATGTTGTGTTGCTACCATGCTGTGTTGCTACCATGCTGTGTTGCTACCATGCTGTGTTGCTACCATGTTGTGTTGCTACCATGCTGTGTTGCTACCATGCTGTGTTGCTACCATGCTGTGTTGCTACCATGTTGTGTTGCTACCATGCTGTGTTTCTACCATGTTGTGTTGCTACCATGCTGTGTTGCTACCATGCTGTGTTGCTACCATGCTGTGTTGCTGCCATGCTGTGTTGCTACCATGTTGTGTTGCTACCATGCTGTGTTGCTGCCATGCTGTGTTGCTACCATGTCGTGTTGCTACCATGCTGTGTTGCTGCCATGCTGTGTTGCTACCATGTTGTGTTGCTACCATGCTGTGTTGCTACCATGCTGTGTTGCTACCATGTTGTGTTGCTACCATGTTGTGTTGCTACCATGCTGTGTTGCTACCATGCTGTGTTGCTACCATGTTGTGTTGCTACCATGCTGTGTTGCTACCATGCTGTGTTGCTACCATGCTGTGTTGCTACCATGCTGTGTTGCTACCATGTTGTGTTGCTACCATGTTGTGTTGCTACCATGCTGTGTTGCTATCATGCTGTGTTGCTACCATGCTGTGTTGCTACCATGCTGTGTTGCTACCATGCTGTGTTGCTACCATGCTGTGTTGCTACCATGCTGTGTTGCTACCATGCTCTGTTGCTACCATGTTGTGTTGCTACCATGCTGTGTTGCTACCATGCTGTGTTGCTACCATGCTGTGTTGCTACCATGTTGTGTTGCTACCATGCTGTGTTGCTACCATGTTGTGTTGCTACCATGCTGTGTTGCTACCATGCTGTGTTGCTACCATGTTGTGTTGCTACCATGCTGTGTTGCTACCATGTTGTGTTGCTACCATGCTGTGTTGCTACCATGCTGTGTTGCTACCATGCTGTGTTGCTACCATGCTGTGTTGCTACCATGCTGTGTTGCTACCATGCTGTGTTGCTACCATGCTGTGTTGCTACCATGCTGTGTTGCTACCATGTTGTGTTGCTACCATGCTGTGTTGCTACCATGCTGTGTTGCTACCATGTTGTGTTGCTACCATGCTGTGTTGCTACCATGTTGTGTTGCTACCATGCTGTGTTGCTGCCATGCTGTGTTGCTACCATGCTGTGTTGCTACCATGCTGTGTTGCTGCCATGCTGTGTTGCTACCATGCTGTGTTGCTGCCATGTTGTGTTGCTACCATGTTGTGTTGCTACCATGCTGTGTTGCTACCATGTTGTGTTGCTACCATGCTGTGTTGCTACCATGTTGTGTTGCTACCATGTTGTGTTGCTACCATGCTGTGTTGCAATGTGTTCTATATTTGTATTTAATTTATTAGTATCTTTATTCCCAGTCCCCGTCCCCGCAGGAGGCCTTTTGACTTGCCTAGTTAAATAAAGATTAAATAAAGTAAATAAAAAGATATCCTGACACTGACCACAAGCAGGCCTAGCTCATGAGGACCTGCTCAACAGTAGGGTTAGAACCAAAACCTGCACACACAGAGCTCCCCAGGAGAAGGGCCAGCCCTGCTTAAGGCTACACAATGAAAGTGAATGTGTTCCCACTGTCCAGATACTCCATGAACTTCATCAACGCTCCAACAAGATCTGGGACAGATATATATATAACCACCATATATCTGCCTCCCTCAGTGAACCCCCATCTCTCTCTCTCTCTCTCTCTCTCTCTGTGTGAATCCCCATCTCTCTTTCTCTCTCTCTCTCCCTCCCTCAGTGAACCCACATCTCTCTCTCTCTCTCCCTCCCTCCCTCAGTGAATCCCCATCTCTCTCTCAATTCAATTCAATTCAATTCAAGGGCTTTATTGGCATGGGAAACATGTGTTAACATTGCCAAAGCAAGTGAGGTAGATAATATACAAAGTGAATATATAAAGTGAAAAACAACAAAAATGAACAGTAAACATTACACATACAGAAGTTTCAAAACAGTAAAGACATTACAAATGTCACATTATATATATATATACAGTGTTTTAGCAATGTACAAATGGTTAAAGGACACAAGATAAAATAAATAAGCATAAATATGGGTTGTATTTACAATGGTGTTTGTTCTTCACTGGTTGCCCTTTTCTTGTGGCAACAGGTCACAAATCTTGCTGCGATGATGGCACACTGTGGAATTTCACCCAGTTAGATATGGGAGTTTTTCAAAATTGGATTTGTTTTCAAATTCTTTGTGGATCTGTGTAATCTGAGGGAAATATGTCTCTCTAATATGGTCATACATTGGGCAGGAGGTTAGGAAGTGCAGCTCAGTTTCCACCTCATTTTGTGGGCAGTGAGCACATAGCCTGTCTTCTCTTGAGAGCCATGTCTGCCTACGGCGGCCTTTCTCAATAGAAAGGCTATGCTCACTGAGTCTGTACATAGTCAAAGCTTTCCTTAATTTTGGGTCAGTCACAGTGGTCAGGTATTCTGCCGCTGTGTACTCTCTGTGTAGGGCCAAATAGCATTCTAGTTTGCTCTGTTTTTTTGTTAATTCTTTCCAATGTGTTAAGTAATTATCTTTTTGTTTTCTCATGATTTGGTTGGGTCTAATTGTGCTATTGTCCTGGGGCTCTGTAGGGTGTGTTTGTGTTTGTGAACAGAGCCCCAGGACCAGCTTGCTTAGGGACTCTTCTCCAGGTTCATCTCTCTGTAGGTGATGGCTTTGTAATGGAAGGTTTGTGAATCGCTTCCTTTTAGGTGGTTGTAGAATTTAACGGCTCTTTTCTGGATTTTGATAATTAGTGGGTATCGGCCTAATTCTGCTCTGCATGCATTATTTGGTGTTCTACGTTGTACACGGAGGATATTTTTGCAGAATTCTGCGTGCAGAGTCTCAATTTGGTGTTTGTCCCATTTTGTGAAGTCTTGGTTGGTGAGCGGACCCCAGACCTCACAACCATAAAGGGCAATGGGCTCTATGACTGATTCAAGTATTTTTAGCCAAATCCTAATTGGTATGTTGAAATTTATGTTTCTTTTGATGGCATAGAATGCCCTTCTTGCCTTGTCTCTCAGATCGTTCACAGCTTTGTGGAAGTTACCTGTGGTGCTGATGTTTGGCAAAGGTATGTATAGTTTTTTGTGTGCTCTAGGGCAACAGTGTCTAGATGGAATTTGTATTTGTGGTCCTGGTGACTGGACCTTTTTTGGAACACCATTATTTTGGTCTTACTGAGGTTTACTGTCAGGGCCCAGGTCTGACAGAATCTGTGCATAAGATCTAGGTGCTGCTGTAGGCCCTCCTTGGTTGGTGACAGAAGCACCAGATCATCAGCAAACAGCAGACATTTGACTTCTGATTCTAGTAGGGTGAGGCCGGGTGCTGCAGACTTTTCTAGTGCCCGCGCCAATTCGTTGATATATATGTTGAAGAGGGTGGGGCTTAAGCTGCATCCCTGTCTAACCCCACGACCCTGTGTGAAGAAGTGTGTGTGTTTTTTGCCAATTTTAACCGCACACTTGTTGTTTGTGTACATGGATTTTATAATGTCGTATGTTTTACCCCCAACACCACTTTCCATCAGTTTGTATAGCAACCCTCATGCCAGATTGAGTCAAAGGCTTTTTTGAAATCAACAAAGCATGAGAAGACTTTGCCTTTGTTTTGGTTTGTTTGGTTGTCAATTAGGGTGTGCAGGGTGAATACATGGTCTGTTGTACGGTAATTTGGTAAAAAGCCAATTTGACATTTGCTCAGTACATTGTTTTCATTGAGGAAATGTACGAGTCTGCTGTTAATGATAATGCAGAGGATTTTCCCAAGGTTACTGTTGACACATATTCCACGGTAGTTATTGGGGTCAAATTTGTCTCCACTTTTGTGGATTGGGGTGATCAGTCCTTGGTTCCAAATATTGGGGAAGATGCCAGAGCTAAGTATGATGTTAAAGAGTTTTAGTATAGCCAATTGGAATTTGTTGTCTGTATATTTGATCATTTCATTGAGGATACCATCAACACCACAGGCCTTTTTGGGTTGGAGGGTTTTTATTTTGTCCTGTAACTCATTCAATGTAATTGGAGAATCCAGTGGGTTCTGGTAGTCTTTAATAGTTGATTCTAAGATCTGTATTTGATCATGTATATGTTTTTGCTCTTTATTCTTTGTTATAGAGCCAAAAAGATTGGAGAAGTGGTTTACCCATACATCTCCATTTTGGATAGATAATTCTTCGTGTTGTTGTTTGTTTAGTGTTTTCCAATTTTACCAGAAGTGGTTAGAGTCTATGGATTCTTCAATTGCATTGAGCTGATTTCTGACATGCTGTTCCTTCTTTTTCCGTAGTGTATTTCTGTATTGTTTTAGTGATTCACCATAGTGAAGGCGTAGACTCAGATTTTCTCTCTCTCTCTCTGTGTGAACCCCCATCTCTCTCTCTCTCCCTCCCTCAGTGAACCCACATCTCTCTCTCTCTCTCTCTCTCTCTCTCCCTCCCTCCCTCAGTGAACCCACATCTCTCTCTCCCTCCCTCCCTCCCTCAGTGAACCCCATCTCTCTCCCCTCAGTGAACCCCCATCTCTCTCCCTCCCCCTCAGTGAACCCCCATCTCTCTCCCTCCCCTCAGTGAACCCCCATCTCTCCCCTCCCCTCAGTGAACCCCCATCTCTCCCTCCCCCTCAGTGAACCCCCATCTCTCCCTCCCCCTCAGTGAACCCCCATCTCTCCCTCTCCCTCAGTGAACCCCCATCTCTCTCCCTCCCCTCAGTGAACCCCCATCTCTCTCCCTCCCCCTCAGTGAACCCCCATCTCTCTCCCTCCCCCTCAGTGAACCCCCATCTCTCTCCCTCCCCCTCAGTGAACCCCCATCTCTCCCTCTCCCTCAGTGAACCCCATCTCTCTCCCTCCCCCTCAGTGAACCCCCATCTCTCTCCCTCCCCCTCAGTGAACCCCCATCTCTCCCTCCCCCTCAGTGAACCCCCATCTCTCCCTCCCCTCAGTGAACCCCCATCTCTCTCCCTCCCCCTCAGTGAACCCCCATCTCTCCCTCAGTGAACCCCATCTCTCCCCTCCCCTCAGTGAACCCCCATCTCTCCCTCCCCTCAGTGAACCCCCATCTCTCCCCCCTCAGTGAACCCCCATCTCTCTCCCTCCCCCTCAGTGAACCCCATCTCTCCCTCAGTGAACCCCATCTCTCTCCCTCCCCCTCAGTGAACCCCCATCTCTCCCTCCCCTTCAGTGAACCCCCATCTCTCCCTCCCCTTCAGTGAACCCCCATCTCTCCCCCCCCTCAGTGAACCCCCATCTCTCCCTCCCCTCAGTGAACCCCCATCTCTCCCCTCCCCCCTCAGTGAACCCCCATCTCTCCCTCAGTGAACCCCATCTCTCTCCCTCCCCTCAGTGAACCCCCATCTCTCCCTCCCCTTCAGTGAACCCCCATCTCTCCCTCCCCTCAGTGAACCCCCATCTCCCCACCCACATTTGTTTTTGTGATAGAGGGATGAAGTGTCCTCCATCCTGGTGCCGTCTCCTTTATAAACTCCATAGCAGCTGCATGGTGTCCAGTGTGAGCGTGTGACACCGTCATGACTAATTTATCCCATCTTTCCATACGGAGCCCTGACAAGCCACCTTTGCCACTTGTTCACTCGATATACCCAACATATCGGGTTCCTCCGCCAAGATCCTATTCCAGTTTCTCCCACCTCTGCCATCATCCCAGGGCTGTGGTGACAGGACTTTGCTCTTGTTTTTCTATTTATTTGTATTGCCATTGGCTTTGTAATCCTATTTGAAGTGTGACAACAAACGATAACAACAACATGACTTTTAGGATGGATATACTCTTTTATTTACTGTTGGTTGTTGGCAAGGCTGTTTCTAAGAAAGGTGAGCTTTTTCCATTTAATATATTGCTATAACATTTGCCTCAGCAAATTCAGTTACAACGCTCACAGAGCCTTCGGGAAGTATTCAGACCTTAACTTTTTCACTTTTTTTTTTATATTACAGCCTTATTCAAATTATATATATATATATATATATCAGCAATCGACACACTATACCACATAATAACAAAGTGAAAAACATGTTTTAAAAATAAAAATCTTTGCAAATGTGTTACAAATTAAAACCAGAAATACCTTATTTACCTAAGTATTCAGATCCTTTGCATTGAGACTCGAAATTGAGCTCAGGTGCATCCTGTTTCCATTGATCATCCTTGAGATGTTTCTACAACTTGATTGTAGTCTATTTGTGGTAAATTCAATTGATTGGACATGATTTGGAAAGGCACACAGCTGTTTATATAAGGTCCCACAGTTGACAGTGCATGTCAGAGCAAAAACCAAGCTATGTCGAAGGAATTGTCCACAGAGCTCAGAGACAGGATTGTGTCGAGGCACAGATCTGGGGAAGGGTACCAAAAACATTTATGCAGCATTGAAGGTCTCCCTCGGGGGAGAAGGGCCTTAGTCAGGGAGGTGACCAAGAACATGATGGTCACTGTGACAGAGCTCTAGAGTTCCTCTGTGGAGATGGGAGAACCTTCCAGAAGGACAGCCATTTCTGCAGCACTCCACCAATCAGGCCTTTACGGTAGAGTGGCCAGACAGAAGCCACTCCTCAGTAAATGGCGCTTGACAGCCCGCTTGGAGTTTGCCAAAAGGCAACCAAAGACTCTCAGACCACGAGAAACAATATTCTCTGGTCTGATGAAACCAAGATTGAACTCTTTGGCCTGAATGCCAAGCGTCAAGTCTAGAAGAAACCTGGCACGATCCCTACGGTGAAGCATGGTGGTGGCAGCATCACGCTGTGGGGATATTTTTCAGGGACTGGGAGACTAGTCAGGATTGTGGCAAAGATGAACAGAGCAAAGTACAGAGAGATCATTGATGAAAACCTTCGGGACACATCTCTGAATGTCCTTTAGTGGCCCAGCCAGAGCCCGGACTTGAACCTGATTTAACATCTCTGGAGAGACCTGAAAATAGCTGTGCAGCGACACTCCCCATCCAACCTGACAGAGCTTGAGAGGATCTGCAGAGAGGAATGGGAGAAACTCCCCAAATACAGGTGTTCCAAGCTTGTAGTGTCATACCCAAGAAGACTTGAGGCTGTAATCGCTGCCAAAGGTGCTTCAACAATGTTCTGAGTAAAGGGTCTGAATACTTATGTAAATGTTATTTTAATTTTTTTTATAGATTTTGAAAAATGTATAAAAACCTGTTTTTTCTTTTGTCATTATAGGGTATTGTGTGTAGATGGATGAGGGGGAAAAAAATATTTAAATCCATTTTAGAATACGGTTGTAACGTAACAATGTGGAAAAAGTCATGGGGTCTGAATACTTTCTGAATGCACTGTATATGTGTTGTAAGTAACTGTTACTAATGTGTAAATTATAAACTAATACATAACAGTAAACTAATGACAAAACTTTTACAAAACCCTCAGTCTACACTATATATAAAAAAATATATATAATCTATAATACTATACCTTTTACTCATCTAACTTATATTTCACCAAGGGGTGAAATGTGGTGGGATCCTCTCTGCCTCTTCCGGCAACATCTCCAGCCCCAACTACCCAGGTCTGTACCCGTACAACATGGAGTGTGTGTGGCTGATTGTAGTGGCCGAGGGGTCCTCCGTCCTGCTCACCTTCCACGACTTTGAGTTGGAGTATCACGTCACCTGCTCCTATGACCACATCAAGATCTATAACGGTGTATCCGAGGATGAGGGGAACCTACTGGGGACATTCTGTGGTGTCATGTCCCCTCCTCAGTTCACCTCCTCCTGGAATGTTATGTCGCTCATTTTCCACTCCGATCGTCATGTGACTCACAGAGGGTTCTCTGTGAGCTACAGGAAAGGTGAGCTTTTACATTCTCACACAGGATAACCAAAGCCATTGATATGCATGTATGGCTTTTCTGAGTACAGCCACTCAAACCTCACAGTACCCACAACTAGGAACAAGACAAGGCCTTTGAGTAGTTGAATCAGGTGTTTTAACTTAGAGCTGGGCTGGAACAAAATCCTGCACACCCTGTCTCTCTCTCTCTCTCTCTCTCTCTCCCACCAGACATGTGTGGTGGGGTCCTAACCGGTCTGTCTGGCATCATCTCCAGCCCCGGCTACAGTCCAGATACCCAGTACAGCAACAACGCCGACTGTTCCTGGGCGATCCATGTATCCAACCGCAGCGTGGTCAGTCTGGTCTTCCTCGACTTCCAGGTACGTTCTCTAACATGTAAAGACAATCGATGCATCCCAAATGGTACCCAATTTAATCTATATAGTTCACTACTTTGGGCCAGAGCCCGGGCACTATATGGGGAATAAGGAGCCAATTGGGATGCACATACTGGAAGTTTCTAAGTATCCCGAATGGGTCATAAATATGACGTGACAAAATAAAAATGTAATTCATTCACTCCAGCTGGAGAACAACGAGGGCTGTAATTTTGACTTCGTGGCTCTCTTCGACGGCCCCACCGTCACCCACAGACACCTGGGGAACTACTGTGGAGGGGAGACACCTCCTAAAATTGTTACTACCTCCAACCAGCTGCTGGTGGTGTTCAAGTCTGACTTCAACATCGGGGGACGAGGGTTCAAGGCTTACTACTACTCCGGTAGGTAGGATGCTGGGAGTCGTGCACTACGGGTTTACAGATCACTGCTGGGAGTCGTGCACTACGGGTTTACAGATCACTGCTGGGAGTCGTGTACTACGGGTTTACAGATCACTGCTGGGAGTCGTGCACTACGGGTTTACAGATCACTGCTGGGAGTCGTGTACTACGGGTTTACAGATCACTGCTGGGAGTCGTGTACTACGGGTTTACAGATCACTGCTGGGAGTCGTGTACTACGGGTTTACAGATCACTGCTGGGAGTCGTGTACTACGGGTTTACAGATCACTGCTGGGAGTCGTGTACTACGGGTTTACAGATCACTGCTGGGAGTCGTGCACTACGGGTTTACAGATCACTGCTGGGAGTCGTGCACTACGGGTTTACAGATCACTGCTGGGAGTCGTGTACTACGGGTTTACAGATCACTGCTGGGAGTCGTGCACTACGGGTTTACAGATCACTGCTGGGAGTCGTGCACTACGGGTTTACAGATCACTGCTGGGAGTCGTGTACTACGGGTTTACAGATCACTAAATCACTCCCTCATGGCTAAATCACTCCCTCGTGGCTAAATCACTCCCTCATGGCTGTCCTGTACTATACTGAGGCCCATGGGGAGGGACTAAACTGTCCTGTACTATACTGAGGCCCACGGGGAGGGACTAAACTGTCCTGTACTATACTGAGGCCCACGGGGAGGGACTAAACTGTCCTGTACTATACTGAGGCCCACGGGGAGGGATTAAACTGTCCTGTACTATACTGAGGCCCACGGGAGGGATTAAACTGTCCTGTACTATACTGAGGTCCACAGGGAGGGATTCAACTGTCTTGTACTATACCAAGGCCCACGGGAAGGGATTAAACTGTCTTGTACTATACTGAAGTCCATGGGGAGGGATTAAACTGCACATTCACTGACACCAGGACTGTATTCGGTAGGGAGAAAATGTTTTGAAACAGGAAGGTACTAACAACACATTTTTTGTCACATTTTGGCTGCTGTGTGACCTACTTAAGACAACCCTGTTTTTCCTCGTATGTACATCTGTCTGACAGGTGAATGCCAGCAGGTGCTGTTTGTACCAAGTGCGAATTTCACCAGCCCCCACTACCCTAACATCTACCCAAACAACATCAACTGTCACTGGACCATCAACCTGGCCGCGGGCTACCGCATCAAACTGTTCTTCAACGCTATGGAGCTGGAGGACAGGAACAGCCTATCAGACGAGTGTGACTATGACTCTGTAGCTGTGCATGATGGGAGCAGGGAGACAGCCCCGTTGCTAGGGCGATGGTGTGGCTCGGAACAACCCGGGTCTTTGATCTCTAAGAGCAACAACATGCTGGTGGTTCTCAGTACAGACAGGAACTATGCTTATAAAGGGTTCTCTGCTTCCTATGTTGGAGGTGAGTGTCTGAACTGAAGCACAGCTGGCCGAAAGTTATCCAAACTATCAACTTTATACTTGTTTAAATCATTCAAGAGACAAATGCAATTACAAACGTGTGTGTGTGTGTGTGTGTGTGTTCGTGCTTGTGTTATGTCTCCACCGCCAATCCCAGTGGTACCAGTTAACATCAGCTGTACGAGGACAGAGTTTACCATCCACATCTCCCAGCAGTCACTGCCTGGGCTGGAACGTGAGAGTATCTATCTGGGGGACCGCTCATGTCCCGCCCAGCTGACACCTACCACCTATAAGATACTGGCACGTTTCGAAAAATGTGGCACTGCAGGCCAGGTAACGAACTACCCACTGGTTGATTCAAATTGTTTCCATTTTAATTCAATTGCATTGAGCCAACGTGGAATAGACGTTGAATTGTCATCTGTGCCTAGTAGGTAGAGACGGGCATGATAATGACGCCAGTTTATAGCGGTTTCATTTTTCTTCTTCATTTGTCCATTTTATTGAAGCATCAGGACAGTGTGTAAGGGAATTAAGGATACTAGAGGATGTGACAAAATAGCAGTGGGACCGGGATTTGATCCCACATGGTCACAAGCATATGTTGTCTGTTTGTTGTCCATCTGTATAACCCTGACCCTTAACCTCTAACCCCTGACCAGCCACGGCGTAACATCACCATGCTGGTGAACACTCTCTACATCGACTTCTCCGACGGGAAGGGGAGGAGCATCCAGGAGTACGAGGTACAGTGCGACGCCCAGCGCAAGATGGCCACCATTCACATTGTCTCAGCCGAGGAGCGCCAGAGGATGAACGAGCTGGCCCGACGCCAAGCAGAAGGGTCTGGGGGAGGAGGAGGGAAGGAGGCAGACCCAGAGCCTCACGACCCCAGTGATATAGTGTTTATTAGCATCTGTGTGCTGGCTGTTGTACTGATGGTGATCGCTGTAATCTGGCTGGTACTGCTTTAGTAGAGATGGGGGTACGAGGAGGGAGAAGAGGGCAGAGGTGGGCGATGCAGTCTGTGAGCCAGGACATGTTGAGGTTTATAATGAAAACTGACAGATTTATTTTTATAATAAAATGTCTATATTGCTCATTTCAATTGTACCAAAACAATTATTTAATATTGTCGCCACTCTTGACATTCATAACGACATTCAATAAAAACACAGGCAGAGATCAACATTTGATTTACTTCAACATATAAAATCTAAGATGAATACAAAACAGCTCAATTAAAAGAGGTAGGCCTAATTCATACAATTAATGACCGTGTGCGCCAACTGTCTTTCACCATTTTAGAAAAAGGCACCAATCCAGTATTTGCCAGAATGTCCCAGCTTCTTCTTGTGATTGGAGACCAGCTTTAAAAAAAAAAAAATTCTAAAGCACCAGTCCAGAAACAATTGGCATGTCGCAGTCTTCCTTTGCAGCAGGTCTCATGGGTCTGGGTTTAGCTACCAACATGTTTGAGTAGATCCATTTGAGCAAAGCGAGGTTCAGAATCCCCCGATCTTGATCACAGAATCTGATTCTTTATTTTGGGTTGCTTTGTAGAGCAGTGATTCTGCTCAGTCCGACCGCAACAGAGTCGATCTCAAACACTTCAACAGTCTTCTGCAGCTGGATTGGGGTTAGCCAGCTACTTGTTAGGTTTGACTACACGCTTTGAATGAATAATATATATATATTATACACATATACATACATACATACAGTACCAGTCAAACTTTTGGACACTACTCATTCAAAGGTTATTCTTAATTTTTTACATTGTAGAATAATAGTGAAGACTTCAAAAGCATGAAATAACACATCGAATCATGTAGTAACCAAAAAAGGTGTGAAACATATGAGATTCTTCGTAGTAGCCACCATTAGCCTTGATGACAGCTCTGCACACTGTTGGCATTCTTGATTTGTTTAACACTTTTTTTGTTACATGATTTCATGTGTTATTTCATAGTTTTGATGTCTTCACTATTATTCTACAATATAAATAAAAACCCTGGAATGTGTAGGTGTGTCCAAACATTCGACCGGTACAGTGTGTGTGTGTGTGTGTGTGTGTATATAGTTCTAGGTGGAACCCTTTCACCCACAAAGAACCCTTTAAGATATTTTTACCACAGAGAAGGTTCTGAACAGAGTGCATTTACTTCTTGTGGGTGGACACCAGCTGGTTTACTGGGATCTTACTCTCCTTGACTTGACCCCTGACCTCTGGCTGGTGTTTGAGGGCGAAGACCAGCTTCCTGATAGTTCGTCTGTAGGAGCCGCTGACTAGCCGAGAACTCTGGTGGAACACCTCTCTCTCTATGTTCTCCACCAGACCACTGTCTGTCTAATAGATCACATATAATGAGAGGGAGATTACTATATTGTCCAATGTTCTTGAATGTCCAACAGAAATTTGTGTTCTGTGAGTATGTGTTCTGTGTATGTGTTCTCCCAAAGACAGAGCAAGAGACACCGAGACCAAGGGACAGAGCAAGAGACACAGGCAGAGAGAGTGAGACAGAGAAAGGAAGAGACAAAGAGACAGAAAGGAAGAGAGACAACGAGACAGTGAGAGAAAGAGAGAGATTGGTGTATTGACAGTCCCAACACACAGTAAAGCCCCCTCACCTCCACTTCCAGAGCTTCAGACAACATTCTCCTGGCGTTGTTCCTCAGTCCCTCAGTCTGCTTGTCACAGCGTACTTCTATGGAGGGCTTGTTGGAGTGCTCTTCAATGAAGCGCCTCCATACAGTGTACACTTCAGCCGCTAGGGAACTCACCTCAGGGTCGGGGTGATGCTTACGCATCTTGTTAACAGTGTGGCCTAAGAGAGAAAGAGACGAGCGGAGTTATCTGTGAGTGTGTGTGTTGACTGTGTTCGGTTGTATTTGTGTACCAGAATGAGATGAACTGAACATAGAAGACAAACTTTTAACAGGTGTAGGTTTTTAGGAAATGAATGAATACACTACTAGACTGTTTTGATAGATTAAGTGAATGGGGAGGGAAGCAATGCCATGATCCAAGTTCACAGACAGTGTGCTAAAAGAGAACTAAGGAATGAGGCTCCTTCCAGTTTGTGTGATTACCTCAAGTGAAGCTTCCCAATGGCAACAGGGTTGTTGGACTTCTCCCTTACCTATTCTGGTTGACTTGAGCACCTCCTTGGACGGCATCTTCTTGTTGAGCTCTGCCAGGGCTAGTAGCAGATTCTCCTTGGTCTGGCCAGGCAGTTCCAGCATGGACTTGTACCTTTCAATGTCTTCAATCACCACCACTCTCTGGTAGGAAAGGAAGACAGATCATAGATGTGTTATGTACGCATGTTTATTAGGCAGGCCTAAGTGCACAATATCATATCATGTTTGACTTGAGAAGCGGTTGGTAACACACACTTACACGTAGAGACTCAATAGTTGCTTGTCGATACACCTTTTCTTTATCCTTCGTTTCCTTGGGTACTTCCCCGTTTGGTAGACGCACCACGAATTTGTCCATTTTCCAAGGTCTTGGATTTATTTATGGATGGGGGTCGATCATCGATATAGTATTTTATTTGTAATCATTATGAAGAGTTCGTAAACGAACAGGGAAAACAACTCTTCCAAATACTTGTTCTCCTGCGAAAAAAAGCGAGTTTTTTTGTTCGGTTGACAAGCGTCTTAACTAAGCGGCGCGAGTTCACGTACTCCTAGGGGTAGATCGATTTCAGTGGCATTGAAAATGCGTAAATAGCTCAAAATTCAGAGTGTTTTCTAGTATTATCCCCGTATGTTGTAAAAATAAAATAAAAACGCTTCAAGAAGATTGGTGGACTTTTATTTTCTCTTTGAAATCTGCGCCGCTAGGGACTAGTTGTAACATCCACGACCCAAACATCCCGAATCATGATTTTATTCTCGCGAGATTTCCACGAACGAGGAAGAAGAAGGAGCACTCGCTTGTTGTTTGTTGGGATTTTTCGTAGCAGGCTAAAATGAGGGCATTGAAGTCCTTTCGTGTGTTCGTGAGTCTGTGCTTCGTGCTCGCATACACCTCGGCAACTGCCGATGTTTTTGATGGAGTTTTGGGAAATACTGCGTCTTGCCATAAGACATGTCAAATGACTTACAGTTTGCACACATATCCTCGGGTGAGTTGCTGCAAGCTAGCTAGTAACGTTAGCCGTTTTGCTAGCAACGTTAGCCGTTTTGCTAGCAACGTTAGCCGTTTTGCTAGTAACGTTAGCCGTTTTGCTAGCTAAGCAAGTCTACTTAACGGTGCACCAAAAAAAAGCTGGATAAGCTAAACTGTCATTCAGCAACCGAAAAAGGACTCTGTGGCACCTACGGCGTATTGAGCTGTTGTACACTCCTGTCCTGTGCATGGCTGTAATGAGTGATTCAGATTGGAGGTGCCGAGTGAGCTTTTTATTTATTTTACCCTCGATTGTTTGTATCTTAACGTTACATTTTTAGTACGACATTTTTGAGAAGTACGTAGCGACCGTGACGGGAGTAATGTTTAAAATGTAGATTACAGTAGTTGCTCAGCGAAATGAACGTACTTTTGACGTAACTCTTGCGGAGCTGGTAAATGGGAGTTTGAATCGGAGCTTTCTGAGCGTTAGAGAGAGACAAAGATACTGGTTCAGTCCTGTTCATGTCTGTGTTTGTAGGAGGAGGAACTGTACGCCTGCCAGAGAGGTTGTCGCCTGTTCTCCATTTGCCAGTTCGTGGGCGACAGCGAGGATCTGAACCAAACTAAAGTCGAGTGTGACTCCAGTAAGATTCTCATGCAATGTCTTCAAAACAGATAGCTAGCAACATGACCAGTACTAAGTATATAGACTCATGTGCAGAAAACAGATAATACTATTGTAAAGGCAGTTTACAGTTGAACCAAAAGCTTTATTACAAGATTTCAGGGAGGGAGAAAGAAAGAAGGCAGGCAAATAAAATGTCTAATGGGCCTCTTGGAAACAGGCCCTTTATATTCTAATCAGAAAGTA
This sequence comes from Oncorhynchus tshawytscha, assembly GCF_018296145.1. Taxonomy (NCBI): domain Eukaryota; kingdom Metazoa; phylum Chordata; class Actinopteri; order Salmoniformes; family Salmonidae; genus Oncorhynchus; species Oncorhynchus tshawytscha. The sequence goes on along the minus strand of NC_056438.1, from coordinate 76,803,229 downwards.
CCAAATGTTCCCTAAACATCAGCTTGAGAGGCTTGTACGAAGTCAAACCAAAAGACAGTGACTTTTCAAGCTGCTACAGAATCAGTGTTCGTAATGTCATCAATACAATAATAATCAGGGTGTCCTTGTCGAAGAATCTAAACCTTTTTTTTTTTTTTTTTAAATGTCATGGCTTGGGGGCCCGCATTGATTTTGTTATCATCTTAGTTACTCAGATAGCCTAAGAACACGGCATAAGCCATGACAAAATGTTTAGAATGGCAGGAAATTAGCTTTAAAACTATAAAATTCTCTCTCTGCCCCTCCCAAAATGTGTCTGGGCCAAGAGGACAGTGCCATTGGCCACGCCCACTACCCCATTTTGATTCAGAAAACAACATAGTGACAAGTTACAACGTACATTGAGTATACCAAACATTAGGAACACCTTTCCTACAATTAAATTGCACCCCCCTTTTACCCCCAGAACAGCCTCAATCGATTTGAATTCGTCATGATATACCCAATCATGTGTCCCTGCAATGTCTGACTAAATTATAGACGACCACCTATAGTTCTTCATTTGAATTAGTTAAAATTACACCATTTAGACAGTCTTCTGGTTCCACGAGACGAGTGTTATCTGATCTGCCTGTAACCTGTTTTATTTTTTTACTTCCTGATTCTCCCCAGCTTGTCATGAAGCGTACAGCCAGTCAGAGGAGCAGTATGCCTGTAACCTGGGCTGCCAGAGTCAGCTACCGTTTGCTGAACAAAGACAAGAGCAGGTAGTGTTCTACACCGCTCCCTCAAACACACTCAAGTGACTGCCATTGTTTTGTTGAAGACTGATATTGACAACAGAAATATAGTTGGTGAACTGGATGATATGGAGGACAAAAAACTGGAGACAGCCTATTGGAATATAAATGTTGTTAACCAAGTGTGTGTGTGTGTGTGAGGAGCCTGGTCCCAGATCTATTTGTGCTATATAGGCAAGTCTTGCACCATTGACCATAACATTTGTCCAAAAAAAGCACAAACATTGCCTGGTCCCAGATATGTGATTCCTACCTGACCCCATGAACAAGGGATGTGTGTTTGACCCTTGACCCCATAATACTATCATCCTCCAGTTGCTGGCCATGATGCCCCGTATCCACCTGCTGTACCCTTTGACTCTGGTGAGAGGGTTCTGGGATGATGTCATGAGTCAGGCCCACAGCTTAATCTCCTCCTCTTGGACCTTCTACCTCCAGGCTGACGACGGGAAGCTGGTCATCTTCCAGGTAGTGTATTTTTTTTTTTTTTTTGTGGAGCGACTTCAATTGTTTATCACTTCCTGTTGCACATTGCCACTAATTGACTAACGGAACTTGAGTAGTTTAAAAAAATATATATATTTGTATTTAACCTTTATTTAACTAACATAAGTTACCAAACAATTGACCTTTTATCAAAGTAATTGTTGGGTAACTTGAGTATGTCATTTTGTTTTTTGACAGACTGAACCACAGATCCAGTTTATTCCTGCATTTGAGCTCCAGAAAGAGGATGTCAGGGGAGAACCACAGAAGAGATGTAAGTCCTCTTTATCATATTCACAGTTACTAGCCGGCTACCATCCGGTACTCTACCCTGAACCCTAGAGACTGCTGCCCTATGTACATATACCCTGAGTGTACAAAACATTAGGACACCTTTCCTAATAGTTGAACTCTCTTCAGAACAGCCTCAATTCATCGGTGCATGGACACTACAACGCGTCGAAAGTGTCTATGCAGTCTATGCTGGCCCATGTTGATTCCAATACTTCCCGCAGTTGAATCAAGTTTGTTGGATGTCCTTTGTGTGGTGGACCATTGTTGATACACACAGGAAACCAGTGACATCAATAAGGGATCGTAGCTTTCACCTAGTCAGTCTATGTTATGAAAAGAGCAGGTGTTCCTAATGTGTTGTACACTCTGTGTACATGTACATAGTCATTGGACACAATTCACTTCAATAATGTTTACATACTGTTTTACCCACTTTATATGTATACTGTATTCTAGTCAAGGTTCATCCTATATAGCTACTGCTGTACACACCTATTTTATATTAATATACTGTATATACACATCATTATATATCTATATCATGAACGAATTAGGTGGACGCCTACTTGTTGAACATCTCATCCCAGAATCATGGGCATTAATATGGAGTTGGTCCCACCTTTTCTGCTATAAAAGCCTCCACTCTTCTGGGAAGGTTTTCCACTAGAGGTTGGAACATTGCTGCGGGGGGACTTGCATCCATTCAACCACAAGCATTAGTGAGGTCAGAGACTGTTGGGCGATTAGGCCTGGATCACAGTCTGCAATCCAATTCATCCCAAAGGTGTTCGATGGGGTTGAGGTCAGGGCTCTGTGCAGGCCAGTCAAGTTCTTCCACACTGATCTCGATAAACCATTTCTGTATGGACCTCGCTTTGTGCACGAGGGCATTGTCATGCTGAAACAGGAAAGGGCCTTCCCCAAACTGTTGCCCCAAAGATGGAAGCACAGAATGGTCTAGAATGTCATTGTATGCTGTAGTGTTAAGATTTCCCTTCACTGGAACTAAGTGACCTAATCTGAACCATGAAAAACAGCCCAAGACCATTTTTCCTCCTCCACCAAACTTTAATGTTGGCAGTATGCATTGGAGCAGGTGGCGTTCTCCTGGCATCCGCCGAACCCAGATTTGTCCGTTGGACTGCCAGATGGTGAAAGCATGATTCATCACTCCAGAGAATGCGTTTCCACAGCTCCAGAGTCCAATGGCAGTGAGCTTTACACCACTACAGCCGGAGCTTGGCATTGCGCAAGGTGATCTTAGGCTTGTGTGCAGCTGTTTGGCCATGGAAACCCATGAAGCTCCCGACGAACAGGGGGTGGGGGGCGGGGCAACTCCATATTAATGCTCATGATTTTGCAATGAGGTGTTCGACAGAGCAGGTGTCCACATACTTTTTGCCATGTAGTGTTCTGGACTGACATGGCTTGTTCTGATATTTCTTAATTTTGGGGATTTGTGTGTATTGTTAGGTATGCTGCACGGTTGGTGCTAGAAACATAAGCATTTCACTTCACCTGCGATAACATTTGTAAAATATGTGTACTCAGCTGATTTTAAAATTTGATTAAAATATATATATATATTTATCAAGTTGACAAACTGGAAAAACAAACAATGCTTTGTGTGCATTTAGTATTTACGTATGAACTGTTACACAATCACAATGTTTACTGTGTAATGCAAAAAAAACAACAACACACAATTGGTAAGGAAACATGTCCGTCTCTCCCGCTCCAGATCCTGGCCTTGGTAGCCCGGTGTACAAGGACTACCAGCGTAGTTTCGTCCAGGAGAGGGACAGGGACATGTATGTGGACCGCAGCATCAACGAGGACAACTACAACCTCTTCAGCTGTCTCTCCAGGTCAGTTATCACAGGATGCGTCTTCTACGCAAACTATTCGGTTTAGATGGGTAGGTTATTCAGACAATACAGCTGAGGAAGCAGGAGGCGAAGTTCAGGGTGCTAAAATAGAGTCCACGGTTTATATACTGAAGATTAACCTAAGATGTAAAGAAGGAATTGTTTATGGAAAAACACTGAGCTCCTGATTTGAATGACTCATTGATGTGTATCTGACATCCCTCTCTCCAGGAACCCCTGGCTCCCAGGCTGGATCCTGACCACCACTCTGATCCTGTCTATTCTGGTTCTCATCTGGATATGCTGTGCTACTGTGGCGACCGCTGTTGACCAATATGTCCCAGCTGAGGTAACTCTTCCCTCTAGGTCAAAAATTATGAAGTAATATTCTAAAATCCCATAAATCTTTGCAGAAATGCAAAAAATAAATAAAGGGACGATCTAGCAACGGCACTGGTCCCACGAATCCCACTTAACCTGGGTACAGATCTGAATTTGTCCCATTTCGTCACAGGAGGATTTGATTGAATATTTAGAATCGCCACCCGGGGGCAGCTGGCAGAGGTGTTTTGTACGCTACACAATGCAGTACCTTACCATAGTTTCTAAACCCAGGGGCGCAACATAGCGAGACTTCCAGGAACGCTTGTCAAGCAGACCACGCCAGGGTTTGGTGTTTGAGATGTCAATAAGGGAAGTTATTATTTATATATATATATATCTATATATATTTTTTTTATTATTTTCATTCGTTAATTTTCTCTAAATTTTGAAAGGCGCAACCTAGATTTGAGCCAATTTCTTAAGTAGTTGAACATGCTATTATTCAAACCTCGTGGAAGTGACAAACTGACACGGTGTATCCTATAATAACTCAAATACATAGGTAGGTTATGCTACAGTTAACACCATCTGCTATAAAATTCACTCACTTTAGGCAACGTCATTCCAAACAACAATGTAGGCTACTTTAAACAACACTATAATTAAACCAGATCTAAAGGCATATCCCCATGAAACTGACTGACGTCAAATGGTTACTATGCAGATGTTGAATAATTATCATTCACGATTGAATGTGGTGGTGTTTTTGTCTTACAGTAACGCTATGCTATTTGGTTCTGTTTGGTGGAATACTGAGATGGTTGTGATCTTGCAGACATTGATTCAGCTTTGATCAAATTTTGATCAAACGAGCACCATTCGTCGGGGTAAAATATCCCTGGACTGACTGTATTTGAAACGTGTTACTAAATCTAGTCAATCAGGGGATTGAGTTGTTTGAGCCAGAAGGGCGTGGGTCGGAATTGAACCTTCACCGTCACGGATGTGTGCTGAAGGCAGCTTGGGTTGAATTGAATAATTCTAATTCCCTTCTCCCCTCTGCCAATCGCCATTCTCCGAAGCACCCCTCACTCGCGTGGCTCTCTCTCGGATATCTCAATTCTTATTTGCCAATGTCCGTCACGTGATCGAGGTCCTTCTCACAGGCATCTCGGCTCTGAAGTAGGCTACAAGTGAAGACGTACACATCGGGGACGTAACTGTGTGCGTCCTTATGAATTCCAAGTCACATATTAAAGATCTTCGGAGTACTGTCTAAAACCTCTCCTATCCTCCCCCTATATAAGTTTCCAATCCCCCCCTGTATCAATCTCCTCCCCCCTGTATCAATCTCCTCCCCCTGTATCAATCTCCTCCCCCTGTATCAATCTCCTCCCCCTGTATCAATCTCCTCCCCCTGTATCAATCTCCTCCCCCTGTAATCAATCAATCTCCCCCCCTGTATCAATCTCCTCCCCCCCTGTATCAATCTCCTCCCCCTGTATCAATCTCCTCCCCCTGTATCAATCTCCTCCTCCCCCCTGTATCAATCTCCTCCCCCTGTATCAATGTATCAATCTCCTCCCCCCCCTGTATCAATCTCCTCCCCCCCCTGTATCAATCTCCCCCCCCCCCCTGTATCAATCTCCTCCCCCTGTATCAATCTCCTCCCCCAATCTCCTGTATCAATCTCCCCCCTGTATCAATCTCCCCCCTGTATCAATCTCCTCCCCCTGTATCAATCTCCCCCCCCCTGTATCAATCTCCTCCCCCCTGTATCAATCTCCTCCCCCCTGTATCAATCTCCTCCCCCCTGTATCAATCTCCTCCCCCCCTGTATCAATCTCCCCCCTCCCCCCCCCCCTGTATCAATCTCCTCCCCCTGTATCAATCTCCTCCCCCCCCTGTATCAATCTCCTCCCCCTGTATCAATCTCCTCCCCCTGTATCAATCTCCCCTCCCCCCCCCTGTATCAATCTCCTCCCCCTGTATCAATCTGTATCAATCTCCTCCCCCAATCTGTATCAATCTCCTCCCCCAATCTGTATCAATCTCCTCCCCCTCCCCTGTATCAATCTCCTCCCCCTGTATCAATCCCTCCCCTGTATCAATCTCCTCCCCCTGTATCAATCTCCTCCCCCTGTATCAATCTCCTCCCCCCTCCCCCTGTATCAATCTCCCCCCTGTATCCTCCCCCCCCTGTATCAATCTCCTCCCCCTGTATCAATCTCCTCCCCCTGTATCAATCTCCTCCCCCTGTATCAATCTCCTCCCCCTGTATCAATCTCCTCCCCCAATCTGTATCAATCTCCTCCCCCTGTATCCCCTCCCCCCTGTATCAATCTCCTCCCCCTGTATCAATCTCAATCTCCCCCCCCTGTATCAATCTCCTCCCCCTGTATCAATCTCCCCCCCTGTATCAATCTCCTCCCCCTGTATCAATCTGTATCAATCTCCTCCCCCCCCCTGTATCAATCTCCTCCCCCTGTATCAATCTCCTCCCCCCTGTATCAATCTCCTCCCCCTGTATCAATCTCCTCCCCCCTGTATCAATCTCCTCCCCCCCCTGTATCAATCTCCTCCCCCTGTATCAATCTCCCCTCCCCCCTGTATCAATCTCCTCCCCCCCACCTGTATCAATCTCCTCCCCCGTATCAATCTCCTCCCCGTATCAATCTCCCCCCGTATCAATCTCCTCCCCCGTATCAATCTCCTCCCCCTGTATCCCCCCCCCTGTATCAATCCCCCGTATCTCCCCCCCTGTATCAATCTCCCCCCCCTGCCTCCCCCCCTGTATCAATCTCCCGTCCTCCCCTGTATCAATCTCCCCCGTCCTCCCCCCCGTATCAATCTCCCCTCCCCCCTGTATCAATCCCCGCCCCCTGTATCAATCTTCCCCCTATATCAATCTCCCCATCCCCCCCCCCCTATATCAATCTCCGTCCTCCCCCCTATATCAATCTCCCTGTCCCCCATATCAATCTTCCGTCCCACATATCAATCTCCCCCGTCCCCCTATCAATCTCCTGTCGTCCCGTCCCCCCCCGTATATCAAACTCCTGTCCTCCCCCCCCCTTAGTTACAAGCCCTTAACCAACTATGCAGGTTTTCAGAAAATATTTACTGAAATGAAATTGGAAAAAAAGTAACACAATAAAATAACAATGAGGGTATGTACAGGTTAGTTAAGATAATGTGTACATGACTATGCATAGATAATTAACAGTGAGTAGCAGCAGTGTAAAAACAAAGTGTGGGGGGGGGTGTCGACGTAAATAGTTCGCGATGCCATTTGATTAATTGTTCATCAGTCTTATGGCTTCGGGGGTAGAAGCTGCTAAGGAGCCTTTTGGATCTAGACTTGGTGCTCCGGTACCGCTTGCCGTGCAGTAGCAGAGAGAACAGTCTGCCTTGGGTGACTGGAGTCTTTTGACAACATAGTATATGGGTTCTGGATGACAGGAAGCTTGGCCCCAGTGATGTACTGAGCTTTACGCATTACCCTCTGTAGCGTCTTGCGGTCGGGTCAGGATGCTCTCGATGGTGCAGCTACATAACTTTTTGAGGATCTGGGGAACCATGTCAAATTTTTCCAGTCTTCTGGGGGCGGGCGTTGTTGTGCACTCTTCGCGACTTTCTTGGTGTGTTTGGACGATGATAGTTTGTTGGTGATGTGGACACCAAGGAACTTGAAACTCTCGACCGACTCCACTACAGCCCTGTCGATGTGAATGGAGGCATGTTCGGTCCATCTTTTCCTGTATTCCACGATCATCTCCTTTGTCTTGCTAAATATTAGGAAAGTTGATCATTATAGTGGGCCTAGCCTATGGAAAGCTGATGGGATCCTCTTTTTAAGAGGCCATCAACTTTGTTTTCTCACAATTGCATAGCTCATGGACTCTCATGCAGTATTGGATTATATTTTTGAATACATTTGCATTGACGTCAGAGTGTTTAGAGGGACAATAGAGTGCTGAGTACCAGGCAGTTAGCAAGTTTGGTAGGTTACTAATGACCATCAGCAGCATCAGAGCTTGGAAAAAACCTTGACTAAACGGTCACGACTCGTGACCGCCAGTGTGGTGGGAATATAGTCACCGCAACAGCCCTAGTCCAGGTAGCTATTTGGTATTAACTATTTATCAGTCTTATGGCTTGAGGGTAGAAGCTGTTCAGGGTCCTGTTGGTTCAACTGACTGGTTTTAGTGAAAGGGTTTATTGACACTTTTTTTTGTTTTTTTTTGTTACCTTTATTTAACCAGGCAAGTCAGTTAAGAACAAATTCTTATTTTCAATGACGGCCTAGGAACAGTGGGTTAACTGCCTGTTCTGGGGCAGAACGACAGATTTGTACCTTGTCAGCTCGGGGATTTGAACTTGCAACCTTTCGGTTACTAGTCCAACGCTCTAACCACTAGGCTACCCTGCCGCCCCATGATCGCAATCAAGACAGAACCAAAGTCTCCCTATCAATATTGAAAATCAAACTTTTACGTCTTTTGTTTTTGTAGAAACTGAGTATCTATGGAGACATGGAGTACGCCAAGGACCAGAAACTGCTGACCCCTTACCCAGCATCCTCTCTGGTCATCATCACCTCTGGGCAGGAGGAGGAGGCTGGACCCCTCCCTTCCAAAGTTAACCTGGACCAGTCCAACATCTAAACATCAAACCAGCTAGCCTGGGCACCAGTCGGTTTGTGCTATCTTTCCACTTCTTGCCACTCCTAAACTGGCAAGGACACAACCTGACCTTTACCCAGGCTACAAACCAACAGGGGGGAGATGATGATGATTAAGAGTAAAAGGCCTTTTTATGGAGATTTTCGAGACTACGATTAATCTGGGTCCGGACTAGTGAATTGAAACATGATTGTGCAGGTTGAGGAAGGAAATCTAAGAAGATTTATGAAAAAGCATGCTGAATTGGGTATCCATTGAAAGGTTTGTTCTTCAGTCCAGGAGTAGGTTTAATCTGGGTCTGCAAACTGAAGCTGGCCCCCCCTTTTTTTAGTTTTTTTTGTTCAGAAAGCCCAAGTCAGTCTTACTTTTTCACACTGTTAGAACCCGTTTTAGTCTAAAACTGCTTCCAGCACATTTTTTGTTGTTTTTGTATTGGCTGTTGTCTTGTTCCTCTCTCAAGCTCTAGAGATTGGCATAAGAATTGGGGAGGTGTTTGTTGTTGTTCTGTGAATTGGCATAAAGTGATGCACTATCACGATGATGGCAGCACAGTTACATTAGCTTCTGAAGACTTTCTTTGTTGGTGTGTGTATTCCAGACCCTCATTTGATGTATTATTGAATAATTATTATTTTGTTTGAATTCTCTTCATGAGTCCCCAATGGCCCCCTATTCCCTAGATACTGTTGTCAAAGAATACTGCACTATAAAGGAAATGGGGAGCGTTTTGGGATGTAGCACAAGTTTTATGTGCCGATTTCATTTAGAATGTAGAAACCCTAAATACATTTTGGTGAAATGACACGGGTCAGTAACGGGCTATGTGCATCTACCACTACCGCTGTATCTGTCCCTTTCACTTATTGTGGTTGTGTTTAATCTGTAGTGGTTGGGTGGAGGTTTTCTGTTTATAAGCAGCTCTTTGTCACAACAGAGATTTGTTTTAAAATATTATACAATTAACGCTGATAAATGTGACTTCAGATTTGCTTTAGACATGACAGCGCTGTGGGTAGTTGTAACTTTACTTTTCTCCTGATGAGGAATGGTTTTGAAATAAACAAGATTGAGTCAAGCGGCTGTTTGTCGATATGTTATTTTGACAGCGTGATACTTCAAATACTTTAACTTGTAGTCATGTTTACCATATTGACCTTTAGGTCTGTCCTAAATCCTCTAAATCACAGCAACATGGCAATAGGAGAACTTTGGAAGGAAGGGGTGTAAGTATCCAAGAAGTGCCTGCGTCACACACAAATGATTTCCCTGTCCTCCTCCCTCCCTCTCTCTGTCTCTTCACTCTCATTAGTCTGGGCCTCTCCTTCCTCCTCGCTCCCTCTGTCTCTTCACTCTCATTCGTCTGGGCCTCTCCTTCCTCCTCCTCCCTCCCTCCTTAAACGTACGCTTAAGGGAAGAAGGGAAACGAAGTCTATCGAAAATCAACGATTGAGTATCTTTAGGGATGTTTGAGCTCCAGAAAAAGGAATCACAGTTTATTTTTATTTAACTAGGCAAGTCAGTTAAGAACAAATTCTTATTTACAACGATGTCCTACTGGTTGAACAATGAGTTAACTGCCTAGTTCAGGGGCAGAAAGACAGATTTTTTTCTCAACATTGTCAGCTCGGGGATTCGATCAAGCAACCTTTCGGTTACAGACCCAACGCTCTAACCACTAAGGCTACCTGCTCGTAAGGCCTCACTGTACCATTGTCCACCCAAGATCAGAGACATTATCTAATAAATCATGACAATGTTGTATTGCAACATTTTGGATTTACTTAGTATGAATCTTCACTGAATGAAGCGAAACACAATTTTGATAAACGTTTCCATCTCTCACAATTCCAGGCGTGAGACGCTGGTGTACAAGGACAACCAGCGTAGTTTTGTCCAAGAGAGGAACAGGGACATGTATGTGGACTGGAGCATCAACGAGGACAACTACAACCTCTTCAGCTGTCTCTCCAGGCCAATTCTCACAGAACACGTCTTCTGCCATTGGGCCTTTGAGCAAAGCACTTAACCCCTGAAACTGCTCCAGGGGTAGTGCAGACTAGCTGATCCTGCTCTTTTAATCTCTGTGAGTTTTCTGTTCTCAACCAGTTAAGCAGGGGTTGGAATCGAATACTGGTGGGAAAAAAAAACATTTTTTGAGGAACAGAATCAGAACCAGGAACAAACATGTTCTATCCTGTTCCAGAACAGAACCGTTATTTTTAAAAGCATGGGAACCGGTTAATAACTTTTTCACATTCCAGGCATTTTTTTTCAGTCCCACAAAAAAATGCAATGGGGTGCCAATTCTTGATCTTCACTAGGAACCACTGGCTTCACTAGGAACCACTGGCTTCACTAGGAACCACTGGCTTCACTAGGAACCACTGGCTTCACTAGGAACCACTGGCTTCACTAGGACTGTAGTTCAATACATCCCAGCTGAGGTAAGTCTTCTCCTAGGCTGAAAATACAAGGGTTAGTATTCTAATATCCCATAACTCTTTGCATAAATGAAGAAAAAAAACTAATGGATATGAACAAGCAAAATTGAAAATATTTATGTTGTCTTTGTAGAAACTGAGTATCTATTTGTATTTATTATGGATCCCCATTAGTTCCTGCCAAGGCAGCAGCTACTCTTCCTGGGGTTTATTATGGATCCCCATTAGTTCCTGCCAAGGCAGCAGCTACTCTTCCTGGGGTTTATTATGGATCCCCATTAGTTCCTGCCAAGGCAGCAGCTACTCTTCCTGGGGTTTATTATGGATCCCCATTAGTTCCTGCCAAGGCAGCAGCTACTCTTCCTGGGGTTTATTATGGATCCCCATTAGTTCCTGCCAAGGCAGCAGCTACTCTTCCCGGGGTCCAGCAAAATTAAGGCAGTTTATACAATTTTAAAAACATTACAATATATTCACAGATTTCCCAACACACTTTGTGCCCTCAGACCCCTTCTCCACCACCACATATCTACAGTACTACATCCATGTGTATGTATAGTGCATATGTTATCATGTGTGTGTATGCATGTGCCTATGTTTGTGTTGCTTCACAGTCCCCGCTGTTCCATAAGGTGTTTTTTTATCTGTTTTTTAAATCTAATTTTACTGCTGGCATGAGTTACTTGATGTGGAATAGAGTTCCATATAGTCATGGCTCTATGTAGTACTGTGCACCTCCCATAGTCTGTTCTGGACATGGGGACTGTGACTTCTCCCCAATATGTTTTGACCATGTCAGTTTACAATCTAGGGTTACTCCAAGCAGTTTAGTCATCTCAACTTGCTCAATTTCCACATTATTTATTACAATATTTAGTTGAGGTTTAGGGTTTAGTGAGTGTTTTGTTACAAATACAACGCTTTTAGTTTTAGAAATATTTAGGGCTAACTTATTCCTTGCCACCCACTCTGAAACTAACTGCAGCTCTTTGTTAAGTGTTGCAGTCATTTCAGTCGCTGTAGTAGCTGACGTGTATTGAGTCATCCGCATACATAGACACTCTGGCTTTACTTAGTCAGTGGCATGTCGTATACATTTTAAAAAGAAAGGGGCCTAAACAGCTACCCAGGGAAATTCCTGATTCTAACTGGATTATATTTGAGAGGCTTCCATTAAAGAACCCCCTCTGTGTTCTGTTAGACAGGTAACTCTTTATCCACATTACAGCAGGGGGTGTAAAGCCACAACACACATGTTTTTCCAGCAGCAGACTGTGATCGATAATGTACTGAAGCAACAAGACAGCCCCCACAATCATTTTATCATCAATTTCTCTCAGCCATTTGTGTAAGTGCTATGCTTGTTCAGTGTTCTTCAATATAAGCGTGCTGAAATTCTGTTGTCAATTTATTTACTGTGAAATAGCATTGTATCTGGTCAAACAGTATTTTTTCCAGATGTTTACAAAGTGTTGGTAACAGGTTGCTTGGTCGGCTATTTGAGCCAGTAAAGGGGGCTTTATTATTCTTGGGTAACGGACTGACTTTTAGTTTCCCTCCAGACCTGAGGGCAAATGCTCTCTAGTAGGCTTATATTGAAAATGTGGCAAATAGGAGTAGCAACATCGTCTGCTATTATCCTCAGTAATTTTCCACCCAGATTGTCAGACCCTGGTGGCTTGTCATTGTTGATAGACAACCATTTTTTTCACCTTTTCCACACTGACTTTAACGGAATTCAAAAGTACTATTCCTGTCTTTCATAATTTGGTCAGATATACTTGGATGTGTAGTGTCAGTGTTTGTTGCTGGCATGTCATCCCTAAGGTTGCTAATCTTGCCAATGAAAAAGTAATTAAAGTAGTTTGCAATCTATGGAGATATGAAGGAACCAGAGTCATTCCAATATTGAAAATAAAGCTTTTCCGTCTTTGTAGAAACTGAGTATCAATGGATACATGGAGTACGCCAAGGACCACAAGCTGCTGACCCCTTACCCAGCATCCTCTCTGGTCATCCCCTCCAAGCAGGAGGAAGAGGCTGGACCAGTCTAACATCTAAACATCTAAGGGCCAAACCAACATGATGGAGATACAGGAAGTACACTGAAAATCCATTTCCAATTCTCTGTTAATGCTTGTCTAAAATGTATTTTGATAGTGATACCTCCAATACCTAGCATTTCCTTTAAAGCCGTATTCCCATATTAACTGATTGGTCAACCGTAAACCCTCAAACACACAGTAGCTATGGCAAAGAACAATTCAAAGGCTTTTAAGTTTCTAAGTGACTATAAACAAACCACTAAAACTGATTTAGAACTATTTCCCCATTCAGACTTCAATCCATTGAGCCTTGGTGCCCAGTTTATTATTGACTGTTTAAGGATAGAGTCTGTTTACCTTTGTCACTGTGGGTATGTCTGAGCTGGTGTGAGGTGACTGAGGGGAAACTGTTGTTTCCACAATGCCTCAAATGGTAACCAAGTAACTATCACTGAACCTATCAACCTACCTATAATTACCTTCCATAATGGTATTATGCGACTAGTTTAGCTGTGCTTTAGTAGTGCTTAGATATGTTGAATAGGGAATATTGAAGAGCTACAACATGAAATCCAACCGTACCCACCCACAGCAGGTAATGTCTCAGAAGTGTCCGTTGGAACGGAATTTGGAACAATATTATTATTATTTTTTTTGTAAACATCCATGGAATCATTTTAATTTCATCAATACGGAAACAACGATTTCCTCCATGTTGGAAAACATTTCCTGGGACTTAAAATGTATCACTTTTCTATTCCATGTCAGAGACTGTTTGATGACCGTTCATTGGGGTCACCTGATGAAGGTAAGACAAATTATTTTGTCTGTCATCACCTAGAAATGGTGTACTTTAATGTGTGGTACATGTTATGGTACACGGTATGATACACACAGGGCCTCACAAGGAATCCCAACAATACAGGGCTCTGGCCAAAAGAAGTGTACTGAACGGAGCATAGGATGCCATTTGAGAAATAACTATAGACGTGTACAGGATCTATCGCTGGACTGTGGTCTTTCTCCCATCTGTCTGTCCACAGACTGCTGTGGAGAGTGCTGTTGGTGCTGCAGCAGATGAGCGGTCTGTCTCTCCAGTATAATACTAACTGTAGGAATAGTCCTGGCTGTAGTAGGGGTTATACTCGCTCTGGTCTTTGGGATCCCCAAATCACCTCCTGGTAAGATAAATAAACACACGGGTCTTTCTCTGCTGGATCACTATTATTTAGGAGGGGTTTGTGGATATGTCTCCGTACATTAGTCACACACGACGATATCTCAGACAGCAATAGCATGATTCTGGCGAAACTTGGGTGAATGGTGCATGTTTTACAAAATTACACTGATTGGCCAGATGGTGGCACTTTAACTAAGCAATAGGTCCCGAGGGGGTGTGGTATATGGCCAATATACCACGGCTAAGGGCTGTTCTTATACACGACGCAACGCTTAGTGCCTGGACACAGCCCTTAGCCGTGGTATATTGGCCATATATCACAAACCCCCGAGGTGCCTTATTGCTATTACAAACCGTTTACCAACATAATTAGAGCAGTAAAACAAGTGTTTTGTCATACCCGTGGTATACGGTCTGATATACCACAGCTGTTAGATAATCAGCATTCAGGGCTTGAACCACCCAGTTCATAACAAGAGATTGAAAATGTTAACTTTGAAAGGTCACACCATTCACCCCGTTTGAGTCATGAAATACCGTACATAAGTCCCTCTCCTCATAAGGAACACATTTGACTCAGGGACATAAGGTCCGCCATTGATGGATTTTCGCCATTTAGAATTTTGTAAAAAAAAAACACTTAAACGCTACTCTTTCTGGCACCGAATGTCCGATCTTCACGAAACTTGATATGTGGCGTCTATGGACAAAGGTCTCTCAACGCAATATTGTCCAGACTAGTACTTAAAACATTCACGTTGGCGTGGTCTGGCACATAAAAAAGTCAAGGATATTCATATTGTAAATACATTTGGTACACATGTTGCATACACTGTCAAGACTCAGCATATGCAAGAACATTCATATCAACCACACGGTGGCGCTATAACAGGCACGTGTTTATATCTCTTGATGTGTTTGACTCAGAGTGTTGAAATTTGGCGCACATGCTTAGGGAAACGAGACTAGCTAACCCACGTGATATCTCAGACACCACTGGCCTGGTTTAGACAACTTTGGTGAATGACGAGTCTTGGAATAAAGATCTGTCAGTTACAAAATTACAGTGATTGGCCCATGGGGGGGGGCTGCATCATTTGTAGGGGATGACATGTTTACTGTTGTCTTGTTTATCCATGTAATGGAGTGCTATTGTATGCAGTTACTGATATCTGACACAAGATGGCAGTAAATACTACCTTTCAGTGTTATCCTGGGTTTGAAGGCCTATTTGTTGTGCAGACTTGGGGCCCTGTTCATAAAGCATCTCAGAGTAAGAGTGCTGATGTAAGATCAGCGATCAGCGCTCCCCCGTTCTTTCATTATGGTCTGAAAGGTATAAACTGATCCTAGATCAGTGATACTACTCTGATGCTTTGTGGATACTGATCCTAGATCAGTGATACTACTCTGATGCTTTGTGGATACTGATCCTAGATCAGTGATACTACTCTGATGCTTTGTGGATACTGATCCTAGATCAGTGATACTACTCTGATGCTTTGTGGATACTGATCCTAGATCAGTGATACTAATCAAATCAAATCAAATCAAATCAAATTTTATTTGTCACATACACATGGTTAGCAGATGTTAATGCGAGTGTAGCGAAATGCTTGTGCTTCTAGTTCCGACAATGCAGTAATAACGAGCAAGTAATCTAACTAACAATTCCAAAAAAAACTACTGTCTTATACACAGTGTAAGGGGATAAAGAATATGTACATAAGGATATATGAATGAGTGATGGTACAGAGCAGCATAGGCAAGATACAGTAGATGATATCGAGTACAGTATATACATATGAGATAAGTATGTAAACCAAGTGGCATAGTTAAAGTGGCTAGTGATACATGTATTACATAAGGATGCAGTCTGATATAGAGTACAGTATCAACGTATGCATATGAGATGAACAATGTAGGGTAAGTAACATTATATAAGGTAGCATTGTTTAAAGTGGCTAGTGATATATTTACATCATTTCCCATCAATTCCCATGATTAAAGTGGCTGGAGTAGAGTCAGTGTCATTGACAGTGTGTTGGCAGTAGCCACTCAATGTTAGTGGTGGCTGTTTAACAGTCTGATGGCCTTGAGATAGAAGCTGTTTTTCAGTCTCTCGGTCCCAGCTTTGATGCACCTGTACTGACCTCGCCTTCTGGATGACAGCGGGGTGAACAGGCAGTGGCTCGGGTGGTTGATGTCCTTGATGATCTTTATGGCCTTCCTGTAGCATCGGGTGGTGTAGGTGTCCTGGAGGGCAGGTAGTTTGCCCCCGGTGATGCGTTGTGCAGACCTCACTACCCTCTGGAGAGCCTTACGGTTGAGGGCGGTGCAGTTGCCATACCAGGCGGTGATACAGCCCGCCAGGATGCTCTCGATTGTGCATCTGTAGAAGTTTGTGAGTGCTTTTGGTGACAAGCCGAATTTCTTCAGCCTCCTGAGGTTGAAGAGGCGCTGCTGCGCCTTCCTCACGATGCTGTCTGTGTGAGTGGACCAATTCAGTTTGTCTGTGATGTGTATGCCGAGGAACTTAAAACTTGCTACCCTCTCCACTACTGTTCCATCGATGTGGATGGGGGGTGTTCCCTCTGCTGTTTCCTGAAGTCCACAATCATCTCCTTAGTTTTGTTGACGTTGAGTGTGAGGTTATTTTCCTGACACCACACTCCGAGGGCCCTCACCTCCTCCCTGTAGGCCGTCTCGTCGTTGTTGGTAATCAAGCCTACCACTGTTGTGTCGTCCGCAAACTTGATGATTGAGTTGGAGCGTGCATGGCCACGCAGTCGTGGGTGAACAGGGAGTACAGGAGGGGCTCAGAACGCACCCTTGTGGGGCCCCAGTGTTGAGGATCAGCGGGGAGGAGATGTTGTTGCCTACCCTCACCACCTGGGGGCGGCCCGTCAGGAAGTCCAGTACCCAGTTGCACAGGGCGGGGTCGAGACCCAGGGTCTCGAGCTTGATGACGAGCTTGGAGGGTACTATGGTGTTGAATGCCGAGCTGTAGTCGATGAACAGCATTCTCACATAGGTATTCCTCTTGTCCAGATGGGTTAGGGCAGTGTGCAGTGTGGTTGAGATTGCATCGTCTGTGGACCTATTTGGGCGGTAAGCAAATTGGAGTGGGTCAAGGGTGTCAGGTAGGGTGGAGGTGATATGGTCCTTGACTAGTCTCTCAAAGCACTTCATGATGACGGATGTGAGTGCTACGGGCGGTAGTCGTTTAGTACTCTGATGCTTTGTGGATACTGATCCTAGATCAGTGATACTACTCTGATGCTTTGTGGATACTGATCCCCAGTTCTAGTAATGAGGGTGTGTAAATGTCCCCTTGTAGTAAACCGTGTCTGCAGGACAGCGGACAATGCGACAGGCTTCCTGTGTGACAACAGACTGACCTGTATCCCGCCCTCTGACCTCTGTAACGGGGTCGTGACCTGCCCCAAAGGAGCCGATGAGGACACACACATGTGCAGTTAGTCACTGTTCCAATAATGTTCTTATTTATTTTTATTTAACCTTTATTTTTTTAAATTTTAGCAAACACGATCATAAAAAAAATACATTCATGGTAATAAGTGATGTGATGCACCGATATGACGTTTTTGGTCGATATCCGATATTCTTCTTGCCCAAAAAAAACCCAGATACCAATATTTAACATTTTAGCGGCCTTTTAAGCATTCTAGTACAGTTACATTAGTTAAAACACGTACGCAGCAGTCTAAGGCACTGCATCTCAGTGCAAGAGGCGTCATTACAGTCCCTGGTTCGAATCCAGGCTGTATCACATCCGGCCGTGATTGGGAGTCCCATAGGGTGGCGCACAATTGGCCCAGCGTCGTCCGGGTTTGGCCAGGGTAGGCCGTCATTGTAAATAAAAATTGGGTCTTAATTGGACTTGCCTGGTTAAATAAAAATAAACATTGTTTGCATCCATGAGCTAGCTAGCTAGCTTTTTTTTGACAAGCACAATAGATGCGTGAGACAACTTTACTACGCGTGATAGTGTAATCAATGTGTAATAACTACGTAAAAAAAACATATGAACGTGTTAAATAATGTGACGTGCATATCCTTTTTATGCAGATTCTAGAATATTTGAATGAAAATCTGTCGCCAATTGGATGTAAACCTAGCTATTGTAAGTTAAACCTTTCCTCAGTAAAGCAGCTATTAGCAAAACCAATGCTATTCATTTTCCTAAGAACCTTGGGTTAAGAACCTCAGGGGGACTAGAACCCCAGGTTGAGAACCTCAGGGGGACTAGAACCCCAGGTTGAGAACCCCAGGTTGAGAACCTCAGGGGGACTAGAACCCCAGGTTGAGAACCCCAGGTTGAGAACCCCAGGTTGAGAACCCCAGGTTGAGAACCCCAGGTTGAGAACCCCAGGTTGAGAACCCCAGGTTGAGAACCCCAGGTTGAGAACCCCAGGTTGAGAACCTCTGGGGGACTAGAACCCCAGGTTGAGAACCTCAGGTTGAGAACCTCTGGGGGACTAGAACCCCAGGTTGAGAACCTCTGCTCTAAGTAAACATGCCCATACTTTTCCTTTCAGGTGATCTTCCCAACAACCTTCCAGGTGGTCTTGTGTTTTGATGTGGAAACCCTCAGTTCTGGGTCTTTACTGACAAGAAGTGTAACAACTTCAATGACTGTGGGGACTGCTCTGATGAGATTGGGCCTTGTGAGTTGTATTATTCAAATTTCCGAGTCAAGTTTAATGCTGTTTTCTTCGCCTACAGATTACCGTCATATTTATTTAACTAGGCAAGTCAGTTAAGTACAAATTCTTATTTACAAAATGACAGCCTACCCCGGGCCAATTATGCGCCGCCCTACAAGACTCTCAATCATGGCCGGTTGTGATACAGCCCGGGATCGAACCAGGGTCTGTAGTGATGCCTCTAACACTGCAATACTTGGTAAGAACGGTTAGAAATAGGGCAGTAATTATTTAGGTCACAAGGGTCACCACCTTTGTGAAGGGGGGAGTACATGGGCTGCCTTCCAAACCTTGGGGATAGTACCAGATTTCTTTATTTATTTATATATATATATATATATATATATATATATATATATATATATACACACACACAGTGCCTTGCGAAAGTATTCGGCTCCGTCCCAGTCTCAGGTCTTTTGCAGACTCCATCAGGTTTTCTTCCAGAATGGTCCTGTATTTGGCTCCATCCATCTTCCCATCAATTTTAACCATCTTCCCTGTCCCTGCTGAAGAAAAGCAGGCCCAAACCATGATGCTGCCACCACCATGTTTGACAGTGGGGATGGTGTGTTCAGGGTGATGAGCTGTGTTGCTTTTTTACGCCAAACATGACGTTTTGCATTGTTGCCAAAAAGTTCAATTTTGGTTTCATCTGACCAGAGCACCTTCTTCCACATGTTTGGTGTGTCTCCCAGGTGGCTTGTGGCAAACTTTAAACAACACTTTTTATGGATATCTTTAAGAAATGTCTTTCTTCTTGCCACTCTTCCATAAAGGCCAGATTTGTGCAATATAACGATTGATTGTAGTCCTATGGACAGAGTCTCCCACCTCAGCTGTAGATCTCTGCAGTTCATCCAGAGTGATCATGGGCCTCTTGGCTGCATCTCTGATCAGTCTTCTCCTTGTATGAGCTGAAAGTTTAGAGGGACGGCCAGGTCTTGGTAGATTTGCAGTGGTCTGATACTCCTTCCATTTCAATATTATCGCTTGCACAGTGCTCCTTGGGATGTTTAAAGCTTGGGAAATCTTTTTGTATCCAAATCCGGCTTTAAACTTCTTCACAACAGTATCTTGGACCTGCCTGGTGTGTTCCTTGTTCTTCATGATGCTCTCTGCGCATTTAACGGACCTCTGAGACTATCACAGTGCAGGTGCATTTATACGGAGATGTGATTACACACAGGTGGATTGTATTTATCATCATTAGTCATTTAGGTCAACATTGGATCATTCAGAGATCCTCACTGAACTTCTGGAGAGAGTTTGCTCCACTGAAAGTAAAGGGGCTGAATAATTTTGCACGCCCAATTTTTCAGTTTTTGATTTGTTAAAAAAGTTTGAAATATCCAATAAATGTCGTTCCACTTCATGATTGTGTCCCACTTGTTGTTAATTCTTCACAAAAAAAATCAGTTTTATATCTTTATGTTTGAAACCTGAAATGTGGCAAAATGTCGCAAAGTTCAAGGGGGCCGAATACTTTCGCAAGGCACTGTATATATAAATTGCCAGGTTAGCGGGAGTACATGTTACGTTCTAAATGGAACAAAAATGCTCGAGTTGAATGGTGCTACTCACTGGTTGTTTCCCCTGCTGTCCAGTAACCTCTTTGTACACAAAGGAGGGATTCTTTATCGTCTCCTTAGCAACCAGGCTGAACTCTTGTTCTGTCTGTTTAGACTGTCACCATTGTATAACACTGCTATCTTAAGACACATGGGCTATGAAAAATCGGTTCCAGCCTGCTTTTATTTGTTTCAATGCTTTAAAAAAGGGAGTAGAGTGAAGGAACCCTTATCGCTCACGCAAGCAGTTCTTTGCGTAGGTGATGTATATAAATGAATAGGTCATTTGTATACTTTTATGTTCCTCCCCAGTATATCTGGAGAGTTAACTTCCTTGCAATTGCTTGAATAAACTCTTTAAAAAACAAATGGAAAATTATCTATATCTGATCCTTGGAATAAGTTTTTCTTCAACAAGACATTATTTCAGTATCAAATTGTATGTAATAGACTGTTTACCAACCTCCTATATTCAGACACATACAGTGACGGAGAGGTGGCCTGTGCTTCTCATCTCCCCTCTACAGATGCTGGCTGTGCCCCTGTGGTGTGTACTGGTGGCCCTGCATACCAGTGGACTTCCAGTACTGTTCCTGCATCCCTCGCTGTCTGTGCCGTGATGGACGCCAGCACTGCTACGACTGGTCTGACGAGTACACCTGCCCCAAAAGTTTAACCTGCTAGACTAAGGTGACCAGATTTCTGAAATGAAAACCGGGGACATTTCCAGTTCAGTGGTCAATATATCATTAAAATATCCAATGTTATTATCTATTATATATCATTTCAATATATCATTAAAATATCCAATGTTATTATCTATTATATATAATATCAATACATCATTAAAATATCCAATGTTATTATCTATTATATATCATTAAAATATCCAATGTTATTATCTATTATATATAATTTCAATATATCATTAAAATATCCAATGTTATTATCTATTATATATAATATCAATATATCATTAAAATATCCAATGTCATTATCTATTATATATAATATCAATATATCATTAAAATATCCAATGTTATTATCTATTATATATAATATCAATATATCATTAAAATATCCAATGTTATCTATTATATATCATTAAAATATCCAATGTTATTATATATAATATCAATATATCATTAAAATATCCAATGTTATTATCTATGAAAAATAAAAGGGGAACAATTCCGGTTTCATGTATTTAGTCTAACAGGCCCACTGTGACAGAGAAAACACCTATACTACAGAAACACTACAGACAAGACAGAACTGTCCGATCTGAACAGCCATTCAGTGGTCCTGCTAGTCTGGGTAGAACTGATCTGAACAGCCAATCAGTGGTCCTGGTAGTCTGGGTAGAACTGATCTGAACAGCCATTCAGTGGTCCTGCTAGTCTGGGTAGAACTGATCTGAACAGCCATTCAGTGGTCCTGCTAGTCTGGGTAGAACTGATCTGAACAGCCATTCAGTGGTCCTGGTAGTCTGGGTAGAACTGATCCTGGTAGTCTGGGTAGAACTGATCTGAACAGCCAATCAGTGGTCCTGCTAGTCTGGGTAGAACTGATCTGAACAGCCAATCAGTGGTCCTGCTAGTTTGGGTAGAACTAATCTGAACAGCCAATCAGTGGTCCTGCTAGTCTGGGTAGAACTGATCTGAACAGCCATTCAGTGGTCCTGGTAGTCTGGGTAGAACTGATCTGAACAGCCAATCAGTGGTCCTGCTAGTCTGGGTAGAACTGATCTGAACAGCCAATCAGTGGTCCTGCTAGTCTGGGTAGAACTGATCTGAACAGCCAATCAGTGGTCCTGCTAGTCTGGGTAGAACTGATCTGAACAGCCAATCAGTGGTCCTGCTAGTCTGGGTAGAACTGATCTGAACAGCCATTCAGTGGTCCTGGTAGTCTGGGTAGAACTGATCTGAACAGCCAATCAGTGGTCCTGCTAGTCTGGGTAGAACTGATCTGAACAGCCAATCAGTGGTCCTGCTAGTCTGGGTAGAACTGATCTGAACAGCCAATCAGTGGTCCTGCTAGTCTGGGTAGAATAAGAGCAGAATAGAACATGAGCAAAATTGAAGAAAAAAAACAGACAATAGTATATGTGAAATAGTTAACAACATAATAAAGAAATAAGACGAAGAGATTGGTAACTACATAATATACTTATACTAACCTAATCTGTATATTTCTCAGAAGAATGTATCTTCTTCAGGATTGCTCTGTCTTTGGCCAGCTTCTCCATGAACTCCTGGCAGGGGAGGTTGAAGTTTGTCTTCACAATAAGCATGACCTTGATGGTAAGAACAGTGAACCTATTTCTTGCTGCTGTCCATGTATCATTCATTTGGGAGAACACTCTCTCGACTGGTGCATTACTTCCAGGTAAGCACATGACAACAGACGCTAATCTAGCCAGGTTAGTGTGTGGGACGTCATTCTTTTTGAAGTCGGTAACCACCATGCTCCATCTCTGACTAAACGGTGTCTCAGATGTGTTCCATTCTTCAAGCGATCCCCCCTTTAGGAACTCTTGCAGGCCAGTAACCACCGTGCTCCATCTCTGACTAAACGGTGTCTCAGATGTTTTTCATTCTTCAAGCGATTCCCCCTTTAGGAACTCTTGCAGGCCAGTAGCCTGGTCACACAATGCATCCTCATTGATGGTCACATTGGGGCATTTTTCCTGCAGTGTGCCTGCTGCCTTCACGCTGAGGTTGCCTTTTTAAAAGGAGACCATGTAAATATTTTAGATTATCTGTGTGCTTTCCCCAATGCTTGCAAGTAGTTCACAGCCGTAGTGAAGAATGATTGGGATGTTTTGAGAAAGCTGTCTTTAGACATTGCTCCATTGTCCTCCAGCTCTCTCAGAAGTCCTCTGACCAAAACTGGAATTGAAGTTGTCATCATGTCTTGCAGTCAATTTTGCCTCAACATTTCTCAGAATTGCAGTGGACTCCACAGCACAGTGGTCTTGACCTCCAAGCATCTTGATCGTGTCACTGAATATGGTCAAGTTTCCATGGACAAAGGCCAGCCAAAGTTCAGTCAGTGGATCTTTGAACATTGCTCGCAGGACAACAGGGCATTTGTCTTCAGAAAGAAAAAAGGATTTCAATGGCACCTTTTCAGCACTCTTTCTAGAGCAGGAAGCAGGGACAGCCAGAGAACATTTCTGTGTCCTAAAATGTTATGGAAGTCCTGGCCAACAAACTCACAAAGCCCTTCAGTCTTTCTACTCTGATGGTGAAAATATCTTTTTGTGAGCAGGTACTCAACATCAAGAGGAATCATATCCAAAGCTGTTCTGGCCGTGTTATGAATGATGTGGGCAGGACAACCTCAGCCAATCACCTCCTGCTGCAGAGCATTTTTAACGTTGGTATGGACATTGACCCTCACCAGCCTATTCAGTCCTCCAAAGAAGGTATTTGTGTTGTCGGCAGAGAATGTTTTCCAGGTTAAATTTTGGGATGACCACCAGGACCTCAGCTGCAATCTCCTCTGCTGTTTCTCCTTTCAATTTAATAAAATCATGCAGTTTTGTTTCCACAGATGTGCTGCCATCATATATCTGACAATATCTGACTACTATTGGCAGCAGCTTTACATGTCCATGATTGGACACATCAATGGACAGGGACACAAATTCAACCTGGTCTAGGTCCTGTGTTACCAAAGTAGTTGGCCATGGTGCTAACACGTTACTCACTATGGCTTCACATTTTGTCCTAGCACATGTAAACTTTGGCTCATAAAGCTTCCGTGTCAGTTGTGCTGTGCAGTCCATAGATCTGTAACTATGATTGTGTCATAGTGTGGTATGCAAAGACACCCTCCTGCACAGCTAAACCATATTCTTCTTGGGGAGGCTTTACCTTCTTGAAGAATGTGGTGACAGAGGGCAAACCAACACGGCCAATCAGAGAGGCTTTATGTGGTGACAGAGGGCAAACCAACACGGCCAATCAGAGAGGCTTTATGTGGTGACAGAGGACAAACCAACACAGCCAATCAGAGAGGCTTTATGTGGTGACAGAGGGCAAACCAACACAGCCAATCAGAGAGGCTTTATGTGGTGACAGAGGGCATACCAACACGGCCAATCAGAGAGGCTTTATGTGGTGACAGAGGGCAAACCAACACAGCCAATCAGAGAGGCTTTATGTGGTGACAGAGGACAAACCAACACAGCCAATCAGAGAGGCTTTATGTGGTGACAGAGGGCAAACCAACACAGCCAATCAGAGAGGCTTTATGTGGTGACAGAGGACAAACCAACACAGCCAATCAGAGAGGCTTTATGTGGTGACAGAGGGCAAACCAACACAGCCAATCAGAGAGGCTTTATGTGGTGACAGAGGGCAAACCAACACAGCCAATCAGAGAGGCTTTATGTGGTGACAGAGGACAAACCAACACAGCCAATCAGAGAGGCTTTATGTGGTGACAGAGGACAAACCAACACAGCCAATCAGAGAGGCTTTATGTGGTGACAGAGGGCAAACCAACACGGCCAATCAGAGAGGCTTTATGTGGTGACAGAGGGCAAACCAACACGGCCAATCAGAGAGGCTTTATGCTTTTCGTCTGCTGATGTTCCACCACTGCTGTTCTTCTCCGGATGCCAATTGAGAGGAATTACAAAGGGTGCAGTGAACCATTCTATCGTCTTGACCGGAGCGTATAAATGGAAATTCTCTCATCATGTTGTCATTAAAATGGCATTTCCGTTTCTGGGAAAGAGCCATTGTACCTCCTGTCTGCTCTTCACTCTCCTTGTGTCGTCACTCTTCTTACTCTCTTAACCTTTTCTTCTCCTCCAATCTTTCTCCACTCGTCTTCCTGCTCTTCACCTTTCCACCTCACTCTCCTCGCTTCACTCCCTCCATTTTTCCTTCTCCAATCTTTAATAATAAATAGTACACTATTAGATAAAATAATTTGGTTAACAGATTCCCATTGCTTGCCTCATTTTATCTATATAAAAAAAATTGCAATAATAAATTGGCAGGCTCTGTAATCATATCTTTACCTTTCCTCCTCTCTTTCACTCTTCTTCCTCTCCACTCTAACAGAAAACATTATGCTAATGTTATCCATGAAAATGTCTAAATATATTTTCACACTACTTATAATGCCAAACCATTAAAATTGTAATGTACAAATACATATTCTCATAATTAATTGTGCATTCATTTAATATAATCCTATTTTCAAAATAGCCCGTCCACTGCATGTTTACATGTGAACGTTTTTTAACCTAGCTACCATGACAGTAGATGGCTAACTTAGCTAGATAACTTAAGTCGACATAGCTCATGTTAGCTAGCATAACCTATTTAAAACCTTATAAAGCAGAGCATCTATCTATCTATATAATAGTGACATTATAACATCATTAGCTAGTATCTCAAACAAGTGTAACTTTGTTTGTTTGTGGTGATGTTGTGGATTCACTTGACACTTGCTAGCTTCTGGCCGAGTTTTCCGCAGCAGTTTTCTCTACAACTAGCGCGAGCAAGTAGTTAGAAGAAGAGTGAGTGAAGCTACTATAGTGAGCAGCCCCCTCTGCTGGACGAAACAAGCACAACGCGATTGAGACGTCAAAACGGTAGGCTCTGCTGCCCGGTCTTGCCACGTATAATATTATTTCACTTTGCAGTCTGTTTTTAACGCACAGTAAAAAACGGGGACAGCTCCAGCCAGGGACAGGCCACCAAAAACAAGGCCTGTCCCCGGGAAAACGGGGACGTCTGGTCACCCTATGCTAGACTGGCTGCCACATCCATCCCCTAATCTCTGAACCAAATCGAAGGTGTGTACCCTGGCCATGTGAACATTCTGTCATCAGAGACCGGATCCACACCAATGATCAGAATCTTGGAACAGTTACAATAATAAAACATACTTTTATTTGTAAAAAGTTTAAAACGTAAATAAGCAGCAGATTGACGAAGAAGACACTAAATGTTCCTCCAGCTAAGGAGTGCTTGGGGTCCACTTAAACAAAAACTAAAAAACCCACCAAAGCTAACCTAGAGGTGGAACCTGAACTCTACAGAATGCATGACATCAGGAAGAGTTCAAATTGAGCAGTGCATTGTCACACACACACACCCGCACACATTTGGAGACTGTGGACCTCGGCTACAGAGGAGAAGAAGCATCAGTAACTGTTGAGTAGATCCAAATCGCCTGCTGTGAGAGCTGGTGATGAAGAAGCACGTTTAACAGGAGGACTGTGATGCCCACTGTCCCCGACCCGGTGTTTACGAGGCCTCTTGTTCTGTGAACAGGGTTTTACATGTCCGTTGGTGGACCCTGCGATTTCAACGCTGTCGAGTGACGAGTGCTTAATTTGTCCACTTTTAGTCCCTGTGCATTGGGTCTGATGTGTGTGTGTGCTTGTTGCTGGTTTATACAAATGTATCCTCTCCCTGGTTTTGTCTTGTTCTTTATCCTGGATCAGAGGTGATGCGCTAAGGATTCCTCTGACAAACTTCTCTCTGCCAACTGAAGAGCAAATAGTAATTGTCTTGTTTACAACAACAGCACCTGTATTGACAGCCATATATTGTATATAAAAACAGCACCAAACTGGCCACTGCAGACAGACAAGCTTAGAAAATAGCCTGGTTCAGATCGGGAATGTGCTTATAGCCAATTCCCCTAACCTCTGACATGTATGGCATGGCTAAGACTGTCCGATTGGGCTAAAGAACAGACAGATGCCGACCTGGTTAGCTTTAAAATGGTCTTTCATTAAAATAGTGATGTATATACAAAAGGATGGTAACACTTACAAAAGCGAATAGCTGATGTTCTTGACTCTTGGATCTTCTTTAGTTTGGGCAGTTCTGTTGCACTCAACTCCCACCGGTTTACTACCTGTCACAAACATACATGCCATACAAATAAAACAAGTTATCAATAAACTACTTTAGTACCATAAATGTGTGTTTTACAACAGGAGTGTTACCTGTTCTGCCCAGCCTCGTGTTTTACAACAGGAGTGTTACCTGTTCTGCCCAGCCTCGTGTTTTACAACAGGAGTGTTACCTGTTCTGCCCAGCCTCGTGTTTTACAACAGGAGTGTTACCTGTTCTGCCCAGCCTCGTGTTTTACAACAGGAGTGTTACCTGTTCTGCCCAGCCTCGTGTTTTACAACAGGAGTGTTACCTGTTCTGCCCAGCCTCGTGTTTTACAACAGGAGTGGTCAAAGGCCTCCAGTAGTTTCTCAGACAGGACCAACCCCATGGTGTTCCTCACGGTCTGCTTGAATGACGGGCCAACCTGGGAATCAAATAGAATACATTTCACCCTCAGTTCTGTTAGGGATCAGCGGTGCCATCTTGTGGAAGACATGTTACAGATTGGAAACAAAGGGGTCAGAATAGAATCTTAGCTATGGTCTGGTGCAGGGCTCCAGACGGTGCCAGCCGCACATTCTACATGGTCACCTCACTCAAAAACATCTTATTTTATAGAAAGCTAAAAACATGGATTTGGTCAAACGAGTAAAGTAGTACATTATTCCTGTAATGAAAAAGTGTCTGCCTGTCCCTTTTCACTGGGGCCTGCTGCGGTGTACCGAGCGAGCTACGCTCCCTCTCCCGGGAAATAAAATGCTCTGGCATAGGCCTCACTGGGATTGCATAGGCCTCACTGGGATTGCATAGGCCTCACTGGGATTGCATAGGCCTCACTGGGATTGCATAGGCCTCACTGGGATTGCATAGGCCTCACTGGGATTGCATAGGCCTCACTGGGATTGCATAGGCCTCACTGGGATTGCATAGGCCTCACTGGGATTGCATAGGCCTCACTGGGATTGCATAGGCCTCACTGGGATTGCATAGGCCTCACTGGGATTGCATAGGCCTCAACATTTGAGCCATTCAAAATGTACTGTTAGATGAAAACATGGCTACTAGCAGTGGGTAATATCTTTAGAGTTAGCGTCAGCGATCTTACTAATGTGTTTTGAGTTTTCACTTAATCAGGTGGTGAATTAGCCCCAATTAAAATTAGTCTACGATATTAGTGCGCATTAAGATGCAGGCTAATTCATCTCTATTGAACCAAAAAAACAAAAATAATTACAGACATTTCTGGAGCTCTATTTTAACAGTAAAATATAACAAATAGTCTAATTTGTCAAGTCAAAATGTATGACAATCCCTGGATTATGTTGCACATTCAAATATTTTAAAATCACAACATGAAAATGACAAAATGTATTTATTGTGGTCTACTACACTTTTTAATAAAGCACCGAATTACTTTATATACTAAAATGTTATATTACGTGCATATGTTGGTGCCACCCAACTGAAAAACTTAGAGGCACCAGTACCACCAGGGGAAAATGTTAGTCTGGAACCCTGGTCTTGTGACAGGGAGAAGTACAGAGTCAAAACCTTCTCACCTTTATGTTAGTTCCTGATACATCAAGACCTTGTAACTTTGGGAGGCATGTGAGATATCCAACTGCCTTCTCAGTGATCGGGTTGTCTGTTGGAAAGAGAAGTGAAAACATCCGGTTTAGAGCTATGCTGTGGCTTCCCTGGACCATCTAAGACTTCCTGACCTTGTCTCCCCTCCCATCTTCACTAGCTGGAAAAGAACAGATTAAAAATCACAAAACATGTATGGCATCCCTAAGAAGAATCTGCTTTCACGATTCAGATTTCCTTCCTAGCTGTGCAAATAACTAAGGATGGGACTAGGAAGCCATGCTGTACTATTGAGATGCCCCCATAACAGACTACTCACAGGACAGGTCCAGTATCTGTAGGTGTCTCAGCCCCCTCCTCATCATCCTGACAGGGGCTGTCAGTCTCTGGAGACCCTGGTCTGACAGGCTGTTACCACCCAGGGACAGCTGGACCAGGCTACTGAGAAAAAGGAGAGGAGAACTACAATTGGACCAGGCTGATGGGGAGACAGACACAGGACTAACTTTACAAGGAAGTGGATACTCAGCACACACATCAAAAGCTTAGGCCTAGAGACCTAAATTGGTTGAGGTTACGATTGAGGGTTATTTCAATTTTAAAAAAGGCAAGTTAGTTCATTCTTATTTACAATGACAGCCTAACCCGACGACGCTGGGCCAATTGTGCGCCACCCTATGGGACTCCCAATTACGGCCAAGTTGTGATTACAGCCCAGAATCGAACCAGGGTATGTAGTGACACCTCTAGCACTGAGATGCAGTGCCTTAGACCGCTGTGTCACTCGGGAGCCCAATATGGTTAGGTGAACCACCACCCAGAACCACTTGAAATCTGCCTGCTAAAGACACATCAGGGTCAATCACACACATGCAGCTCAGCCTCAGTGAATTAATTAGGCATTGTACTGTACGATAGAACAACAACAAAATATATTCATACCTGGACAATGCATCTGATGTGAGATGTTGAAAGATGTCGTGGCTGTCTCCCAGTCTGCAGCCAAAGAGATCCAGGCACTTCAGACTATGAAACGTTTTTATCTCTTCCAGCTTTTCAGACAGCAAAGGAAACCTGTACGGAAATAAGGCAACAGGCAGCCAGCCCATGTATGAACTGTCAATGAAGTGCATCGCAAGTTCCTAAATTGGCTGTAGGTTGAAGGTTACATAATGTTGGTGGTACTACAAGGTGGGGTATGTAAGCTAACTACAATGTGGCACGGAAGGTGTTTATAACCAAGCGTTGTCCCCTGCCAATACTGCCTTACCTATGCCGTAAACAAAGTGACCCGAGCACTATGTCCCCGTATGCATCACTGAACAACTGCAGAGCCTTGGGGGCTGCATCAGGATCTGAAAATATCTGTTTTTCCTCCGCGGCGGCGAAGAGTCTGTCCCCTACTTGTTCAGGAAATCCTTCGAGAGAATCGACATGGTTGATGTTGTACGCCACAAACAGCAGAGATATGTCGTAGAGGGATTTGGCCGTGTACTTCAAACTGCCTTCTTTGTTATAGGTGAAGACGAAGTGCTCCTTTTTCAACGCCAGAGGGTTTGTTGTTCTGTGTGATGATGATGATGATGATGATGATGACGATGAAGGCGGCTTCGTCTCCGCGAGCACAATGTTATTGACGCGACGAAGCTGTCCTCTCTCGCGCACATATACTATGCCAGAGTCAAGGTCGCCCATTGTATAAGACTTTACTACGAATTAACGTCTTTCCACACCATTCATCTAGCTACAGTAGCTAACCATTCAAGTCGTGTTAACTAAGGAGATGTTCGATTCTGCCGCCAGCTTCCGTTAATAATTCTGGCTGAACTGGGCCTGTCTAAAACGACGTCTTCGGTATTCATTCGTCCTTCACAATAAAGGTCCCTCACGTTGATAACCTACAATCCATGAAGAAAAAAATATATATATTTTGCTCCGTCAATTTAGTACAACAATATTTCAACATATAACAAAACTCACAAAAGACAAGAGATAAGTTACGAAAGACAACAAATAAAAGAGGACTTAACTATAAACTAACGTTGTATTATAAACTCAGTAATAGGTAGAAAAGTCAGTTGAAAGATTAAACAGTCATTGGGGAAAAAAAAGTGTTATGGGTGTAAAATGGCACAGTGATGCCGCCTGTTGGTAAACGTTAATTACTGCGATACCCGGAAGTGTTGCAATGTACTGAACTTGTTACTCGCATCAATGCCTCTACCTCGTCATTTAACGTCCAAACAGAAAGATTCTTATAACGTTTTTTTAAAATATAACTGAGAATAGGTAATATAGCTAAACATGACCTCAAGTGAAGTTTGCTATATCTACAAAAGAAAATGTATGAAAACTATGAGGAACATTGGACTAGATCAGGGATGAGGAACTTTGATGGGGGTGGGGCCACAAAAACATGAACATATCCTCTAAAGCAGAAGTACCTCTGAATCAAATCAAATCAAATTTTATTTGTCACATACACATGGTTAGCAGATGTTAATGCGAGTGTAGTGAAATGCTTGTGCTTCTAGTTCCGACAATGCAGTAATAACGAACAAGTAATCTAACTAACAATTCCAAAACAAAACTACTGTCTTATACACAGTGTAAGGGGATAAAGAATATGTACATAAGGATATATGAATGAGTGATGGTACAGAGCAGCATAGGCAAGATACAGTAGATGATATCGAGTACAGTATATACATATGAGATGAGTATGTAAACCAAGTGGCATAGTTAAAGTGGCTAGTGATACATGTATTACATAAGGATGCAGTCGATGATATAGAGTACAGTATCTACGTATGCATATGAGATGAATAATGTAGGGTAAGTAACATTATATAAGGTAGCATTGTTTAAAGTGGCTAGTGATATATTTACATCATTTCCCATCAATTCCCATTATTAAAGTGGCTGGAGTAGAGTCAGTGTCATTGACAGTGTGTTGGCAGTAGCCACTCAATGTTAGTGGTGGCTGTTTAACAGTCTGATGGCCTTGAGATAGAAGCTGTTTTTCAGTCTCTCGGTCCCAGCTTTGATGCACCTGTACTGACCTCGCCTTCTGGATGACAGCGGGGTGAACAGGCAGTGGCTCGGGTGGTTGATGTCCTTGATGATCTTTATGGCCTTCCTGTAGCATCGGGTGGTGTAGGTGTCCTGGAGGGCAGGTAGTTTGCCCCCGGTGATGCTTTGTGCAGACCTCACTACCCTCTGGAGAGCCTTACGGTTGAGGGCGGTGCAGTTGCCATACCAGGCGGTGATACAGCCCGCCAGGATGCTCTCGATTGTGCATCTGTAGAAGTTTGTGAGTGCTTTTGGTGACAAGCCGAATTTCTTCAGCCTCCTGAGGTTGAAAAGGTGCTGCTGCGCCTTCCTCACGATGCTGTCTGTGTGAGTGGACCAATTCAGTTTGTCTGTGATGTGTATGCCGAGGAACTTAAAACTTGCTACCCTCTCCACTACTGTTCCATCGATGTGGATGGGGGTGTTCCCTCTGCTGTTTCCTGAAGTCCACAATCATCTCCTTAGTTTTGTTGACGTTGAGTGTGAGGTTATTTTCCTGACACCACACTCCGAGGGCCCTCACCTCCTCCCCCTGTAGGCCGTCTCGTCGTTGTTGGTAATCAAGCCTACCACTGTTGTGTCGTCCGCAAACTTGATGATTGAGTTGGAGGCGTGCATGGCCACGCAGTCGTGGGTGAACAGGGAGTACAGGAGAGGGCTCAGAACGCACCCTTGTGGGGCCCCAGTGTTGAGGATCAGCGGGGAGGAGATGTTGTTGCCTACCCTCACCACCTGGGGGCGGCCCGTCAGGAAGTCCAGAACCCAGTTGCACAGGGCGGGGTCGAGACCCAGGGTCTCGAGCTTGATGACGAGCTTGGAGGGTACTATGGTGTTGAATGCCGAGCTGTAGTCGATGAACAGCATTCTCACATAGGTATTCCTCTTGTCCAGATGGGTTAGGGCAGTGTGCAGTGTGGTTGAGATTGCATCGTCTGTGGACCTATTTGGGCGGTAAGCAAATTGGAGTGGGTCTAGGGTGTCAGGTAGGGTGGAGGTGATATGGTCCTTGACTAGTCTCTCAAAGCACTTCATGATGACGGATGTGAGTGCTACGGGGCGGTAGTCGTTTAGCTCAGTTACCTTAGCTTTCTTGGGAACAGGAACAATGGTGGCCCTCTTGAAGCATGTGGGAACAGCAGACTGGTATAGGGATTGATTGAATATGTCCGTAAACACACCGGCCAGCTGGTCTGCGCATGCTCTGAGGGCACGGCTGGGGATGCCGTCTGGGCCTGCAGCCTTGCGAGGGTTAACACGTTTAAATGTCTTACTCACTTCGGCTGCAGTGAAGGAGAGACCGCATGTTTTCGTTGCAGGCCGTGTCAGTGGCACTGTATTGTCCTCAAAGCGGGCAAAAAAGTTATTTAGTCTGCCTGGGAGCAAGACATCCTGGTCCGTGACTGGGCTGGGTTTCTTCCTGTAGTCCGTGATTGACTGGGTCTTCCTTTGCTGTGGCTGTCCTCGTGAGAGCCAGTTTCATCATAGCGCTTCATGGTTTTTGTGACTGCACTTGAAGAAACTTTAAAAGTTCTTGAAATGTCTCGGATTGACTGACCTTCATGTCTTAAAATAATGATGGACTGTTGTTTCTCTTTGCTTATTTGCCATAATAAGGACTTGGTCTTTTACCAAATAGGGCTATCTTCTGTATACCACCCCTACAGCACAACTGATTGGCTCAAACGCATTAAGAAGGAAAGAAATTCCGCAAATTAACTTTTAACAAGGCACACCTGTTAATTGAAATGCATTTCAGGTGACTACCTCATGAAGCTGGTTGAGAGAATGCCAAGAGTGTGCATTACTGTCAACAAGGCAAAGGGTGTCTACTTTGAAGAATCGCAAATATATTTTGATTTGTTAAACACTTTTCTGGTTACTACATGATTCCATATGTGTTATTTCATAGTTTTGATGTCTTCACTATTATTTTTACAATGTAGAAAATAGTAAAAACATTTTTTTAAACTTGAATGAGTAGGTGTGTCCAAACTTTTGACTGGTACTGTATGTATATGTATATATAGCTATAGAAATGCATTTATTGATGTCTACATTCATTTTTAACACATTTGTTATATAACATACACCTTAATGCATACTCTTAAACTATATTATGTAAGCTAAACATAAACATGATTATATAAACACATTTTTTTGTACTAATGTTACTGTCCCCACTACAGCAACTAAAAATATATGTTGTTTTGTCCTTGAAACATTTAATTGAAATACTGTAGAATTCCATTCATTGCTATGAAGGACTGCTCCTACTGAGGAGAGCCAATATGGCCGACCGGTGGCTTCAAAGCCTCTCAATGGCCAATACCTCGCATTAGCAGTTCAGGGTTTATATACATCATTGTTGCCGATCCAGTAGTGACGAACCTACCGATTCTTACATGTAGAATCACAATACTTGTCGGTGGCCAACAACTTAAATTTGAGTTAATCAGGGAGCACAAACCCACACTTCGAGGAGCCCAACAAAAAAAAGAGAAAAGCACCACCACTTTAAAAAAAAAAAAAAAAACCCATCTATTTATCTATTTTTTCTAAAGTCATCAATGGATTATGGAAGTATAGGATATGGATCAGCAGCTCAGACATCTTTAAAAAAGTTCGATGTTATCCAGCCCCAAGCCCTAAGAATATGTTGTGGAGCACTTAGGACCTCTTCGGTGGCAGCGATGCAGGTAGAGTTGGGAGAGATGCCATTAAGGTTAAGAAGACAACAGTTAGCCATGACATATTATGTAAATCTACAAGGACATAAGGTTACACATCCTACAAAAAGAGATGCTCCTTGAGTGCCGGGAACATGAACAAAATCTGAATACAATCTTTGGGTGGATAGGCAATTGCATGGTGAGAGAGATGGGGTTGTTTGGAAGGGTGTTTAACCCCTCTGTGGTTCTTCCTGCTATCCCACCTTGGTTTCTCCCTCAACCAGGGATAGACCTAGAGTTGCTTGAGAGGCTAAGAGCTATTGAGGAAGGAGTAGATTCAGTTGTAAGTGAACATTTAAGAACACAGTAACTATGCTTTCTTTCATATATTCACAGATGGATCTAAGGACCCTAAAACAGGAAGGGCAGGAGTAGCTTTTAGTGTTCCTGAGTTTAATGTGGCAGTGGCAAAAAGAGCAACGGATCATTTATCTGTTTACACAATGAGGTTGTCGGCCTTTACTATTGGCTGCAGAGTGGGTGGAGGAGGTGTGGCCAGACAGGGTAGTCATCTGCTCTGACTCCTGTACAGCACTGATGAGCTTAAAGTCATGTGTGTCCCAGAGCAGACAGGATCTATTGTATGAGGTTTTGCAGTGCTTGTATAGGGTGAAACAGATGGGGGAATTGGTGATGTTTCTCTGGGTACCAACTCATGTGGAAGTAGAGGGGAATGAGGAAGTGGATATT
The DNA here is from genome assembly GCF_018296145.1 of Oncorhynchus tshawytscha. Classification (NCBI taxonomy): domain Eukaryota; kingdom Metazoa; phylum Chordata; class Actinopteri; order Salmoniformes; family Salmonidae; genus Oncorhynchus; species Oncorhynchus tshawytscha. The sequence continues at coordinate 76,767,852 of NC_056438.1, read as the reverse complement.
ATTGCCAAGAAGACTCTTAAACATCCTAATGTCGAGATGGAATTTTCAATCAGTAGCGGTCCAAAGATTATCTATTTTATTGACAAGATATTCGAGTGACCGCTCTAACAATGGAAATACATTTTGTATAGATTAATCAGAACATGACGATTATATCGACTTTAAATCTTAAAGTTCCTGAACATTCAAGGAAAGACGCACTTTTTCTAAATGTAACTTTAATCATTATCATGACAGCAAATAAAACAATCCTGAATGAGAATAAAATAACTATACTTTCTAATGTTATAGGCCTACTTTAAAAACGATACAAATTCTTAGCGTCATAAACTGGAATTCCAAAGGGAGGTTGAAAGTCATCAATTGATATAATATAGTCATTATATAACATTAACACAAACTGAACCTGTAAGACAATGCAGTAAAATAAGCTTATATGTTGAGTTCTGATGGTGTATGACAGATGGACAAAGAGGCGTTGAGGCGTTCATAAATTATTTTCTTCAAGAATTAAAGGGTATATTGTGACATCGTGCTTCCGGACTTGTCTCCCTGCTGCTGTGCTGTTTGTTGCTACTTGGCTACCTGCCACACTTGAAAGTTTTTCTTTTAATAGTGCTAAACACGGCTGCTAGAATCTTGACTAGAACCAAAACATTTGATCATATTACTCCAGTGCTAGCCTCTCTACACTGGCTTCCTGTTAAGGCTAGGGCTGATTTCAAGGTTTTACTGCTAACCTACAAAGCATTACATGGCCTTCCTCCTACCTATCACTCTGATTTGGTCCTGCTGTACATACCTACACGTACGCTACGGTCACAAGACGCAGGCCTCCTAATTGTCCCTAGAATTTCAAGGCAAACAGCTGAAGGCAGGGCTTTCCCCTATAGAGCTCCATTTTTTATGGCGTGGTCTGCTCATCCATGTGAGAAACGCAGACTCGGTCTCGACCTTTAAGTCTTTACTGAAGACTCATCTCTTCAGTAGGTCCTATGATTGAGTGTAGTCTGGCACAGCAAGGCACTGGAGTGACAAATCACCCTTGCTGTCTCTGCCTGGTCGGTTCCCCTCTCTCCACTGGGATTATATACCTCTAACCCCATTACGGGGGCTGAGTCACCGGCTTACTAGTGCTCTCCCATGCCGTCCCTAGGAGGGGTGCGTTATTTGAGTGGGTTGAGTCATTGATGTGATCTTCCTGTCCGGTTTTGCGCCTCCTCAGGCTGTGGAGGAGATCTTGGTGGGCTATTTTCAGCTTTGTCTGTTGGGTAATAAATTGGTGGTCTGTTGATATCCCTCTAGTGGTGTGGGGGCTGTGCTTTGGCAAAGTGTGTGGGGTTATATCCTACCTGATTGTCCATGTCAGGTGTATCGTTGGACGGGGCCACAGGAAATTTCAAAGTGACCCCGAACTTTTGAACGGTAGTGTACAGTTGAAGTCAGAAGTTTACATACACCTTAGTCAAATACATTTAAACTCAGTCTTTCACAATTCCTGACATTTAATCCTTGTAAAAATTCCCTGTCTAAAGCAGAATACCATTAATTGGGGGGGTTATTACTCTCCCAAATTAGTTTTTTTTATTGAAGGAATATGTTGGTTTTGTTGTTGTTGAAGGAATATGCTCATCTTTTAGTATTTGTTGTCTTTCTTGCCTTTTGTAGAGGAAGATGGAGAACCCATACTGTGCAGAGGCAGGAACCACATACACGCACAAACAATGGTTTCTGCTTTTATGTTGCTATTTAGACTAAGATATTTTGTGCCAAATAGAATGACCTCTGTTTTATATTTTGTTTAATTGAAGGAAGTTCTGTGACATCCAGTTATTCTCACACACAAGTTCTCATTCCTGTTACTCAGCGCTCATTCCTGTTACTCAGCGAGATCTGCATGGAGAAATGGGCCAAAATACCAGCAACAGTGTGTGAAAACCTTGTGAAGACCTCTGTCATTGCCAACAAAGGGTATATAATAAAGTATTGAGATAAACTTTTGTTATTGACCAAATACTTATTTTCCACCATAATTTGCAATTAAATTAATTTAAAAATCCTACAATGTGATTTTCTGGATTTTTTCTCTCTCATTTTGTCTGTCATAGTTGAAGTGTACCTATGATGAAAATTACAGGCCTCTCATCTTTTTAAGTGGGAGAACTTGCACAATTGGTGGCTGACTAAATACTTTTTTGCCCCACTGTATATAACAACGTTCCAACCTTGTTTAGCATCTAGTCCAAAATGTGACATTATTCCACTATTTGTATCAATTTCAATGGGGAACTTTTATTTTGAAGGCAAACCGCAAACACCACTATTGTGGCTTATTGGGGCTACCATCAAAGGTTTGGCTCCAAGCTAATTGTCCAATTTTTTTTGTTACTGTAATTACTAGAGAAGTGAGCACCAAATTTGCATGGGCAGAAATAGGAATCTCATGTGTTTTTTTTTACTGTCAACAAGTAAAACAGTGAACCCACAAGATTTGCATTCCGAATTTTACATTTATTAAAGAACCAGCAGCATACCACCAGCAGATACGAAACAACAAAGCAAAATTAAGAGTGCGTTTTTGAATCTATCATTTGAACTACTCAACGAGTACGGTTACATGCACACAATAATGCGATTGTGAATCGTCTGATTAATATAATAATTTGATTAAAACGTTGACATGCTTTGCAAGAAGAGCCATTTCCCTAATAATCCTGTTTACATGGACATGTTAAAATCAGGCTACCCGATGGCACTGATAAATGCAGAAAATTGCCAATTAAAATAAACATTCTACCACAGTGACCATGTTATTTTTGTGAGGCATATTTGATTAGAGTTCGGACATATAAAAGTTTGTGAAAACTACTTCTAAGACCCGTTGTTCCGAACTCACTTCACTAAAGAGTGAGGCTCGCTCGGCTGGCGCAAGCACATGTGCAGATCAAATACACAGGTAGAATGCTGATTAAGTCCAGGAACCACACCCTAACAGAGATTTATTTTTTTACACTTAAAACAACTTTTACTAGTTGAATGTAGCCAAATGTTTTTTTTTACTAATATGCAAATGAGGCAATACATAATTAAATATGCGCATACAACATAAATTAATTTTTCTGGACACTGAATGAAGTCAGCCTAAATATTTTCCTTTAATTTTAAGACAGTCCAGCACCAGACTTGTCCAGAGCAGATTGTGGATAAATATTTTTTTTTCATCTTTCTATCAGTCAAATAAAGACATTTACATTTTTACAAATAAAATGTTACCTAGAATAAAAAATGTACAGCATATCAACAATTCCCTCTGGGCAAGTCTGGATAATATATATCTAAGGATAACCAAACAAAGTGGTGAATGCTGATGCTGTTGAAAAGGAGTTGGCATGTGGTAAGAGTCTGACTTTCAGGAAATGGCAGTTAAAGACGAGTACAATGAATTAATTAAGAGTACCAAACACCAAAACCCTATTTAGACCCAATCCTCATCTCTTCAAAGTAAGTTACTAAATGAAGTACAGTTTTGTAACATTCTCTATGAAATGGGCTTGGAAATTGTGTAATTCAATGTGGTGAGCTTTGAAATGACTGATTGCATGTCCGGTTGAGCTAACGTGCGCTAATATGATTAGCATGACATAAGTAACAAGAAAATTTCCCAGGACATAGACATGTCTTATATGGTCAGAAAGCTTAAATTCTTGTTAATCTAACTGCACTCTCCAATTTACAGTAGCTATTACAGTGAAAAATATCATGCTATTGTTTGAGGAGAGTGCACAACAACAAAACTATTAATCACGGCAACTGGTTTGATACATTCACCTCTAAAGGTAAATAATGTACTTACATTCAGTAATCTTGCTCTGATATGTCACCCTGAGGGTCCCAGAGATCAAATGTAGTATAGTTCTGTTTGATAAAATCCATGTTTATATTAAAATGTAGGAACTGGGTTAAACAGAAACAGGAACTGTTTCTGTAGGGAAGCTAATTATCCTTCATTTATGACATTCCTGGGAGTGTGTAAACTTAAATTTTGTATTACCATATCATTTTTGTATGTTGTCTATAGTTATGTACTTGAAAATGTATCAATTGACCAATTCGGCAAAGTTGGGCAGACTTGATACAACATTGTGAACAGTAATGCAATGGTTCATTGGATCAGTATAAAACTCTGCACATGCACTGCTCCCATCTAGTGGCCAAAATCTAAATTTCTCCTACACCGCTAAGTGATATAATGGCCTCTCTCTCTTGCATTTCAAAGATGGAACAAAAAATAGAAAAGTTTTTTTTATTTGTATTATCTTTTACCAGATCTAATGTGTTATATTCTCCTTCATTAATTTCACATTTCCACAAACTTGGTATTAGGAATTTGCATATCCTTGCTTCAGGTACTGAGCTAAATAAAGGGAGTTAGATTTGGGTATGTCATTTTAGGCAAAAAAAATTGAAAAGGGTCCGATCCTTTTAAGGTATTCTAATAATTAGAAAGATTACTCAGAAAACCAGGTGTTTTAATCGGCGTATGCCTTCGATTTTGACCTTACACCGATTAAGATAAACGCCTTACTCTGCTTACATGACTATTGCATAATATGCTTGCTGACAATCAGTTTAATATTGAATTATTACTGTGCATGTAAACATACCCATTGAGTAATAAACAACCCTACCATCAACGTCTTCATACAAAACAAATAGATATGTAACCCACATGTTAAATTGGATCATTGATCCATACGTTTGATGCAGGAAGAAAAGAAAAACGTTGAATAATTAAATTGTTTTTCCTTAAAAACACCTTTTTTCCTCCTCCCTTCTATATACATTATTGGAGAGATACCTGATGACAACTTTATAAACTAAGAACTACTAAAAATGTTCATTTTTCCATAGCCCCAGCATTTGAATATCTTTAACATCCTTTGGGCTCCTGAGTGGTACAGCGGTCTAAGGCCTTGCATCTCAGTGCAAGAGGTGTCACTACAGTCCCTGGTTCGAATCCAGGCTGCATCACATCCGGCCGTGATTGGGAGTCCCATAGGGCGGCGCACAATTGACCCAGCGTCGTCCAGGTTTGGCCGGGGTATGCTGTCATTGTAAATAAGACTTTGTTCTTAACTGACTTGACTAGTTAAATAAAGGATTTTTTAAAACACACAAAATGTATTGGAAATAAATATGACATCTTATCACAATTTAGTTGGACTTCTAAACTGTTACCAATAGCAGCCAAATGTCCCATACTCATTTACCGGTTTTGATGAGGACGAAACAACTTTCAGTTAGGGTGCATCCCAAATTATAATCCATTTCTTACATAGTGCACTACTTTGACCTATGGACTCTACAGTGGCAAGAAAAAGTATGTGAACCCTTTGGAACTACCTGTATTTCTGCATAAATTGGTCATAAAATGTTATCTGATCTTCATCTAAGTCACAACAAGAGACAAACACAGTCAGCTTCAACTAATAACACACAAACACATATGTTTTCATGTCTTTATTGAACACACCGCATAAACATTCACAGTGTAGGGTGGGAAAAGTATGTGAACCCTTGGATTTAATAACAGGTTGACCCTCCTTTGGCAACAAAAACAATTCTGTAGTTACGGATCAGACCTGCACAACGGTCATGAGTAATTTTGGACCATTCCTCTTTACAAAACTGTTTCAGTTCAGCAATATTCTTGGGATGTCTGGTGTGAACCACACTCGAGGTCCTGCCACAGCATCTCAATCAGGTTGAGGTCAGGACTCTGACTGGGCCACTCCAGAAGGTCAGGACTCTGACTGGGCCACTCCAGAAGGTGTATTTTCTTCTGTTGAAGCCATTCTGTTGTTGATTTACTTCTGTGTTTTGGGTCTTTGTCCTGTTGCGTCACCCAACTTCTGTTGAGCTTCAATTGGCAGACAGATAGCCTAACATTCTCCTGCAAAATGTATTGATCAACAGAAAAATGATTTTGCAAGTTTAAGCTGTCCAGGCCATGAGGCAGCAAAGCAGCCCCAAACCATGATGCTCCCTCCACCAGACTTTACAGTTGGGATGAGGTTTTGATGTTGCTGTGCTGTGCCTTTTTTTCTCCACACAGTGTTGTATTCCTTCCAAACAACTCAACTGCAGTTTCATCTGTCCACAGAATATGTTGCCAGTATCGCTGTGGAACATCCAGGTTCTCTTTTGCAAACTTCAAACGTGCAGCAATGTTTTTTTTGGACATCAGTGGCTTCTTCCGTGGTGTCCTTCCATGAACACCATTCTTGTTTAGCATTTGACATATCGTAGACTCAGATGTTATCATGTTCCAGAGTCTTCAGCTGACACTCTAGGATTCTTCTTAACCTCATTGAGCATTATGCGCTGTGCTCTTGCAGTCATCTTTGCAGGAACAGCCACTCTCTTAGGGAGAGTAGCAACTAGAGGTCGACCGATTATGATTTTTCAATGCCGATACAGATTATTGGAGGACCAAAAAAAGCAGGTACCGATTAATCTGACTATTTTTATATATAAAACAATGACAATTACAACAATACTGAATGAACAAACACTTATTTTAATAGATCAATAAAATCAATTTAGTCTCAAATAAATAATGAAACATGTTCAATTTAGTTTAAATAATGCAAAAACAAAGTTTGAGAAGAAAGTAAAAGTGCAATATGTGCCATGTAAAAAAGCTAACGTTTAAGTTCCTTGCTCAGAACATGAGAACATATGAAAGCTGGTGGTTCCTTTTAACATGAGTCTTCAATATTCCCAGATAAGACGTTTTAGGTTGTAGTTATTATAGGAGTAATAGGACTATTTCTCTCTATACCATTTGTATTTCATATACCTTTGACTATTGGATGTTCTAATAGGTACTTTAGTATTGCCAGACTAATCTCGGGAGTTGATAGGCTTGAAGTCATAAACAGCTCAATGCGTGAAGAATTGCAAAGAGCTGTTGGCAAACGCAGGAAAGTGCTGTTTGAATGAATGCTTAAGAGCCTGCTGCTGTCTACCACCGCTCAGTCAGACTGCTCTATCAAATATCAAATCATAGACTTAATTATAATATAATAACACACAGAAATACAAGCCGTAGGTCATTAATATGGTCAAATGCGGAAACTATAATTTTGAAAAACAAACGTTTATTCTTTCAGGGAAATACGGAACCGTTCCGTATTTTATCTAAATGGGTGGCATCCATAAGTCTAAATATTGCTGTTACATTGCACAACCTTCAATGTTATGTCATAATTAAGTACAATTCTGGCAAATTACTTCGCAATGAGCCAGGCAGCCCAAACTGTTGCATATACCTTGACTCTGAGTGCAATAAAACGCAAGAGAAGTGACACAATTTGCCATTTTCTTTTAACTAAATATGCAGATTAAAAAATATATAGTTCTGTGTATTGGTTTTAAGAAAGGCATTGATGTTTATGGTTAGGTACACATTGGTGCAACGACAGTGCTTTTTTCGCGAATGCACTTGTTAAATCACCCATTTGGAACAGTAAGCTGTGATTCAATGTTAAATTAACAGGCAGCGCATCGATTATATGCAACGCAGGACAAGCTAGATAAACTAGTAATATCATCAACCATGTGTAGTTAACTAGTGATTATGTTAAGATTGATTGTTTTTTATAAGATACGTTTAATGCTAGCTAGCACCTTACTTTGGCTCCTTGCTTTACTTGCATAACAGGTAGTCAGCCTTCCCCACAGTCTCCTTATGGAGTGCAATGTAATCGGCCATTATTGGTGTCCAAAAATGCTGATTACCGATTGTTATGAAAACTTGATATCGACCCTAATTAATCAGCCATTCCGATTAATCGGTCGACCTCTAGTAGCAACAGTGCTGAACTTTCTCCATTTATAGATCATTTGTCTTACCGTGGACTGATGAACATCAAGGCTTTTAGAGATACTTTTGTACCCCTTTCCAGCTTTATGCAAGTCAACAATTCTTAATCTTCTTCTGAGATGTTGTTTGTTCGAGGCATGGTTCACAGCTTCTAGTGAATAGCAGAGCAGCTCTAACCAACATCTCCAATCTCGTCTCGTTGATTGGACTCCAGGTTAGCTGACTCCTGACTCCAATTAGCTTTTGGAAAAGTCATTATCCTCAGGGTTCACATACTTTTTCCAAAAGAAAAATACAATAATTTGTGTATTATTAGTGTAAGCAGACTGTGTGTCTATTGTTGTGATTTAGATGAAGATCAGATAACATTTTATGACCCTAATCCAGGTAATTCCAAAGGGTTCACATACTGTTTCTTGCAACTGTATAGGGAATAGGGTGCCATTTGAAATGCAAACAAATACGCTTTGGCCCTTGATTAACCTGTATGAAGTCTCTGATGAGCTTTCAGGCTGCTCTTCTGAGTGAAACTCTTACCACATATCTCACAGCAGTAGGGTTTCTCACCAGTGTGAGTGTGCAGGTGTCTTTCAAAATGACTATGGCGATCAAAACTCTTTCCACAAAAGGAGCATATGAAACATCTATTTCTTGTGTCGTCTGTAGTGGCACTGGTTCCCTCTGTACTGTCAAAACTGTCTATGCCAAGGGCAAATAAAATCCCCTCTTGACTGTAGTTTGGTTCTGTGATGTACGCTCTCATTGCAGTTTCCTCCTCTACAGGTAGTGGTGACGGTGGTACCCGGTCCTGAAACCTGGGTAGTACTGTTCCATCACCATCCTCCCTGTTCCTTGCATGTAGAACCACCCCTGCATACTGCTCTTGCTCAATCACACCCAGCTTGTCTTTCTCATCCTGAAAAGACAAGCCTTCAAGTTCCACCTCTCTAGAAGCTGACGTATAGAACCCGTGGTGGTGGTGCAGTCCATCAAAAGAACTGTGATGGTATTTGACACTGGGTGAAACAGGATGGGAGTTCTGCTGCTTTGTCGCATCGGAGGAGCAACCTGGATTTAGTGATCCAGACTCCATATCACTGTGCCTCTCTGTGAAAGATCTACACAGCTGACTCTCCCTCTCATCCATGACATACTCTGGGTCGTCCTGGTAATCTGGTCGCTCTGTGCTTTGTTGGTGTTGAGGTCCTGACTGACTGAGTATCTGGGATTCAAACTGCTTCTCTTTCTCTGAAACCCCCACCAACCCCTGCCCCCTGCCCTCCTCCTCCTCAACGTGCCCGGAGCTAGGCTGTGCTTCAGCAGATGAGGGCTGATCAAATAAATCCCTCGGTTCCCCTGGGTTCTCCGAGGGTCTAGGATAAACGTCAGGCTTTTTATCATCTAGCGGAGGTAGACCCGTTAGCATGTCAGCGCCGTCTGTTTGACAGGAGAAAAAAAGTATTGAGTATTTTAACAACACAGCAATTTAAACAATGAATTGTTTAACGCCATCTTAAACCACTGATGAAGAACGGGGAAACACTTTGTGTCCATCCCAATACGGCACCCTATTCTGTATGTAGTGTACTACTATTGATTAGAGCCCTTTGGGTCCTGGTCAATAGCAGTACACTATAAAGGGAACAGGGATCCATTAGGGATGCAGCCTTACTTAATTATAGAACGGGCATACTGTCTGTTAATTACAGAATAATTGACTGATTTACACTCCTAAGAGAGTTAGTTTTTCATGTATTTAAAATATATATATATTGTTCTAATCTCTTACCTCTGTGAGTCTTCAGATGTCCTTTGAGACTACCCTTCTGGTTGAAACACCTTCCACATATGTCACAACTATACGGTTTCTCACCCGTATGAATTCGCTGGTGCCTTTCCAGATGACCAACACGCTCAAAAACCTTCCCACAGAATGAGCAGATGAAGCACTTCTTGTCCTTGGTGACTCCTTGGAAGGTTTTCACTTTCCTTTCCGGAAAACTGGAGAAGATGGGAGGATGGTTCAGAGAAGCCCCGTCCGTGACCTGCGAGTTTGGCTGTACTGTACCGTCACTTGCTATCAAGAGTGTGTCTGAAGGTCCATAATGTTGCTGTCTGAGCTGTAAAATCATATCCTCTCTGACATCTACATATGGTTTCCCTGGAGATGAAGCACTGCTACATGACGCCTCCACCCTTCCTGGGACAGGAAGTACAGGAGAGTGATCGGTGAGACACTGGGAGTTCTGACCTGAACTGATGAAATATTCTGAATTGCTCGTCTCCATATCGTTGTCTGCTTGTGAACTGGACATCCACGGCCGGCCGTCTCTCTCGTACGTTGACAAGTCATCATCCAGTTGCTGTTCTGCTCTCCCTGCAGACTGTTCTCCTGCTTTATGATCTAGTGTCTGGAATGCATCCTTGTCCTCCCCTGGCTCAGACTTCATGGGCATCTGAGGAGCAGTTTGGAACACTTCGCTACGCTCTTCCTCAGACTGACGTCTATCCAGGAGAGGCTTCTCTTCGTTGTTAGCTAGCCCGTCTATCGATACTGTGTGGAAAGATCACATTTGATTGATAAAATATTGATTCATCGGTCATGTCCTACATTAGCACCCTATTATAGAGGGTCTGGTCAAAAGTAGTGCACTACGTAGGGAAAAGGGTATCATTTGGCGTGTACATGGAATGATCTGTTGTAAGAATTGTGTGCTATCTGCCGTCATTAGCTAGTGATTCTAATATCTTACCTCTGTGAGTCTTCAGATGTCCTTTGAGGCTACCCTTCTGGTTGAAACACCTTCCACATAGGTCACAACTATACGGTTTCTCACCCGTATGAATTCGTAGATGTCTTTCAAGATGGCTGTAACGTTCAAAACTCTTTCCACACAGTGTGCAAATGAAGTGTTTATTAACCTGGAAAAATCTCTTGGTCCTCGCTCTCCTTGCCGTATTGTAATTCGGGCCAAAACCGAATTCACATTGAGGGTCTGGGTTTGCCTTTACCGTGCCGTCGCTTGCTCTCCTGAGCGCTTCTGACTGCCTATAACGTTGTTGCTGTCTGAGTTGTAAAATCATATCCTCTCTGACATCTGACTCCAAATATGGTTTCCCTGGTAATGAAACACTGCTGCATGAAGCTGCCGTCATTCCGGAAGGTTCAGGAGAGTGATCAGGGAGACACAGTGAGTTTGTCTCCATATCATTGTCTTCTTGTGTACCGGGCATCCACGGCTGGCTGTCTCTCTCGTACGTTGACAGTTCAGCATCAAGACGATCCTCGTCTTTTCTCCTTGTAGTCTGCTCTTCCTGTTCACCCTCCCCTCCCGGCTCAATCTTGACCAGAGTCTCATCCGCAGGTACAACGCCTTCATCCTTTCCATTGCCGTCTCCCCCAGGCTGCAGTTTCTCAACGGAGGTCTTCCTCACACAAGTGGTACCATTTTTACTAGGCCCTGTGGAAATATTCAGTCATTAATATCCTTCATTGTTTGTTTTAACAGTAATCCAAATGGATTTGGATTATACACACACACACACACTATTGTTATTCTTATCGTGTTCTTTTTTTCTTTACTTTAGTTTATTTGGTAAATATTTTCTTAACTCTTTTTAAACGTGGTTAAGGGTTTGTAAGTAAGCATTTCACGGTAAGGTCTACACCCGTTGTATTCGGCACACGTGACAAATAAAGTTTGATTTGAGGCTGTGGGCGATTGGGATCAAGGGTTGTAATGGTTTGTAAGAATAGATTATTTGATTTCACAATCCTACTATCATGATAGTGAGTAAGCCTCGTCCGAGCCAGGACGGCCCATAGGGCAGGAGTGTCCTGTTCCTATAGTGGGATGTACAAGTACAGCTAGGGGTCACATAGAATTTTCCACAGCACACCACAGGATAGAAAACGCTCTAAAGTTTCCAAACTGTCAAAATATTGTCCGTGAGTATAACAGAACTGATATTGCAGGCGAAAACCCGAGGAAAATCCAACCAGGAAGCGCTTCTTATTTTGAAAGCTCCCCGTTACATTGCATGCCTTCCCTCCATTTAAAGGGATATCAACCAGATTCCTTTCCCTATGGCTTCCACATGGTGTGAACAGTCTTTAAACATAGTTTCAGCCTTGTATTCTGAAAAATGAGTGAGAACGATCACATCGCGTCAGTGGATGGCTGTGTGTCCCCAGAGTTTTGCATGTGCAACAGCTTGGAGCAGACATTTTCTCTCTCTCTCTCCTATTGAAAAAGCTAAGGTCTGGTTGAAATATTATCGATTATTTACTGTAAAAACAACCTGAGGATTGATTATAAAGAACATTTGACATGTTTCTACGAACTTTACGGATACTATTTGGAATTTTCGTCTGCCCGTCATGACCTGCACGAGCCTGTGGATTTCTTAACAAAACGCGCCAACCAAATGGAGGTTTTTTGATATAAAATGATCTTTATCGAACAAAAGGAACATTTATTGTGTAACTGGGAGTCTCGTGAGTGCAAACATCCGAAGATCAAAAAAGGTAAGCGATTCATTTTATTGCTTTTCTGACTTTCGTGTCCAATCTACTTTGCTGCTAGCTGTTTGTAATATTTTGTCTGCTGAGAGAGATGTCCATACATAAACGCTTGGTTTGCTTTCGCTGTAAAGCTTTTTTGAAATCTGACACGCTAGGTGTATTAACAACCAGCTAAGCTGGTTTTGTTATATTGCACTTGTGATTTCATGAAAATTAAATATTTTTAGTAATTTAATTTGAATTTGGCGCTCTGCAATTCAGCGGATGTTGACGAAAATGATCCCGCTAACGGGATGGGTGCGTCAAGAAGTTAAAAGACGATGATCACGGAGCCTTTCTGGTGCTATTAGGCTACACTTATTTCTCAAATCCCAATAAAATGGTGTCAAATGCACCATTTTATGAACTGAATTTTTAGCAGCAGCATTGTTAGCAGGCTCCATTGGGCGTTGAATACATAGGGCTAAATGTGACACGGGTCCGGTGTAACAGCGAAGCCTACAATATATTCACAGTACATGATCCTTGGGTTGGCTGTGCGCCAGCGGAACACTTTTTTGGGACATTCGAATCATCAATATGTTGCTATAACTAGCAACAAGATAGTCTGTTTAGACTTTAGACTTTGATCTAGCTAAAAAATTATCCCAGTGGTGGAAATGCAGATGGGAAACCTTCCGCCTATTTATTTCTTGCCAATATGCTGCATGAAGGTGAAATAAAATATATTTTTTAAATACTTAAAATCAGTTGGTCTACATCATAATGCTTATTGCTAAATAGCACAGCTGCCTGATTTACTTAATTTAACCTTTATTTAATTAGGCAAGTCAGTTAAGAACAAATTCTTATTTACAATGACGGCCTAGGAACAGTGTGTTAACTGCCTTGTTCAGGGGCAGAACGACAGATTTATACCTTGTCAGCTCGGGGATTCGATCCAACGCTCTAACCACTAAGCTACCTGATATTGACCAACATGTTATATTGGGCTCATTTCTTGAGGGGGAAATTATATTTGAGATGTCAGCATCGTGTTATGTTGGAGTAGGATTTCCTTCTAAAAAGGTCACCAGAACTGACTTTCTCACAGTCACACCCCCCCCAAAACTGTTAGGTTCTTCCGCAACCCCAAACTAGCAACCCCCTATCTCCCAAATCAACCACTGAGTACAACCCATGGACAGGATTCTTGTCTGTTGTAGGGCCTTACTCCCAATCCATCTCCTTAATGTGAGTGCTAAACAATCTGTGTTCAAATCAATGATTTATATATACACACTAGATGACTATTAGGGGTGCTGTGTTGAAGCCATCGTGCCTCCATCTTGGCTCTCCCCATTGTAAAGAAATATTTTGGAAATGATAGAAAACGCATTTATTAATGTCGACATTCGTTTTTGCTACATGTATTTTATTACAGACACTTTATTGCACAGTTTTAAATTAGATTTAAATACATTAAAAGTTTTCCTTAAAGTTGTTTTTTGAAATTACTAAACGTTACTGTCCCCACTACAACAATAAAAATACTTAAATGCATGTCATTTTGTCCTTGAAACGTTTCATTGAAATACTGTAGAATTCCATCCATTGCTATGGAGGACTGCTCCTACTGAGGAGAGCCAATATGGCCGACCGGTGGCCTCAAAGCCTCTCAATGGCCAATAAATAGCGTTTACAATCCAGGATGTATATATATCGTTTGTTCAAACCCTCAACCTTCCAATCTCAGGGCGTAGGCCTGCACTCTAACCACAAGGCCACTGAGTTGGTTATAATGATAGTCATGCTATTCCTCTCCCATCCCATTGGGCAGTCTGAGATATGACTGGAGGACATGAGGCCTTCAAACTGCACATTTTTTAGCCCAGGGCTAAATGCCGTGAGAACGGGTGTAGGCTGATTAAATAAGCCTAGTTACATTGTTTACCAGCGAAATGGTAATGTAATATTGCTAGAACCCTAATGTGACTTGCACAGTTAACTATTGATAATTGATTGATAGTAAAAGTGAGTTAGTAGCACTACTTCGACCCACCTTTTCTCCCAAGATTCTCAGCAGCGACTGATCGACCATGATGGATGCGTTTTCGAGGTTGAATCCCTCGAGCTCTTCGAAGCTCGCTGTCAAGTTGTTGTACATTATTTTTCAGGACGTTGATTTCATTTTCCCGTCGACACATTTCCACACGTAACACAACTATGCCATCGTCGACTACTTTGCTAATTTCTGAAACCGCAGCTTTAGAAAGTACCTCTATGATGGAAGCGATCTGAGCCCGGAGAGAAACACTGCTCAACATTTTCAAACGTTTGCGAAAACTAAACAGAGATCGGTTGACTTCCGCAGAAGATTTAAACTTCGTGTCTAAGTAATATGCTAATAATGTTTTGAAAATGGTAAATATGCTAGCAACAATTTGATCCGTGTAGTTCTGAGTAGATAGCTACATGCACCGCTGTGAAGCAGGCAAGGATAACTAAGTACTTCCGGATCACGGATTTTCGGAATCCTTCAGAATAAGAGTCTTGTCATGTATACTTTGTGAATGAATAATTAGGACGAAAATTATGGAAACTCTCCAGAATTATCTATATATCTTATTATTGTTATCATACAAAGAGTAATTAAAAATACTTCTATTAGATGTGTGATTTATTTGTTTATTTTTTCAAGCCGAAATGGTCAACAATGTTTTTTTGTGTGTACTCAGGAGCACTTCTAGTTTCCAAATCCACCCAGAGCATCGTAGGTGCTCATTTTGAGGCCCTTTAAGATCCAATAATCATCATTAGGATCATGTAGATCATTTACAGGTATGCAGTCAGTTTAACATTAACACGTCATCTACAGATCACATTGGTCGGAGTTTGGCACCTCCATTATAAGGGAATCCAAGTGCTATATTTGTACCATTGAGGGCCAGTTTCCCAGACAGATATTAAGCCTAGTCCTGAACTAAAAAGCTTGTTCAATGATGATTCTCCATTGAAGGTGCTTTGTTCAAACTCATCTGTTTTGTATGCTATGGACTCTAGTGAGTAGGCTGGACCCTGGTTTTATGGACACACAATCGATTATGTACGGTGCAATATTTATGTCTGGAATGAAAAAAGTACTGCATTTAAATGTGATTCGTCACTTTTTAAGGGACACAAAATGATCAGTGACGTCCTCTGGGTGTAAACTGTGGATTTGGAAACTAGAAGTGCTCCTGATTAGAATAAATCCCCCATTTAACTGTGACACAACGTACAGGAAATTGTCTACGGTGCAATGTGGTATGTTCAATATGAAAAAAAAAGATTGGATTCAAGCCGATTGGCCACTCTTTAAGGGCCACAAAATGAGCACCAATGATGATGGGTGTTTAAAACCTGTGGATTTGGAAACTGGAGGTGCTCCTGAGTAGAATGGACCCCCCTTTTACTGCGACACAATGTACAAGCAATTATGAATGATGCAATATGTATGTCTAATATGAAAAACGTACTGAACATCATTCAATAAGAATGGGCTAAATAACACTGGGATATTATTAAATGTTATATATTATTATTATATTATTATTTATGTTATACAATTTATAGTACAATTATAGTTTAAAAAATATATATATTTCACCTTTATTTAACCAGGTAGGCTAGTTGAGAACAAGTTCTCATTTGCAACTGCGACCTGGCCAAGATAAAGCATAGCAGTGTGAACAGACAACACAGAGTTGTTATTATATATATATATATTTTTTTATGTATGACCTTAGCGGCCTATAGGCCTACTATATAATAATAATTATTAACAGTGGCATTATAACGAATGTTTTGTTTGAATTACTGGTGTTACCAAAATAACTATAACTATCTAGTGATCATTACTTCCAATACTGTTTACAATATCGGCAATGCTATAATATTATTTGTGCCACTAAAATGTTTATATAGTCAAACAAAATTCTAAGTCTGTTAACATTTCCTAATAAAAATGTTACAAAAGAAAAAGCTTAGTTGTGGGACTTTTATTTCGAAGGGAAATCGCCGAGTTAAACGCCTTATTCCTGCTTGGTCTTGCTTATTTTTGCTGGCTTCTCAGCGCCTCAGAGCTCATCCACGCCACAAAGTAAAATAGGGGGAATTATGACCGCAAGTGATGAAAGTAGTCAACCGTAAATAGAGAAGATTATGCGCAAATGAATTTGAGATCTCATTTTAAAAAATTAGACGAAGCAAAGACAAATAATATGACCACACGTTCAACATCTTTAATATTTTATATATTAATACTTCATATTTTGGAAACCCAAACCTTCTCAGTACAGTTGGACAATATTTCCGGTAAACTTTATTTTGAATCCCAAAATACAACAACTGGAAATGTGTTATTTAGGCTGTGGGCAGGATATACTTAAGTGACGATACTTGAGGCCATGGACGTGTTCGAGAGTATCAAAACGACTTCAGGTGACTGTCGAAGGACTGATCTACATATCAAATTGCATCATAAATTTAAAAATCATTTATATTTGTAGGTCAGACAGTCAGTCACGATTTACCAATGATACATTGCGGTTTTGATACTCTCGAGCACCGCCCATGTGTTATGACCGGCTTTGCCTTGTGGCTATAATCATGTCACCAACATGATACGAATGTCATAACGCATGGACTCCAGTGATTGGCTACCAGCAAGCTATAAACGTGTGATTGGATGTTTTTAACGTTCATTTAAAAAGGGTCCCTGCTTTCTGGAATCTTTGTGACGTCGAACTCTGACATCCGCCCATGGAACGTGAAACTTAAAATTATTAAAGCCCCCATGCAGTCTTTGGATTTTATTTTTAAATCATCAATTTATGTCTAATCAATTACCGCGTGTGTTTTTATAATTTATTTTCACTGCGCCTCCTTGGGCCACTCAGTCTGATCATGAGGTTGTCAGGAAACAAATTTGAATATGAAATTAGATATTTACATACACAGTCCTGATTGGCTGATAGGATGGTCTAGCGCCCATTCTGTTTACTCTTTTTTTTTAAAGGGTGAAAAGGGCACAAGGTATTCAACCTGTCAGTTGTAGCTGGAATTGGACCCTGAAAGTGACCATCTTCCACAGGTGTGCAGGCTACTTTGTCTTGTCATCTAAACAAACATTACATAATGCCTCTTATGTCATTGTTGTATCGTTTTCAATAGGTGCAGGAGCACAACAACCTGTTTATACATTTGGGAATGTTTTCTGCTGTTAAAGGTAAACAAAGCAACCAGACTGCAATGAAAGGTTGTCATTCTTCATAAATTATCATCAGTTATTTACATAAGATAATAAACCGATAGTAAACAAGGTTATGTATCTTCCTTAGAAGTGGTTGTTTTACATGTGCACAAGCTCTGTAAGGTGTTCCTGTGAGAAGAAAAACAGATGATGGTGAAAGTAAGAGTGTGTTGGCTAAACATGATCAGATAAGAAGTCTAGAGCGGCATCGGAGTAGTCATCGAGGGTATAAAGTACAAAAAAATACAAGTGGTTTAATTTACATTGTCATCACCAGCTTTCTCCAACACTGACAATACACATATCCTGTGGTAGGAAAGGTAGAAGAGTTAGTATTTCACGCACACAACTACACTTAGCTTCTCAACAAGAACTTGCTTGGCGGAATCGGTTGTGATATGTGATGAGGAGGGAAAACCTATCGGAGAATAGATCTTCAAGAGGATGGATGGTGACCACTGCTCCTAAACACACTACAAATGTGTTTTTATAATAGTCATACAGTCAATCATAGATAGACCCATAGCCCCTTGAATCGTAACTTCCTTCCTACTAATCGGTTGTAGGGCATGTTTAAACCACTACACTCTGAAAAAAACTATTATAGAACTTTTGTCCCCTTAGCAGAACAATCTTGGGTCTATACAGTGCCTTAGAAAAGTATTCAGACCCCTTGACTTTTTCCACATTTTGTTAGGTTACAGCCTTATTCTAAAATTGATTAAAAATAAAAAAAATTCTCATCAATCTACACACAATGCCTCATAATGACAATGCAAAAACAGTTTTTTAGAAATGTTTGCTAATCTATTTTTAAAAAATAAAAAAGGGAAATATCACATTTGCACAAATATTCAGACCCTTTACTTTAGTTTATTAATTCGACCATTTAAAAAAAAACAAGCACACATAAAACTTAAAAGCCATACATGCATGCACACGAATAAAATCATCGAGGACAACACACAATAAAGTCTGTGACTTACTTCCATTGTGGTCCTCTTGAGACAAGATGGCTGGACAAGATGGAACACAGAATGGCAGTGAAATAATAAAACAAAAACATAGAAGAAGAACATCTATCTCATCAAAAACATAGAAGAAAATCAATCTCATCATTCCAGTTACATCATAAGGGTTATTCATATGGGCACAGAAGACATCAAACATATTTTTACCTTATTTTTAAAGCTGCCCAGAGAGGACATTGTTTTTATAGGCAGAGGCAACTCATTCCATTCTGAGTTCTCCAGTATACAAGACATTACCTTTCCCAGCATTACTCCTGAACCTGTATAAGCACACATAAGCAACACCTGATCTGGTGCTGTGATTGTGTGCATCCCGAAAGCGAGGAAAGTAATCACTTAAATATCTGGGCGCAGGATCATAAATACCCCTGTAAACCAAACCTAGTCTAATCTGGGACACCCTAGCCTCAACAGGCAGCCAGTTTAGTTCCTGAAAGCAGCTCCTGCCTATGTGAGTATGTGGACCCACCTTTAATACCACCCTGATCAGCTTATTCTGGGCTATCTGGAACTTCCCCTTCATAAGTTTAGATAAGCCCCCAAACCAGGAAGTACTAGCATAGTCAAAATAGCATTGAATGAGGGCAGTGGCTAGCACTTTCATGGAGTCCTTATCAAGCAGCTTGGACTTTCTAGCCAAAAACCTAGTCCTGGCATTAACCTTCCCTAGCACCTTATTGGCCATGCTCACACCTCCCAAGATTCCATCAAGGATACATCCCAAGTAGATAACAGAGGTTTTAGTAGTCAGCACCTCACCCCCTAACTCCACTCTGATGTCAGACAACCTACACAATTTAGGTCTGGATCCAAAAATAATTGCTTCATGTTTCCCTAAGTGCAGAGATAGCTTATTATCTCCAAGCCATTTGCTAATGTTAGTAAACTCTGTGATAAGTATGCTCTCCAACATAGTTTTACTTTTGTGAGACACCAGAAGTGTAGAGTCATCCGCATAAAGAAAAAGATGGCAAGAACAAGCATCTTCAATATTATTAATATACAATAAAAACAGCAGAGGCCCAAGCACGCTCCCCAGCGGAACGCCACACTCATTGGTTTTGCCTAAGACATGTAACCATTAACCTCTACTACTTGCTCCCTTCCTGAAAAATAGGACTTTACCCAGCCTAGAGGGATACTTTGTTGAAGTACCTTTGGCAGCGATTACAGCCTGAAGTCTTCTTGGGTATGACACTACAAGCTTGGGACACCTGTATTTGGGGAGTTTCTCCCATTATTTTCTGCAGATCCACTCAGCTCTGTAAGGTTGGATGGGGAGCGTCTCTGCACAGCTATTTTCAGGTCTCTCCAGATATGTTCAAGTCCGGGCTCTGGCTGAGCCACTCGTCCTGAAACCACTCCTGCATCATCTTGGCCGTGTGATTAGGGTCATTGTCCTGTTGGAAGGTGAACCTTCGCCCCAGTCTTAAGTCCTGAGCGCTCTCAAACAGGTTTTCATCAAGGATCTCTCCGTACTTTGCTATGTTCAGCTTTGCCTCGATCATGACTAGTCTTACAGTCCCTGTCACTGAAAAACATCCCCAAAGCATGATGCTGCCACCACCATGCTTCACTGTAGGGATGTTGACAGGTTTCCTCCTGACGTGACGCTTGGTATTCAGGCCAAAGAGTTCAGTCTTGGTTTCATCAGACCAGAGAATCTTGTTTCTCATGGTCTGAGAGTCTTTAGTTGCCTTTTGGAAAAGTCCAAGCGGGTTGTCATGTGCCTTTTACTGAGGAGTGGCTTCCGTCTGGCCACTCTACCATAAAGAGTCTTGGTGGTTCCAAACTTCTTCCATTTAAGAATGATGGAGGCCACTGTGTTCTTGGGCACCTTCAATGTGGCAGACATTTTTTGGTACCCTTCTCCAGATCTGTGCCTCGACACAATCCTGTTTCTGAGCTCTATGGACAATTCCTTTGACATCATGGCTTGGTTTTTGCTCTGACATGCACTGTCAATTGTGGCACCTTATATAAACAGCTGTGTGCCTTTCCAAATCATGTCCAATCAATTTAATTTACCACAGGTGGACTCCAATCAAGTTGTAGAAATATCTCAAGGATGATCAATGGAAACAAGATGCACCTGAGCTCAATTTCGTGTCTCATAGCAAAGGGTCTGAATACTTACGTAAATAAGGTATTGCTGTTTTTTATTTTTAATAAATTAGCAAACAATTCTACAAACCTGTTTTCGCTTTGTCATTGAGGTATTGTGTGTAGATTGCTGAGGATCTTTTTTTATTTAATCAATTTTAGAATAAAGCTGTAACGTAACAAAATGTAGAAAATGTCAATGGGTCTGAATACTTTCCACGGTACATTACTATTTTTCAGTCCATGCCCTTTAACAGACTTAGTAGGAAGTATCAATGGACAGGGGCTACTCGTCTATCTGTGATTGGCAGTGGGACCGATAGAAGACATTTGTACTCATTCCAGGTATCTGGCCTATAGGAGCTTTGTCAGTTTGTGCCGGGGCTACCTGGGCCATAGGAACAGAGTAGTGCTGCAGCTGCTTCCTGTGCTTGGCCCTCCTATGTTGAACATAATAAACGGCTCTCTATCCACCGGATGTGTACCAAACTCACAAAAAGTGGCAGTAATAAAGTTTCTCCAGATAAAGCCAAACCTTGACCCAGAAAATATAAAAAACTATTGGCCTATATCGAATCTCCCATTCCTCTCAAAAAAAATGGGAAAAGCTGTTGCTCAGCAACTCACTGCCTTCCTGAAGACAATGTATACGAAACGCTTCAGTCTGGTTTTAGACCCCATCATAGCACTGAGACTGCACTTGTGAAGGTGATAAATTACCTTTTAATGGCGTCAGACCAAATCAAATCAAATCAAATCAAATTGTATTTGTCACATACACATGGTTAGCAGATGTTAATGCGAGTGTAGCGAAATGCTTGTGCTTCTAGTTCCGACAATGCAGTAATAACGAGCAAGTAATCTAACTAACAATTCCACAAAAAAACTACCGAGGCTCTGGTTTTGATACCATCGATCACCACATTCTTTTGGAGAGATTGGAAACCCAAATTGGTCTCCACGGACAAGTTATGGCCTGGTTTAGATCTTATCTGTTGGAAAGATATCAGTTTGTCTCTAGATTGTTTGTCCTCTGACAAATCAACTGTAAATGTCGGTTTTCCGACATTGTTTTCACTATAAAACTATTTTTTTCACTATATATTTGACCTCTTGGTGATGTCATTCAGAAACAGTGTTAACTTTCACTGCTATGCGGACTACACACAGCTGTATGTTTCGATGAAACATGGTGTGAAGCCCCAAAATTGCCCTCCCTGGAAGCTTGTGTTTCAGACATAAGGAAGAGGATGGCTGCAAATGTTCTACTTTTAAACTCAGACAAAACAGAGATGCTTGTTCTAGGTCCCAAGGAACAAAGAGATCTTCTGTTGAATCTGACAATTAATCTTGATGGTTGTTCAGTCGTCTAAAATAAAACTGTAAAGGACCTCGGCGTTACTCTGGACCCTGATCTCTCTTTTGACGAATATATCAAGACTGTTTCAAGGACAGCTTTTTTCCATCTACGTAACATTGCAAAAATCTTAAACTTTCTGTCCAAAAATTATGCAGAAAAATGAATCCATGCTTTTGTCACTTCTAGGTTAGACTACTGCAATGCTCTACTTTCCAGCTACCAGGATAAAGCACTAAATAAACTTCAGTTCGTGCTAAACACAGCTGTTAGAATCTTGACTAGAACCAAAACATTTGATCATATTACTCAAGTGCTAGCCTTTGTACACTGGCTTCCTGTTAAGACAAGGGCTGATTTCAAGGTTTTACTGCTAACCTACAAAGCATTACATGGGCTTGCTCCTTCCTATCTTTCCGATTTGGTCCCGCTGTACATACCTACAAGTACTCTGCGATCACAAGACGCAGGCCTCCTTACTGTCCCTAGAATTTCTAAACAAACAGTTGGAGGCAGGGCTTTCACCTATAGAGCTCCATTTTTATGGAATGGTCTGCCTATCCATGTGAGAGATGCAGACTCGGTCACATCCTTCATGTCTTTATTGAAGACTCATCTCTTCAGTAGGTCCTATGATTGACTGTAGTCTGGCCCAGTGTGAAGGTGAACTGAAAGGCACTGGAGCAACGAACCGCCCTTGCTGTCTCTGCTTGGCCAGTTCCCCTCTCTGCACTGGGATTCTCTGCCTCAACCCTATTACAGGGGCTGAGTCACTGGCTTACTGGTGCTCTTCCATGCCGTCCCTAGGAGGGGTGCATCACTTGAGTGGGTTGAGTCACTGACGTGATCTTCCGGTCCGGGTTGGCTCCCCCCCTTGGGTTCGTGCCATGGGGGAGTTCTTCATGGGCTATACTCGGCCTTGTCTCAGGATAGTAAGTTGGTGGTTGAATATATCCCTCTAGTGGTGTGGGTGCTGTGCTCTGGAAGTGGGTGGGGTTATATCCTGCCTGTTTGGCCCTGTCTGGGGGTATTGTCGGACTGGGCCAGTGTCTCCCGACCCCTCCTGTCTCAGCCCCCAGTATTTATGCTGCAATAGTTTGTGTCGGGGGGCTAGGGTCAGTCTGTTATATCTGGACTATTTCTCCTGTATTATCCGGTGTCCTGTGTGATTTTTAAGTATGCTCTCTCTAATTCGCTTTTTTCTCTCTCTCTCTCTTGGAGGACCTGAGCCCTAGGACCTTGCTGTCCCCAGTCCACCTGGTTGTGCTGCTGCTTCAGTTTCAACTGTTCTGCCTGCGGCTGTGGAACCCTGACCTGTTCACCGGACGTGCTACCTTGTCCCAGACCTGCTGTTTTCAACCCTCTAGAGACAGCAGAAGCGGTTGAGATACTCTGAATGATCGGCTATGAAAAGCCAACTCACATTTACTCCTGAGGTCCTGACCTGTTGCACCCTCGACAACTACTGTGATTATTATTATTTGACACTGCTGGTCATCTATGAACATTTGAACATCTTGGCCATGTTCTGTTATAAATCTCCACCCGGCACAGCCAGAAGAGGACTGGCCACCCCTCATAGCCTGGTTCCTCTCTATGTTTCTTCCTAGGTTCCGGCCTTTCTAGGGAGTTTTTCCTAGCCACTGTGCTTCTATACCTGCATTGCTTGCTGTTTTAGGCTGGGTTTCTGTACAGCACTTTGTGACATCAGCTGATGTAAGAAGGGCTTTATATATAAATTTGATTGAACACTTTACATGTCAGCTACTACAGCAACTGAAATGACTGCAAAACTTAACAAAGAGCTGCTGTCTTCTTTTAATAAACAATGTAGAAATTGAGCAAGTTGTGTAGTACCGAGGTGACTAAACTGCTTGGAGTAACACTGCTCTACCTTCTTAATGGCACTATCAGCAAGGCAGGTCCTACAGGCCCTAGTTTTGTCGAAACCTGGACTACTGTTCAGTCATGTGGTCAGGTGCCACAAATAGGGACTTTGGAAAATTGCAATTGGCTCAGAATAGGGCAGCACGGCTGACCCTTGGATGTACACCGTGAGCTAATATTAATAATATGAATGTCAATCTCTCCTGGCTCAAAGTAGAAGAGAGATCGACTTCATCACTACTTGTATTTATGAGAGGTATTGACATGTTGAATGCACCGAGCAGTCTGTTTGAACTACTGGTACTGCATACGCCACAAGACATGCCACCAGAGGTCTCTTCATAGTCCCCATGTCCAGAACAGACGATGAGAGGTGCACAGTACTACATAGAGACATGACTACATGGAACTCTATTTCACATCAAGTAACTCATGCCAGCAGTAAAATTAGATTAAAAAAACACCTTATGGAACAGCGGGGACTGTGAAGCAACATAAACATAGGCACAGACACATGCATACACACACACGATAATATAAGCACTATACACACACTTACACATGGATTTTGTACTGTAGATATGTGATAGAGTAGGGGCCTAAGGGCACACAGTGTGTTGGGAAATCTGTTATGAACGTATTGTAATGTTTTTAAAATTGTATAAACTGCCTTAATTTAACTGGACCCCAGGAAGAGTAGCTGCTGCCTTGGCAGGAACTAATGGGGATCCATAATAAACCCCAGGAAGAGTAGCTGCTGCCTTGACAGGAACTGATGGGGATCCATAATAAACCCCAGGAAGAGTAGCTGCTGCCTTGACAGGAACTAATGAGGATCCATAATAAACCCCAGGAAGAGTAGCTGCTGCCTTGGCAGGAACTGATGGGGATCCATAATAAACCCCAGGAAGAGTAGCTGCTGCCTTGGCAGGAACTAATGGGGATCCATAATAAACCCCAGGAAGAGTAGCTGCTGCCTTGGCAGGAACTAATGGGGATCCATAATAAACAGGAACTGATGGGGATCCATAATAAACCCCAGGAAGAGTAGCTGCTGCCTTGGCAGGAACTAATGGGGATCCATAATAAACCCCAGGAAGAGTAGCTGCTGCCTTGGCAGGAACTAATGGGGATCCATAATAAACCCCAGGAAGAGTAGCTGCTGCCTTGGCAGGAACTAATGGGGATCCATAATAAACCCCAGGAAGAGTAGCTGCTGCCTTGGCAGGAACTAATGGGGATCCATAATAAACCCCAGGAAGAGTAGCTGCTGCCTTGACAACAGGAACTAATGGGGATCCATAATAAACCCCAGGAAGAGTAGCTGCTGCCTTGGCAGGAACTAATGGGGATCCATAATAAACCCCAGGAAGAGTAGCTGCTGCCTTGGCAGGAACTACTGGGGATCCATAATAAATACAAATACATTTCTGCATTCGTATGTGAAGCACGTGCATAATGAATCGTACAGTTAACCACTCTGTTGAACAATTCTGTTTATGTCACAGAACTGAGCGGACTATGATTCACTGATATAGTTGGATATTATATTGAGCTTGAATATTACATCGATTTCAAATCTTAAAAGTTGCACGGAAATCTATAAAGGCAGTATTTAAAAATGGAACTTTAAATCATCCTCATGACAGCAAATACAAAAATCCTCTATATAAATATAACTATTTTCTAATATGATATTTCAACAACTATTAAAACAACTGGAATTCCAAATGTTTAAAATATGTAGAAAGTAATCAATACATGTTATATAACATCAACACAAACGAAGTACTGGTTAAAGTCGTAGTAAATAGCTCATTTTAATTTCCGGTTGAAAAACGTTTTGCTACGGTGTGCCCTATGAACACAACCCCGGTGTGACCAATCTAAGTTTTCTACAGCTACATTTCCTTCCCCAGCGGTTCTAGATGTCCCTCTGGGCCTCACCTTCTCTCTCCCTTCCCCTCCCTCAGCCTGCGGTAGTCTCCCCTCCCTCAACCTGCGGAAGTCTCCCCTCCCTCAGCCTTCGGAAGTCTCCCCTCCCTCAGCCTGCGGTCGTCTCCCCTCCCTCAGCCTGCGGTCGTCTCCCCTCCCTCAGCCTGCGGTCGTCTCCCCTCCCTCAGCCTGCGGTCGTCTCCCCTCCCTCAGCCTGCGGTCGTCTCCCCTCCCTCAGCCTGCGGTCGTCTCCCCTCCCTCAGCCTGCGGTCGTCTCCCCTCCCTCAGCCTGCGGTAGTCTCCTCTCCCTCAGCCTGCGGTAGTCTCCTCTCCCTCAGCCTGCGGTAGTCTCCTCTCCCTCAGCCTGCGGTAGTCTCCTCTCCCTCAGCTTGTGATAGTCTCCTCTCCCTCAGCTTGTGATACTCTTCTCAAGGCCATGATAGCGTTGGATATGGTTCTTCAAACTGACATTGTGATTGAAGCACTTCTCACACTGCTGGCACTTGAAGGGCCTCTCCCCTGTGTGGAGGCGCATGTGGGACTTAAGGTGGCTCGCTTGGTTGAAGGACTGTTGGCAGACCTGGCACATGTGGGGCTTCTGCCTTGTGTGAATAATCATGTGCCTCTCCAGATGGTTTTTGTTAGAAAATTCTTTGTAACAAGTGTGGCAGATGTTTCTATTCAGGTTGCTGTGGGTTCGTAGGTGGCTGTTCCTTGCCGTTAGGTCATCAAATTTTTCGGAGCATTCTGAGCACTGGTAGGGAGAGATCTCACCATGATGGCTTTCATCGTGTGTCAGTTTGTCTGACCTGGTTTTGAATGGCTGCAGGCAGAACTTACAGGGGAAAACATGGTCAGGGTGGTGGAGGTGCCTGTGAATCTTGATACCCGTTTCAGTCCTACAGCGCTTACCACAGTCTACACAGTGGAATTTCTTGATCTTGTGCTCACACCAATGGTCCTTCTTGTGAGGAAAGATGCCACAGTCTGTACAGAGCAACCTATGAGGTTTTGTGTTGTGTTCACGTCGTACATGTTCCTTGAAGCTGGCGAGGTCCTCAAACTGCATGTAGAATCGGTCAAATCCAACAGCTTGTTGGACCTCACTCACACACACACCACAGGCGTACAGCTTCTTATGGCGCTGTGTGGTGCAGGCGAGTACAGGCTCGGCTCCACAGTCAGTGCACCACTCCACAAGTCTCTCTTCTTTCTCTGTTCCGCTCTGAGAATTATCAACGTTGGCCTTTTCTGTTAGTCCAGAGGAACCTGCAGTTTCCAAATCCTCAGAAGAATCAGAGTCCACTACAATGTCTTCCTCGTCAGACGGCTCCCACTCGGTCTCATCTGATCTCTCCTGCTTATTCCGCTTCTTGGGCTTTTCGTCCTCCTCACTCTCCTCGTCCGAGGACCGAGCATCATGTTCACACAACTCCTCAGTGATTTCCATAGTCAAGCAAATGTTCTCTAGGTCTGGGTCTCTGTCTTCACATGGCTGGGACCATGTCCCTCCAATTGCCTTAGGAAAGGAAAACAAAATATCATTATTATGGATTAGAGGCATGTCAGAATCTTGTTAAGAATGTTGTGTACAGAGTTTGTATTTCATCGTGTCCACTACATTGTATCCAGTGCATACCCACCTCTTCCTTCAATCCACAGGTTTCCTGGGCAAAAGAGGGCTGGCTCATCCATTTCCTGTGGTGACTGCAGAACGGGCACTTCTGAACGACAGAGAAGCAACCCAGTTCATCCTGGATCCTGGCATCACAATCGCAGCCACACCTCTCGCAGAGCAGGAAGAGCTGCAGCAGACAGACTCTGTTCACACACACATCTGCACTCCTGTAGATGGAGGGGGGGAAGCAACATAGAGGGGTTTTTAAAATCGTACCACAATCTTACAATCTCTAAACACTTCAAAAATTGACAGTCAATGACCAAATACATCTGGGCTGTAGGATTGTTAAGTACCGATAACAAAGAGGTGGTGGGATTATTTGAACGTACTCAGGTGTAATGTCAATGCTGGTTCCAGAATCCTGGACACGGGGACGAGTCAGAACACCTGTGAACATTCACATAGGAACATCACTGTCATTCTATGAGACAGAAATTCTACCTGTCTTCATTGTTACAGTCTAATTGGAAAACTAAGTGGAATAGTCATGGCCAATTTACCACCATTTCTTGAAGTGGAATGAAAAAGATGCCTGTACAATACACCAGTGTTGATATTTTAGAATAATATCAGGTGAGATAAGATCCGAGGAAGGAAGGCAGGTAGAATCCAAAAACTAGACGAAACAGTGACCAGTACAATGCAGAAAACGTTTAGTTAACTATTCAAAGATATTAGCAAAAAAATATATACAAGACAGAAAAACATGATGAAAATGTGAGTGCTGTTTTACCACTGACAAGAATGTGGATAACGCAGAGTTACTTTATACTGACCTTTGTTCTTCCTTCCAGGCAATATTGGAGCCACCTGTATAGACACATCTGTGATCACTTTTCATTGTACAGACATCCCAGTAAACATGTCAATGTCTCCATCTCAAATGGAGCCCTTTATAGTGCCCATAGGGTTCTGATCAAAAGTATAGCCCTGCCCTATATAGGGTGGCATTTGGAACGCATTCAACACGACCTCAACCAGGGATGGCACCATTCATCAGTCTCTACAGTAATGAGGTAGGGCTAGGCTGTGTGTTATATTAAACAGTAACAAATGAAGTGGTTGATATTGCACCGACTCACCTCTGGTGTGATGAGAGCTTCAATACTCTTCAGATACTGTAAAGAAAACACAAAATGTTAGGCTACACATCATGAAATATATTGAGACAAATTACAGACAGTAGCCAACAAGTAACAAAATAGAACTCACTTGATTGAACATGAAATGTATTCCAATATGATTGATATAGACATATAGCCTACTGTTTTATATTTTAATGCAGTCATCTCAGTTCTCGTATAAATTGTTTGTATCAATTGCAAAGACATTGGCAGGTTTTGAATTTGTAGTTAACTTTGTTCTGAAGTCATCGGGGGTCACAGAGACGGATAAAACCCATGTGGTTCTGTTCAGCGGAGATCTTCGGTGTATGAAGTGACGCAGGAAGGCAAAACAACGCACGCCGCACGCCCGTATTTTGATATTGACCACCCACACCAGACGCGATCAGGACATGCAGGTTAAAATATCAAAACTAACTCTGAACCGGCTTTATTAATTTGGGGACAGGTCGAAAAGCATTAAACATTTATGGCAATTTAGCTAGTTAGTTTTCTGTTGCTAGCTAATTTGTCCTGGGATATTGATAAAATAATTTATAAGGTTTAAGATAAAGGATTAAATAATTCTACCCGGAAACTTAACCATTAGGGATTACAGGTTATGTAGCATGGATAAGGAGTAATTAAAATTATTAAACATATGTCCAACTAGGTTGGACTGGGGAGAGAGGAATGTGTGGGTATGCCTAAGAAAACACCTAGAAACAATTAAACTATGGTTGAACCGACCCGGCTATAACTCTGAGAATGTACGATAGGACAGGGAGTACCCCTCCAGGTTTCCTTTATCTGGGGGGGAATGGAACTGTCAACTGATAGTGATAAACTGTGGTGAAAATTCTGGAGAAGAAGATAGCTCTCCTAATGTTAGTGTGCATGTGTGTGCGTAGGTTAGAAGAATGTTATAAAAGGAACATCTTTGTATATGAACGGGAGAGCTCTCGTGAATAAACATTGATTTGACTAATTGTGAGCTGGGAATTCTGTCTGTTTCATTTACACACTCTGGGTTGCAGGCCAATTAGAATAATTGAAAATTATAAACATTGATAATAAAATTCTATATCAGATATAAACAGTGGGTTGTTACTTTGCCTGAAATGCACAAGGTCCTCTATTCCAACAATTAATCCACAGTAAAGAAAGTTAGTTTCTAGTAATCTCTTCTCCTTCAGGCTTCTTCATCGAACTTCATATATGGCGGTTGGAAACCAACTTTAAGGTGCATTACCACCACCAACTGGACTGGAGTCTGGACCTCAGTTCATCTTTCAATCACCCAAGTGGGTATATTTTTTTATTTATCTCTTATTTTACCAGGTAAGTTGACTGAGAACACGTTCTCATTTACAGCAACAACCTGGGGAATAGTTACAGGGGAGAAGAGGGGGATGAATGAGCCAATTGTAAACTGGGGATTATTAGGTGACTAATGGTTTGAGGGCCAGATTGGGAATTTTAGCCAGGACACCGGGGTTAACACCCCTACTCTTACGATAAGTACCATGGGATCTTTAATGACCTCAGAGAGTCAGGACACCCGTTTAACGTCCCATCCGAAAGACGGCACCCTACACAGGGCAGTGTCCCCAATCACTGCCGTGGGGTATTGGGAGATTTTTTTAGACCAGAGGAGAGTGTGCCTCCTACTGGCCCTCCAACACCACTTCCAGCAGCATCTGGTCTCCCATCCAGGGACTGACCACAACCAACCCTGCTTAGCTTCAGAAGCAAGCCAGCGGTGGTATATGCAGGACAACAAAGTATGCATTGTTGAAGACTGAGGGTGGACGGTGTTCCAATTGTGATGGGAATCACGTTCCATAGTTCCCTGGGTGGCCTGTTAGGGTGAAGGAGGTCAAAGTAGGAAGGATCAGGGCTGTCGAGAAGGTGTCCTATGTAGAGGCAGTAAAAATTGAGAAGGTGTCCTGCAGATGTAACAGTATAGAATTTACGTCCCTCGCCCCGACCTGGGCGCGAACCTGGGACGCTCTGCACACGTCAACAGTCACCCTCGAAGCATCATTACCCAACACTCCACAAAAGCCGCAGCCCTTGCAGAGCAAGGGGAACCACTACTTCAAGGTCTCAAGGCAAGTGACGTCACCGATTGAAACGCCACTAGCGCGCACCACAGCTAAATAGCTAGCCATTTCACATCGGCTACACAGAGGCAGTAGAAATTGAGGTGTCCTATACAGAGGCAGTAAAAATGTTCAACGCAACGAGTAGAGATGATGAAGCTATGTCAGTGCCCAACAGGATGTGGATGTCAGTCACTTGAGAGATCCTGAAACACTAATCGTAAAGAAGGTTGATTTTTCTGTTTATTTCGCAGGTGATTAATTGTCAAATTCAAAGTAACAACAAAAAATCTAAGAAACTTGAAATTATTCTGAAAGCAGCTAAACGGTTATTGGATCTTCAGGGTTTCATGGCTGAAACATTGCAGAGAATACCGTCTGAAGTAACGTCTGACTACCGGGAGATTCAACAAGTTTACAATTTCTGATCAGCAAGGCTTGAGCAGAGAGGGTGGAAAATATACTAATTTCAGCAAACTGAGTTGATTTGGCCGATTCATTAAATACAGGACTACAGTGTTTGCTGTAACTAGTTAACTTAGTCTAGGTAAGGCTAGGTTACCTCTAATCGAGATCTTTTCTTCTGTGCTGGTGTTGGTTGATCGGATGTCTTCCGTTTTGTTGTGAAGGAAAACACCGATGGTATAGCGTCCCTTTTTAGCTGCCGTCGATTTGGCTTCCCCATCAATTCAGATTGATAATCCCTCAAATAATCTTCGGGACGAAAATGTTGACTACAGACGCGGATGTTTTGATACTTGGCCACTGGTGTGTTGACATTGTAAATATTATTCTTGATAGCCGCGAGCCATTTACGGCATCGGGGTATATCTCCGGTAGGTAAACTGTGAAAGATTACTCCTTCTTTTTGCGCTTGTTTGTAATTAGCACAGTATGGTACAGAACACCACACGGGCATGATGACAACAATATAGTCTAGAGAAAGTATGAGATTACAGGTTTGACTTCTCCATTTCCACTTCCGGGTCATATCCCCTAATTTTCGGTCGTCAACTAGTTATCACAACCACAAAATGAATAAACCCCGCCTATTTCTAAAATATATCTTCTTAAAACTTCAACCACACTGCTAACTTTATGCCGAACCTTAAATGAAGACCAATAAACTCGTTTTTTGTTTACGATATATATACCGTGCAGACGTTGTGGCTGTGGTAACTAGTGTAGTGACAAACCTGCAAGGCTGGAGCAGAGTAGCCTGGTTGAAGCGCGACAACACGACTCTGTCACTTAACGTAGTTTACAAAGTTACAAATCACGTTGGTTATGCGATGGAATGATTAGCCAGCGTATTATGAAAACGAGTTAGATTTGTTTTAGCTAGAAAAAATAAATAACTGTTCGATAGCTACTGTAGTTACCTCAGCTCGATTTGTTTTCTGCTGCTCTGATGTTGGCTGATCGGATGCCTTCCTCTTTGAAGTGAAGGGGAAAATTGATGGAATAACTTCACTTTTCAACGTGCGACGACCTGGCAAACCCATCAGTTGAGACCTCAGGTCCGTTTCGAAGTCATCTGGGTGAAAGTGCTGGCTACAAACACGGACATTTGGATATTTATCCAGTGCAGTATTCACATCATAGGCTGCGTTCTTTATTGCCGCCAGCCACTGTCGACTACGAGTAATATCTCTGACAGGTAATCGATGAAACGTTACCCCAGCAGCCTGTGCTTGCTTGTAGTTCGCACATCCAGGTACTGAGCACCACACCATGACTAAACTTTAGTTGTCGACACAAAAATAAAAGCTGTTGATCGCCCATTGTTAACTGGATCCACTTGGTTGTTACCACAGCCACAAAGTCATAACCTCCGCCCATTTCTATTTCTCATCAAATTTGATTTTTTACCTTCACCCTGATAACCTTATGCCTAATATATATATATATATATATTTCGACCTAGCTTACAACCAGTAAATGTAGATATCCCGTTCTACAGGTGATGCAGAAACGCTCTTATTTGCGTGTACCCTATTCAACTCGGCAAATTCGCTCTCAATCTCTCTCTAAGGTCTTTATTGGCATGGGAAATATATGTTTACATTGCCAAAGCAAGTGGAATAGACAATAAAGAGAAAGGAAATAAGTAATTAGAAATTAGCAGTAAACATTACTCAAAGTTTTAAAATAATATAGACATTTCAAATGTTATATTGTCTATGTACAGTGTTGTAACATAGTTGAAGTACAACAAATAGTTTAGGTAAGAAAGGGAAAATAAACAGATAAATATAGGTTGTATGGAATGGTTTTTGTGCTCCACTGGTTGCCCTTTTTAGTGGCAACGGGTCAACAAATATCCCCTCTGTGGTGGCACAGTCCTCTCTGAAAAGCCAACTGACACGGACTCCTGAGGTTTTGAACTGTTCCATCACTCTATATCCACTGGGGTTATTTCTTGACCTTGCTGGTAATCTATGCATATCTTGAATAACCATCTTGACTTAATGGCCACATGTACTCAACGTTTCCCCAAGGCACAGCCAGAAGAGGACTTTGCCACCCCCTCCGAGCCTGGTTCTTCTCTAATCTTTCTTCTTAGGTTCCTGTCTTCTGGGGAGTTTTTTCTAGCCACTGTATTTCTGCATCTCAATTGCTCGCTCTTTCATTTTTTGGGGTTGAGTATCTGTAGAGCACTGTAAAGAGGCTTTATAAAATACAATTTGGTTGATCTACTTGTTTGCTTCTGTACCATTTTAAACTGAAGTTATATCACTATACAGCTATTTGCTACTGTACTGTTCATTCTATAGAAGTTGTCTCCAATAAAATGGGTGTGATTTGGAATCCTCAGACACTCTTCTAATAGGACCCCGTGTCATACCAAAGATTTTTTATATGTAACCCAAGATAGACCACAGCCTGTCATTTCCAATGGGAGCAAATGAATCATAGTGGGAAAAACAAGCAAGGATGTGGGCAGAGCCAAACACGAGCTAGCGAGATCCTATAGGCACGTTACAGCATGTATTTGCATATTTCTGTTAGGGAACGCCTACTCTGTGAAGTGCTGGTGCAATATTTAAGTTCGACCTTGCATTCCTTCTAAAGAACAAAAGCCAAAGTCTACAAAAATTTAGTCCACTCTGTTCGTAACAGATTCTAGTTTTGGAAATAGAAAACTATATTGAGATCAAATGTTGCATCGATGAGAAAAATCCATCTCGCTCCATCACCTCACACTGCCGGCCCGTGGCCTTCACCATATTTGGTAGTGAGTGGAAACCCCAACACGATGCTTCACATTTATATGCGGAAGAAAAATATAAACGCAACATGTAACAATTAACGATTTTGATGAGTTACAGTGCATAAGGAAATCAGTCAATTTAAATACATTCAATAGGCTCTAATCTATGGATTCACATTGGCTACCCAGTGAGTGGGAAGCCAGGCCCAGCCAATCAGAATGAGTTATTCCCTACAAAAGGGCTTCATTACAGACAAATCCCCCCCCATTTTTAAGGCAGAACGCTATGGCCACCGCTGTCGAAACTTGTGATTATCATTGAAGGTCTCCATGAAAACACTATACAACTGTACTGTAGGATCTATAAAAAGGTATTTCCTACAAAAAATGGGGGTGATTTGGAATCGTCAGACTACTAATAAGATGCAGTGTCATACCACCAAGTAGAGCCTTTTTTTCCCCCCCCAGCAAAAATCTACTTCCACCGCTGACAAATGTTGGCCTCTATGACAGCACTACACAGCTATCAACAGTACTAACCCTGCTATAGACTTATAACAGAACTATTTATAACAATGTACAGCACATCTACCAATGCACGGATGTGTGTCAAGAGCATCAACTATTTTGTTTCTGAATCCTCAGACCCCTGAATGGGAGCAACATGTGGAACAGTGCCATATAGTGGGATGGGAATTAAACCAGTATTCCAGATATTATTTTATGTATAATATTGAACTTTCAAATATATATTTTCAACTCATTAATAGTTAGCGTTGTTGTTTCGATGTCCCCTTAGTAACACTGTTCATAACGATTTGTTTTTTAAATGGATTGCATATTTATTTCATTTACACACCTTGACAGAGTACCTACTTACAAATAACCACTACTCAACAATAAGCCTCAATACCTCCTAAGATAGCATGAAAAGGGGAGGGTCGGAGAAACAGAACATCTTGAAATAATAAACTACGATTTGTGATTATTGGGTCCAATAAATGGAGGTCTTTTTATTTTTACGTTTTTTTGTGAGATTTGGATCCCCGGTAAATCTCGCTGATTTCACAGCACTGTAGCAGAGAAGATACACTGCTCAAAAAAATAAAGGGAACACTTAAACAACACAATGTAACTCCAAGTCAATCACACTTCTGTGAAATCAAACTGTCCACTTAGGAAGCAACACTGATTGACAATACATTTCACATGCTGTTGTGCAAATGGAATAGACAACAGGTGGAAAATTATAGGCAATTAGCAAGACACCCCCAATAAAGGAGTGGTTCTGCAGGTGGTGACCACAGATCACTTCTCAGTTCCTATGCTTCCTGGCTGATGTTTTGGTCACTTCTGAATGCTGGCAGTGCTTTCACTCTAGTGGTAGCATGAGACAGAGTCTACAACCCACACAAGTGGCTCAGGTAGTGCAGCTCATCCAGGATGGCACATCAATGCGAGCTGTGGCAAGAAGGTTTGCTGTGTCTGTCAGCGTAATGTCCAGAGCATGGAGGCGCTACCAGTAGACAGGCCAGTACATCAGGAGACGTGGAGGAGGCCGTAGGAGGGCAACAACCCAGCAGCAGGACCGCTACCTCCGCCTTTGTGCAAGGAGGAGCAGGAGGAGCACTGCCAGAGCCCTGCAAAATGACCTCCAGCAGGCCACAAATGTGCATGTGTCTGCTCAAACGGTCAGAAAGACTCCATGAGGGTGGTATGAGGGCCCGACGTCCACAGGTGGGGGTTGTGCTTACAGCCCAACACCGTGCAGGACATTTGGCATTTGCCAGAGAACACCAAGACTGGCAAATTCGCTACTGGTGCAATGTGCTCTTCACAGATGAAATCAGGTTCACACTGAGCACGTGACAGAGTCTGGAGACGCCGTGGAGAACGTTCTGCTGCCTGCAACATCCTCCAGCATCACCGGTTTGGCGGTGGGTCAGTCATGGTGTGGCATTTCTTTGGGGGGCGGCACAGCCCACCATGTGCTCGCCAGAGGTAGCCTGACTGCCATTAGGTACTGAGATGAGATCCTCAGACCCCTTGTAAGACAATATGCTGGTGCGGTTGGCCCTGGGTTCCTCCTAATGCAAGACAATGCTAGATCTCATGTGGCTGGAGTGTGTCAGCAGTTCCTGCAAGAGGAAGGCATTGATGCTATGGACTGGCCCGCCCGTTCCCCAGACCTGAATCCAATTGAGCACATCTGGGACATCATGTCTCGCTCCATCCACCAACGCCACGTTGCACCACAGACTGTCCAGGAGTTGGCGGATGCTTTAGTCCAGGTCTGGGAGGAGATCCCTCAGGAGACCATCATCAGGAGCATGCCCAGGCGATGTAGGGAGGTCATACAGGCACATGGAGGCCACACACACTAATGAGCCTCATTTTGACTTGTTTTAAGGACATTACATCAAAGTTGGATCAGCCTGTAGTGTGGTTTTCCACTTTAATTTTGAGTGTGACTCCAAATCCAGACCTCCATGGGTTGATAAATTTGATTTCCATTGATAATTTGTGTGTGATTTTGTTGTCAGTACATTCAACTATGTAAAGAAAAAAGTATTTCATAAGAATATTTCATTCATTCAGATCTAGGATGTGTTATTTTAGTGTTCCCTTTGTTTTTTTGGGCAGTGTTTAACAAACTCCAGCAAACTTTGAGTTGATCATCATCGTTTATTTCCCCATTATATTTTTATTTATTTTACCTTTATTTAACTAGGCAAGTCAGTTAAGAACAAATTCTTACTTTCAATGGCGGCCTTGGAACAGTGGGTTAACTGCCTTGTTCAGGGCCAGAACGACAGACTTTTTACATCATTATAATGATGCTATACAGTTCCAATCTCTCCTGACTCTCCCCCTCCTACTCTCTCTCCTACTCAGTACTAGAGTTTGGTTCCTGACTCTCCCCCTCCTACTCAGTACTAGAGTTTGGTTCCTGATACTCTCTCTCCTGCTCAGTACTAGAGTTTGGTTCCTGACTCTCCCCCTCCTACTCTCTCTCCTGCTCAGTACTAGAGTTTGGTTCCTGACTCTCCCCCTCCTACTCTCTCTCCTGCTCAGTACTAGAGTTTGGTTCCTGACTCTCCCCCTCCTACTCTCTCCTGCTCAGTACTAAAGTTTAGTTCTGACTCTCCCCCTCCTACTCTCTCTCCTGCTCAGTACTAGAGTTTGGTTCCTGACTCTCCCCCTCCTACTCTCTCTCCTGCTCAGTACTAGAGTTTGGTTCCTGACACTCCCCCTCCTACTCAGTACTAGAGTTTGGTTCCTGATACTCTCTCTCCTGCTCAGTACTAGAGTTTGGTTCCTGACTCTCCCCCTCCTACTCAGTACTAGAGTTTGGTTCCTGATACTCTCTCTCCTGCTCAGTACTAGAGTTTGGTTCCTGACTCTCCCCCTCCTACTCTCTCTCCTGCTCAGTACTAGAGTTTGGTTCCTGACTCTCCCCCTCCTACTCTCTCTCCTGCTCAGTACTAGAGTTTGGTTCCTGACTCTCCCCCTCCTACTCTCTCTCCTGCTCAGTACTAGTTTGGTTCCTGACTCTCCCCCTCCTACTTTCTCTCCCTGCTTCTGAGAGCCGGTGCCATGATGCCGTTGGATGTGGATCTTCAGATGGACTATGCGATTGAAACACTTCTCACAATGCTGACATGTGGAGCGCATGTGGGCCCTGAGGTGTTTCTTTCAGTGAACGAGCGTTGGCACAGCTGGCACGTGTGGGGTCTCTGCCTACTGTGGACGACTATGTTTCTGTAGGTGTTTAAACTGGAAGGAAACGTTTGTCGCAGATGTCACAAATATATCTCGTTGGACCTCTGTGGCTCTGAAGGTGTCTGTCCCGTAGATTAATGTTCCTGAATCTTTCTGAGCATTCTGAGCACTGATAAGGATGCCGATGGTTCTCCTCGTGGATAAGCTTGTCCTCTTTGGTCCTGAATGGCACGAGGCAGAACTTACATGGGTAAACGCTGCCTTTCTGGTGGAGACGTCTGTGACACTTCAGACCCTGTTCACTCAGACAGCGTTTACCACAGTCTAGACAGCAGAGCTTCTTGATCTTGTACGCACACAAATTATCCTCCTTAAAGTGACGCTTGCGCTCTCTCTCCTCCTCTTTCTCCTGCGCCGCCCCACAGTTTGTCTCCCGACTCTCCTGCTCCTGAGAGCCGGGGCCATGATAGAGTTGGATGTGGTTCTTCAGACTGATGCTGTAATTGAAAAACTTCTCACACTGATGGCACTTGAAGGGCCTCTCCCCTGTGTGGAGGCGCATGTGGGACTTGAGGTGGCTCGGCTGGGAATACGAGCGTTGGCACAGCTGGCACTTGTGGGGCTTCTGGCCACTGTGGACGGCTGTCGTTGGACCTCTGTGGTTCTGAAGGTGTCTGTTCCGTAGTCTAATGTTCCTGAATCTTTCTGAGCATTCTGAGCAATGATAAGGATGCCGATGGTTCTCCTCGTGGGTAAACTTGTCCTGTTTGGCCCTGAATGGCTTGAGACAGAACTTACATGGGTAAACGCTGCCTTTCTGATGGAGACGTCTGTGACACTTCAGACCCTGCTCACTCAGACCGCGTTTACCACAATCTCGACAGCGGAGCTTCTTAATCTTGTAGACACACAAATGATCCTTTTTGATGTGACGCTTGGCACAGTCTGTACAGAGCAACCTATGAGGTTTTGTGTTGTGTTCACGTCGTACATGTTCCTTGAAGCTGGCGAGGTCCTCGAACTGCATGTAGAATTGGTCAAATCCAACAGCTTGTTGGACCTCACTCACACACACACCACAGGCGTACAGCTTCTTATGGCGCTGTGTGGTGCAGGTGAGTACAGGCTCGGCTCCACAGTCAGTGCACCACTCCACAAGTCTCTCTTCTTTCTCTGTTCCGCTCTGAGAATTATCAACGTTGGCCTTTTCTGTTAGTCCAGAGGAACCTGCCGTTTCCAAATCCTCAGAAGAATCAGAGTCCACTACAATGTCTTCCTCGTCAGACGGCTCCCACTCGGTCTCATCTGATCTCTGCTTTCCCCTTTTCCTCCGAGGACAGACTTCTTCGTCATAGTCACACATCTCCTCAGTGATTTCCATCGTCAACGAACAACTATCATCCTGGTCTCTGTCCTTACATGGTTCCTCACGAAAAGAAACAAACACACATTTTACTATCAGCATGTCTGCATCATTCTCTAAAAAGGTTCTGTGATGATGTCACTGAGGTAAATAACTAAATACCCACCTCTCCATCCAGTAGCTCCGTCTCTCTTTCTCCAGAGGTTTCCTCAGCAACAAAAGGCTGGCTCATCCACTTCCTGGTGTGACTGCATATTGGGCACATCTGAATGACAGAGAAGCTCCTCTGTTGACCCTGCAAGCTGACCTTGCACTCAAATCCACACCTCCTACACAACCGGAAGAGCTGCAGGAGACAGTCTCTGTTCACACACAGGTCACCACTCCTGGATGGAAGTGAAGTGACAATTAACAAAATGGTGCTCATCACAAAGTGCTGTTAATGTAAAAGCCACTTAAGACTAAATAAAAACAAAACGCAACAATTTTTTTTTTTTACCGAGTTAAAGTTCATATAAGGAAATCAGTCAATTTAAATAAATAAATTAGGCCCTAATCTATGGATTTTACATGACTGGGAATACAGATATGCATCTGTTGGTCACAGACAGCTAAAAAAAAAAAAGTAGGGGCAGAGTTGATCAGGCTGTTTATTGTGGCCTGTGGAATGTTGTCCCAGTCCTCTTCAATGGCTGTGCGAAGTTGCTTGATATTGGTGAGAACGGGAGCACAATGTTGTACACGTAGATCCAGAGCATTCCAAACATGCTCAATGGGTGACATGTCTGGTGAGTATGCAGGCCATGGAATAACTGGGACATTTTCAGCTTCCAGGAATTGTGTACAGATCATAGCGACATGCAGGCCGTGCATTATTATATTAGCGGGAACTGGAACATGCCGTCATACACATCGATCCAGAGCATCCCAAACATGCTCAATGGGTGACTGCTGGTGAGTATGGTTGGAAGAGATGGAGACCCGCACACTGTCGAAAAAAAGGAATAAATCCAAAACTGACGCTTGAATGCAAAATAAAGATGTTGATCATGTGACATATGCAATTATCATTGAAGTAAAAGCCAGGTGTGTGTTCCAATGATTTACACTGATGATGGCCTGAGGCCGAAATATTTGTGTTTTGTTTTCACCTTTTCATTTATGCACTTGTTGGACGTCCTGCCAAATTCTCTAAAACGACGGAGGTGGCTTATGGTAGAGAAATGAACATTACATTCTCTGGCAACAGCGCTGGTGGACATTCCTGCAGTCAGCATGCCAATTGCACGCTCCCTCAACTTGAGACATCTGTGGCATTGTGTTGTGTGACAAAACTGCACACTTTAACATGGGCTTTTATTGTCCCCAGCACAAGGTACACCTGTGTAATGATCATGCTGTTTAATCAGCTTCTTCATATGCCACACCTGTCAGGTGGATGGATTATCTTGGCAAAAGGAGAAATGCTCACTAACAGGGATGTAAACAAATTTGGACACAATTAGAGAGAACTTTTTGTGAGTATGGAACATTTCTGGGATCTTTTATTTCAGCACATGAAACACGGGACCAACATTTTACATGTTTTATATTTTTGTTCAGTATAGTTTTAAGAAAAGATGGTTGTCTCAAAAGGTAGTTAGTTCCCAGTTATGTTACGATCCCCTTTAGACATGTTGATATTTTAATGTATTTCCTGTATGTGGAATCATCAGTGAAG
The DNA here is from genome assembly GCF_018296145.1 of Oncorhynchus tshawytscha. Classification (NCBI taxonomy): domain Eukaryota; kingdom Metazoa; phylum Chordata; class Actinopteri; order Salmoniformes; family Salmonidae; genus Oncorhynchus; species Oncorhynchus tshawytscha. The sequence continues at coordinate 76,726,945 of NC_056438.1, read as the reverse complement.
TGAATGTGGACTTACTCAGGAGAAACATCGACGCGGGTTCCATGAGGACGTGTTTGCACAGCTGTGGAAAATGAGATACATCGTTTCATTTGTCACGCTGATATTTTGCCCAGGGTTCACTGTGAACACATTAATAAACAATTATATTATTCAAAAGGTGTAAAGTACAATGCCTTTGGAAAGTATTCAGACCCCTTGACTTTTTCCACATTTTGTTACATTACTTATTCTATATTTACTTTTTTTCAGCAATCTACACACTATACCCCATAATGACAAAGCAAGAGAGCTGGCTGCCCGGCCAAACAGAGCAATCGGGGGAGAATGGCCTCAGTCAGGGAGGTGACCAAGAACCTGATGGTCACTCTGACAGAGCTCTAGAGTTCCTCTGTGGAGATGGGAGAACCTTCCAGAAGGACAACCATCTCTGCAGCACTCCACCAATCAGGCCTTTATGGTAGAGTGCCCAGACAGAAGCCACTCCTCAGTATAATGCACATGACAGCCCGCTTGGAGTTTACCAAAAGGTACCTATAGACTCTCAGACCATGAGAAACAAGATTCTCTGGTCTGATGAAAACAAGATTGAACTCTTTGACCTGAATGCCAAGTGTCACGTCTGGAGGAAACGTGGCACCATCCCTATGGTGAAGCATGGTGGTGGCAGCATCATGCTGTGGTGATGTTTTTCAGCGGCAGGGACTGGGAGACTAGTCAGGATCGAGGCAAAGATGAACGGAGCAAAATACAGAGAAATCCTTGATGAAAACCTGCTCTACAGCGCTCAGGACCTCAGACTGGGGCAAAGGTTCACTTTCCAACAGGACAATGACCCTAATCACATGGACAAGACAACGCAGGAGTGGCTTTCGAACAAGTCTCTGAATGTCCTTGAGTGGCCCAGCCAGAGCCCGGACTTGAACCCGATCTCTGGAGAGACCTGAAAATAGCTGTGCAGCGACACTCCCCATCTAACCTGACAGAGCTTGAGAAGATGTGCAGAGAAGAATGGGAGAAGCTCCTCAAATACAGGGGTGCAAAGCTTGTAGCGTCATAGGGGCGGTAGATAACCAAATGGTTAGAGCGTTGGGTCAGTAACCGAAAGGTTGCTGGATTGAATCCCTGAGCCTGACAAGGTAAAAATCTGTCGTTCTGCCCCTGAACAAGGCAGTTAACCCACTGTTCCCCGGTAGGCAGTCATTGTAAATAAGAATTAGTTTTTGTTAAATAAAATAACAGAAAATGTTAAAAAAATACCCAACAAGATTCGAGGCTGTAATTGCTGCCAAAGGTGCTTCCTCAAAGTACTGAGTAAAGGGTCTGAATACTTGTGTAAATGTGACATTTTGTAATCTAAAAACGTGTTTTTCCATTATGAATATAGTTATTGACGAGGGAAAAAAAAAACATTTTAAAACACATTTTAGAATAAGGCTGTAATGTAACAAAATGTGGAAAAAGTCACGTGGTCTGAATACTTAACGAATGCACTGTATTGTAAAGACGTGTGTGTGTGTGTGTGTGTGTGTGTGTGTGTGTGTGTGTGTGTGTGTTGCATGGTATACGGTAACTTCAAAAGGTAGGATTCATATTGGGCTAACTATATAAAACAATCTCTTTCTGGTGCTCCTGACAGGGGGAGGGAGGGAGGTGTGTGTTTTGATAGTTTTTTGTTTTCCTACCCTCATGGAGTGTCAGCACATGTGTGGATTTTATTTTGGAATACTTCCTGTTAACAATGTTAACAAAGCCTCCAGGACTTCTTTATCAATGCATTTCCCGAAAAGAAAACTCCTGACCATCATTTTCAGTATCATTCAATAGATTTTCACCATCTACATCCAAACGACTCTTTTCAAGAGATGGCTTTGAAATACATTCAAATATAACAGAGATAAAATGGTGATTAAATGCATTAATGATATTAATTTTATCAGTAATAGGGCCAGAATCTAAATCAATTTATTGAGGGAGTGAAGAGGAGACACAACCCTTCAGTGATTTTAACAGCCAAAATGTAGCCGAGTTCCCTGTACATTCAGATAGTGATAATCAACATAATAATCTGATTTATTTAACCACTTTGACACACAGATTTCTCAATTGCCTAAAAGACTGCCAGTCTGGGCCCGAGTCAGTGAATCTAGCTTTGGCCCAGGCAGCATCTCTGTTGTGTATGACTTCAGATAGCTCTGGACTGAACCAAGGGCAAGACTGATTTTTAATTCTCTGTTTTTTTTAAGGGAACATGTTTATCTAGAACACAATTGAAAACCTTTGAGAAGTGGTTCAGAGCCAACTCTGGGTCAGCTATAGGTGCAATACAATCAAAGTCACCAAAATAAAGGTCTCAAAAAAAAAAAGGCCTGTCAATTGAAATCTTAAAAATCTCTGGCGATCAACACCTCTGAGGTAGTAAAAATGGCAATTAAATCAGTGAGTTAGTTTAGTACAGATGGTGGACGATAGATTCCTATAACTTATTTTTTAGTTTAAACAGAACTGAAGACTTAAAGCCAACAATTCAAATAGTTTAGGACTGTTGGTAGCCTTGAACAGAGACACAGAAAGAGGATTCCTTGTGTAAATAGCAACACAACCACCTCTTTGTCTTTCTTATCAGCCCTAAACACATTGTAACCATCCATAGAAACACCACCACCGTTGCCTTTCCTACCAGCCCTAAACACATTGGAACCATCCATAGAAACACCACCACCGTTGCCTTTCCTACCAGCCCTAAACACATTGTAACCATCCATAGAAACACTACCACCGTTACCTTTCCTACCAACCCTAAACACATTGTAACCATCCATAGAAACACCACCACCGTTGCCTTTCCTACCAGCCCTAAACACATTGTAACCATCCATAGAAACACCACCACCGTTGCCTTTCCTACCAGCCCTAAACACATTGTAACCATCCATAGAAACCTCAGAGTGCAGGGTTTTATCAGTTAACCAGGTCTCAGATACTATTAAAAAAAATATCAGGGTCTGCCTGAGAGGCCCAGATTTTGACATGATCCATTGTAGGTAATAAACTACAAATATTAAAATGTAAAAATGTCAAACCTTTTCTGCATTTAAAATCATACAGAGTTTGAGTCAGATTACTTTGAGATTTCAGAACAACAGGACACTCAAAGATTGTTTTATTTTCCTAATTGGTATAATTAAAAGTCGGAATAGCAATGACATTTCTCTGGTTAGCACCATTAGGCATGTCACCACTTTCAGATACAAAATGTGGAACTTTCATAGAGACCAAAGAGGACATGGTAAAAACTAGAGGTCGACTGATTATGATTTTTCAACGCAGATACCGATACCGATTATTGGAGGACCAAAAAAGCCGATACCGATTAATTGGTCGATTTAAAAAATAAAATGCATTTGTAATAATGACAATTACAACAATACTGAATGAACTTATTTTAACTTAATACAATACATCAATAAAATCAATTTAGCCTCAAGTAAATAATGAAAATGTTCAATTTGGTTTAAATAATGCAAAAACAAAGTGTTGGAGAAGAAAGTAAAAGTGCAATATGTGCTATGTAAGAAAGCTAACGTTTCAGTTCCTTGCTCAGAACATGAGAACATATGAAAGCTGGTGGTTTACTTTTAACATGAGTCTTCAATATTCCCGGGGAAGAAGTTTTAGGTTGTAGTTATTATAGGACTATTTCCCTCTATACCATTAACCTTTGACTTTCTTATAGGCACTTTAGTATTGCCAGTGTAACAGCATAGCTGCCAGTGTAACTCGCTCCTCCCTGAGCTCAAACCAGCAACACAACGACAACAGCCACCCTCGAAGCAGCGTTACCCATGCATAGCAAGGGGAACAACTACTAGAAGGCTCAGAGCGAGTGACGTTTGAAACGCTATTAGCGAGTGCTAACTAGCTAGCCATTTCACTTCGGTTACACCAGCCAGTATTGCCAGCCTCATCTCGGGAGTTGATAGGCTTGATGTCATAAACAGCGCAATGCTTGACGCACAACGAAGAGCTGCTGGCAAAACGCACAAAAGTGCTGTTTGAATGAATGTTTACGCACCTGCTTCTGCCTACCACCGCTCAGTCAGATACTTAGATACTTGTATGCTGTCAGATTATATGCAACGCAGGACACGCTAGATAATATCTAGTAATATCATCAACCATGTGTCGTTAACTAGTGATTATGATTGATTGTTTTCTATAAGATAAGTTAGCTAGCAACTTACCTTGGCTTACTGCATTCGCGTAACAGGCAGGCTCCTTGTGGAGTGCAACGAGAGAGAGGCAGGTCGTTATTGCGTTGGACTAGTTAACTGTACGGTTGCAAGATTGAATCCCCCGAGCTGACAAGGTGAAAATATGTCGTTCTGTCCCTTAACGGGGCAGTTAACCCACTGTTCCTAGGCCGTCATTGAAAATAAGAATTTGTTCTTAACTGACTTGCCTAATTAAATAAGGTATAAAAATTTTTAAATGTTTATTTTTTTTAAATCGGCGCCCAAAAATACCGATTTCCAATTGTTATTAAAACTTGAAATCGGCCATTCCGATTAATCGGTCGACCTCTAGTAAAAACTGACTTACATGTAATGTTAATATTGTCCTCACGTCAATTTAGTTGACCAACTGAAGAGTAGGTTTCATGCAGTGTTGTCTCCTGACTGACCCAATGACACACAGATCATTATGTAGTGTTGTCTCCTGACTGACCCAATGAAATACAGATCATTATGTAGTGTTGTCTCCTGACTGACACAATGACATACAGATCATTATGTAGTGTTGTCTCCTGACTGATACAATGACATACAGATCATTATGTAGTGTTGTCCCCTGACTGACATATAGATCATTATGTAGCGTTGTCCCCTGACTGACACAATGACATACAGATCATTATGCAGTGTATATTCCTTCCTCCACTTTCCTCCAGCCAAATCACAGGTAGGCCTTTGCAAATATGAACAAATTAGCCCTTCCATGCAGTATTGTATCATACAGTGTGAAGTTACATTTAAAACATGTTGTATTCAATAGAAGTGTGAATATCAGTGACAGGTTTTTAATTTAGCACGTGCGCGTAACGTTTAGGAAACGGGAACAAGCGTCCGAGGGACAGGGCGAACAGGAGTCTTTGCCACTCTGAATTTCTCCCCCTGTGATACTTGGCCTGTTATCGTATCATTAGTAAAATGTTGCTATCGTGACAACACTACTAACGAATATCATTAGTTCAATTGTTTCACAAACCTTTATTTTTCCTTTGCACTTTGAAGAACTTCTTTGCAGAGAGCTGTGTGGACAGATCTGGAGTCAATTTCAATCATTCTGAACATCATAAAATAGTTAGTCCTCAACCAAACCCCCTGGAACCCTCCCTCTCTGATACCCTCTCCCACCCTCCCTGAAACCCTCTCCCTCCCTACTTGATACCCCCTCCCTCCCTCCTTCCTTCCCTCCCTGATACCCCCTCCCTCCTTCCCTCCCTGATACCCCCTCCCTCCTTCCCTCCCTGATACCCCCTCCCTCCTTCCCTCCCTGATACCCCCTCCCTCCTTCCCTCCCTGATACCCCCTCCCTCCTTCCCTCCCTGATACCCTCTCTCCTTCCTTCCCTCCCTGATACCCCCTCTCTCCCTCCCCAATACCCCCTCTCTCCCTCCCCGATACCCCCTCTCTCCCTCCCCGATACCTTCTCCCCCCTCCCTCCCTCCCTCCCTCTGTATAGTAATGACCAGTTTACAACTGTCTACCGATTTGGTTGCATTCCAGATATTCATTCCATCAAAAAATCTCACCCGTTTTCCCTGTTTCCGCTGGACTGACTTCCTGTACGCAGTCTTGTTCTCCTTTTCATCATCATCATCATCCTCATCCTGCTCCCTGGAGAACTGCCAGAACTCCTCGTCCGTCAGCGCAGCAGCATCTTCATCGTCACTGCCCGGCAACACAACAGTAGTCTCTGCTACACTCTCTCCAGACCAACGGGGATCTCCATCCTCCAGTGGCAAAGGTGACATCAGTATACATGTAGAACATATGTGCAGTTATTAACCAGTGCAATGGAAAGAACCAATGGAATAGTCCCAAAAGTGCAAACTGAAAAGTGCAAACTGAAAATGGAGCACTTCTCAGTCACTGTCAACAGGTCTAACCATAGCTACTTGGGTTGTGACGATACCAGTATCGCGATACTCCGAGGTATCGTGGCAAGGAAACAAAAGATGAAGCGGTTTTAATTTTCCTGAGGAAATCAGTCCTAATGTTGGAAATATTATTATGTTGTCACTAAGAGTCAGATGTTTATTTTCCAAGCTATAGCCCACATTTTGATATAAAGCAGGTTTTAAAAAGGACCAAAAAGTTTGGCATGCTTCGTGTTTTCTTTCGGGAAAAAAATTAAGTATCTCGATATCGCCACAACCCTAAAACCACCATTTTAGTTGGTGGGTTAAGCCACACAGTAACACAGGAATTTTCCACCAAGACCTGACATAAAGTATAGTCATGATGGAAGGGTCTGACTGCTGAAACAACTGGGGAAGAATACACTGTGGAATAATGCTACAACTATGTACAGTGCCTTCAGAAAGCATTCATACCCGATGACTTATTCTACATTTTGTTGTGTTACAGCCTGATTTCAAAATGGATTCAATTGATTTTCTCTCACTCATCTACACACAATCACTCAAAGACTAATTGAAAACGTGTTTTTAGAAATGTTTGCAAATTTAGTGAAAATAAGATAAAGAAATCTAATTTACACTTGTACACACCTCTGAGTCAATACATGTTAGAATCACCTTTGGCAACAATTACAGCTGTGAGTCTTTCTGGGTAAGTTTCTAAGACAGGGATGGCAAACTCCTTCCATGGAAGGCTGAGTGTCTTCTGGTTTTTGGTTTCTCCTTTTAATGTGTCCAATTAAGACCTATATAGTTCCTATCTAATCAGTGACCATAATTCATCAAGTAAGTACAAGGGAGGAGTGAAAACCCACAGACACTCAGCCCTCTGTGGAGTGAGTTGGACACCGGGCTCCATGAGCTTTGGACACCTGGATTGTATAATATTTGTACATTATGTTATTTTTAATTCTTCAAACTCTTTCAAATTGGTTGTTGATAATTGCTAGAATGCCATTTTCAAGTCTTGCCATAGATTTTCAAGCCGATTTAAGTAAAAACTAACTAGGCCACACAGGAACATTCAATGTTGTCTTGGTAAGCAACTGGCCTTGTGTTTTACGTTATTGTCCTGCTGAAAGGTGAATTCATCTCCCAGTGTCTGTTGGAAAGCAGACTGAACCATGTTTCCTCTAGGATTTTGCCTGTGCTTAGCTCTATTCCGTTTCCCTTTTATCCTAAAAAACTCCCTTGTCCTTGACGATGACAAGCATTCCCATAACATGATGCAGCCACCACGATGCTTGAAAATATGAAGAGTGGTACTCAGTAATGTGTTGTATTGGATTTGCCCCAAACATAACATTTGTATTCAGGACATAAAGTTAATTTCATTGCAATATTTTTGGCAGTTTTACTTAGTGCCTTATTGCAAATAGGATGCATGTTTTAGAATATTTTATTCTGTACAGGCTTCCTTTTTTCACTCTGTCATTTAGGTTCGTATTGTGGAGTAACTACAATGTTGTTGATGCATCCTCAGGTTTCTCCGATCACAGCCATTAAAGTATGTAACTGCTTTAAAGTCCCCATTGGCCTCACAGTGAAATCCCACAATCCAAAGTGTAATTAATAACTTCACCATGCTCAAAGGGATATTCAATGTCAATTTATTTGTATTTTTTACCCATCTACCAACAGGTGCCCTTCTTTGCAAAGCATTGGAAAACCTCCCTGGTCTTTGTGGTTGAATCTGTGCTTGAAATCCACTTCTCGACTGATGAACCTTACAGATAATTGTATGTGTGGGATACAGAGATGAGGGACCTTACAGTATGTGTGGGGTACAGAGATGAGGGACCTTACAGTATGTGTGGGATACAGAGATGAGGGACCTTACAGTATGTGTGGGATACAGAGATGAGGGACCTTACAGTATGTGTGGGGTACAGAGATGAGGGACCTTACAGTATGTGTGGGGTACAGAGATGAGAGACCTTACAGTATGTGTGGGATACAGAGATGAGGGACCTTACAGTATGTGTGGGATACAGAGATGAGGGACCTTACAGTATGTGTGGGATACAGAGATGAGGGAACTTACAGTATGTGTGGGATACAGAGATGAGACCTTACAGTATGTGTGAGATACAGAGATGAGGGACCTTACAGTATGTGTGGGATACAGAGATGAGGGACCTTACAGTATGTGTGGGGTACAGAGATGAGAGACCTTACAGTATGTGTGAGATACAGAGATGAGGGACCTTACAGTATGTGTGGGGTACAGAGATGAGGGACCTTACAGTATGTGTGGGGTACAGAGATGATGAACCTTACAGATAATTGTATGTGTGGGGTACAGAGATGAGGGACCTTACAGATAATTGTATGTGTGAGTTACAGAGATGAGGTAGTCATTCAGAAATCATGTTAAACACTATTATTGGAAACACTACTATTGGACACAGGGTGAGTCCATGCAACTTATTATGTGACTTGTTAAAAGCACATTTTTACTCTTGAACTTAGGCTTTCCATAACAAAGGGGTTGAATACTCAAGAATTCATTTGGAGAAAAAAAAATCAAAAACATAATTCCACCTTGACATTATGAGGTATCGTGTGTAGGCTAGTGACACACAATCTTAATTGAATCCATTTTAAATTCAGGCTGTAACACTACAAAATGTAGAGACAAAAACAATTCAAGGGGTGTGAATACTTTCTTCAGACACTGTATGTAGTCACATTTAGGAAAACATACCGAATGTTAATCTCTACTCACCATTGAATGGGCTGGGCTGGTCAGTAGGCTTATTGGTTGGTCTTCAACAGCGGTTTGGTTATGGCAGGCAGCTAAGTCTTCATCATAAGATAGTGTAATGTCTCTCCTCTTTGTTAAGCTACTGTGACTTGAAACACAAACTCCCATTTTTGCAAGCTTGTTTTGGCATCTCGTCCTGGTTCGTCGTTGCAACATTGAGGTCCTGTCCATGGCTGCACACATATTCTTTGAACGAGCCCTAAGTAATAAGGCACCAGCCATGGCCACCATAGAACTTTTTGCTGATTTGGTTGTGTTTGGATTCAAGCCGGCTGTAGCTGAGCTAGTGGATAGAAACCGGAAGAAGGTCGGAGCTGAGTTCCTCCACTCATTGGTCACAGTGGTCCAGTTGAAGGTTTTAATTGAAAGGGGACTAGTCTGGCGTAGTACTGAGTTGAAACGCATAGAAACTAAAGTGACGCATTCTTTAGTTACCAGCTTCAGCACTTCCTCCAACATGGCGTGGCCCAGGCCAGGGATTGCCATTAGGTTTTTAGGGATAGCTTTGAAACGACCCCGCGCTAAATTATCTGCAACTGTCTCCCAAGGTCCGGTAAGTACTCTTGTTCGTAGCGATAGGCCAACACGAAGACTGACCTACATTAGAATAAAAAGAGCCATAAGAAAATATGTAGTTGCGCATTTTCCATCCACACAGAACAGACAAAAAGGCAAAAAAGGATTGTGGCTGGAATTTGTCATTTAATAGATTTTTTGTGGAGCGATGGGTAACGATGCTTCGTGGGTGACTGTTGTTGATGTGTGCAGAGGGTCCCTGGTTCGCGCCCGGGTATGGGCGAGGGGACGGTCTAAAGTTATACTGTTACAGTGTTACTGTTACTTACTTTTGCTTCTTTATAAGTTTGATACCGTCGGGATCCTGATGATGTTGTTGTCTGCCAACTAGCAAGTCTGCCAACTGCACTCTACAATGAGAGGAACAAAGGGGGGAGGGGGGAGTTTTCACAACAACACAGCTGTCATTTTCCATGCATGCTACCATGTGTCAAGAATATTAGACCTGCAACACAACACTGTATATTCTAAGGGCTGCAAACTTCTGGGAACGTCCCCCAATTCTATGGGTTTCCAGAAATCAGAATTCCAGAAGGTGGAAGATTTACAGAATCAAGAGGGAGAAGAAGCAGAAAATCCTGGAAACCTTATACTGGGATTTCTGGAAAACCTGGGAATTTTCTACCATAATTCTTAGCATATTATTGGGGACTCATTGCAAATGCATTTACACAAGAGGTTGCTGTCTGACCTTCACAGTCTGTGTTGAAAAAGCAACAGGAACTACAGCAGGTTGTTGGACCACTGATGTTGACATCTGGGATGCTGCTCCTGTTGTTGTTGTACCAGGCTCACATTTTGGTTTGGCACCAAGTCTGCCAACTGCACTCTACAATGGGGACAAGAGAAAAAAGAGGGAGAGTTGTCATAACACAGTGGACATTCTCCATGCATGCTACCATGGTTTACTCAGATCACACCTGCAACACTGCAAATCCAGGCTGCATCACATCCGGCCGTGATTGGGAGTCCCATATGGCAGCGCACAATTGGCTCAGTGTCGTCTGGGTTTGGCCGGGGTAGGCCCTCATTATAAATAAGAATTTGTTCTTAACTGACTTGCCTAGTTAAATAAAGGTTAAATTATTGTTTATTATTTTAACACTGTATTCTAAGCATATTTTTAGAGGAATGGTGGCAAATGCATATGAGCAAGAAGGTGTAGGGTTAAAGTTGTCCCTGGAAGCTGATATTTCCTAAGTTATACATTTTCCACAATTATGGTTAAGGTTAAGATTGGGGAAGCTGATTAGGGTTGGGCAGTATACAGATCATCTAACCGTCTTTCTCTCATCCCGGGATTTACGGTTTTACCGGCTTAGTACAACATGCAGGGAAAAAAAACTAAATAAAAGCACATAATAAATATCTTGCTGCGTTTTGTAAACACAAATCTAAAATTCTTCTTATTGTACAATGAACAAGAATATTAATGCAAAATGTAACAATTCAAAAGATTTTACTGAGTTATAGTTCATATACAGTGGGGCAAAAAAGTATTTAGTCAGCCACCAAATGTGCAAGTTCTCCCACTTAAAAAGATGAGAGGCCTGTAACTTTCATCATAGGTACACTTCAACTATGACAGACAAAATGAGAAAAAAAAAATCCAGAAAATCACATTGTAGGATTTTTAATGAATTTATTTGCAAATTATGGTGGAAAATAAGTATTTGGTCAATAACAAAAGTTTCTCAATACTTTGTTATATACCCTTTGTTGGCAATTTACCTGTGTGGCTGCAAGTCAAATAGCATTGCACTTCTGTTGTCATCTGATGAAAATTAAGCTATTTTCCACTGAATACGTTGCACTAATGTATTTTCTGTGAAGGAAAACTATAGTTGCACATCCCCGATCACTAGGGGCGGCAGGGTAGCCTAGTGGTTAGAGTGTAGAGGCGGCAGGGTAGCCTAGTGGTTAGAGTGTAGAGGCGGCAGGGTAGCCTAGTGGTTAGAGTGTAGGGGCGGCAGGGTAGCCTAGTGGTTAGAGTGGAGAGGCGGCAGGGTAGCCTAGTGGTTAGAGTGTAGAGGCGGCAGGGTAGCCTAGTGGTTAGAGTGTAGAGGCGGCAGGGTAGCCTAGTGGTTAGAGTGTAGAGGCGGCAGGGTAGCCTAGTGGTTAGAGTGTAGAGGCGGCAGGGTAGCCTAGTGGTTAGAGTGTAGGGGCGGCAGGGTAGCCTAGTGGTTAGAGTGTTGGACTAGTAACCGAAAGGTTGCAAGTTCAAATCCCCGAGCTGACAAATCTGTCGTTCTGCCCCTGAACAGGCAGTTAAACCCACTGTTCCTAGGCCTTCATTGAAAATAAGAATTTGTTCTTAACTGACTTGCCTGGTTAAATAAAAGGTAAAATAAACTCTATTGAAACAAAAAAAAACACTTTCAATATAAAACGCGACCCGTCAATACACAGCTATTTACAAAACACACGTGACTGGCTCAACTGTTCTGGGGAACTACGGTCAGCTTCATAATGTAAAATAATGTGACTGGCTCAACTGTTCTGGGGGAACGACGGTCAGCTTCATAAGGTAAAATAATGTGACTGGCTCAACTGTTCTGGGGGAACGACGGTCAGCTTCATAAGGTAAAATAATGTGACTGGCTCAACTGTTCTGGGGGAACTACGGTCAGCTTCATAATGTAAAATAATGTGACTGGCTCAACTGTTCTGGGGGAACTACGGTCAGCTTCATAATGTAAAATAATGTGACTGGCTCAACTGTTCTGGGGGAACTACGGTCAGCTTCATAATGTAAAATAATGTGACTGGCTCAACTGTTCTGGGGGAACTACGGTCAGCTTCATAATGTAAAATAATGTGACTGGCTCAACTGTTCTGGGGGAACTACGGTCAGCTTCATAATGTAAAATAATGTGACTGGCTCAACTGTTCTGGGGAACTACGGTCAGCTTCATAAGGTAAAATAATGTGACTGGCTCAACTGTTCTGGGGGCTCAACTGTTCTGGGGGAACTACGGTCAGCTTCATAATGTAAAATAATGTGACTGGCTCAACTGTTCTGGGGGAACTACGGTCAGCTTCATAATGTAAAATAATGTGACTGGCTCAACTGTTCTGGGGGAACTACGGTCAGCTTCATAATGTAAAATAATGTGACTGGCTCAACTGTTCTGGGGGAACTACGGTCAGCTTCATAATGTAAAATAATGTGACTGGCTCAACTGTTCTGGGGGAACTACGGTCAGCTTCATAATGTAAAATAATGTGACTGGCTCAACTGTTCTGGGGGAACTACGGTCAGCTTCATAATGTAAAATAATGTGACTGGCTCAACTGTTCTGGGGGAACTACGGTCAGCTTCATAATGTAAAATAATGTGACTGGCTCAACTGTTCTGGGGGAACTACGGTCAGCTTCATAATGTAAAATAATGTGACTGGCTCAACTGTTCTGGGGGAACTACGGTCAGCTTCATAATGTAAAATAATGTGACTGGCTCAACTGTTCTGGGGGAACTACGGTCAGCTTCATAATGTAAAATAATGTGACTGGCTCAACTGTTCTGGGGGAACTACGGTCAGCTTCATAATGTAAAATAATGTGACTGGCTCAACTGTTCTGGGGGAACTACGGTCAGCTTCATAATGTAAAATAATGTGACTGGCTCAACTGTTCTGGGGTTCTGGGGGAACTACGGTCAGCTTCATAATGTAAAATAATGTGACTGGCTCAACTGTTCTGGGGGAACTACGGTCAGCTTCATAATGTAAAATAATGTGACTGGCTCAACTGTTCTGGGGGAACTACGGTCAGCTTCATAATGTAAAATAATGTGACTGGCTCAACTGTTCTGGGGGAACTACGGTCAGCTTCATAATGTAAAATAATGTGACTGGCTCAACTGTTCTGGGGGAACTACGGTCAGCTTCATAATGGTAAAATAATGTGACTGGCTCAACTGTTCTGGGGGAACTACGGTCAGCTTCATAATGTAAAATAATGTGACTGGCTCAACTGTTCTGGGGGAACTACGGTCAGCTTCATAATGTAAAATAATGTGACTGGCTCAACTGTTCTGGGGGAACTACGGTCAGCTTCATAATGTAAAATAATGTGACTGGCTCAACTGTTCTGGGGGAACTCACGGTCAGCTTCATAAGGTAAAATAATGTGACTGGCTCAACTGTTCTGGGGGAACTACGGTCAGCTTCATAATGTAAAATAATGTGACTGGCTCAACTGTTCTGGGGGAACTACGGTCAGCTTCATAATGTAAAATAATGTGACTGGCTCAACTGTTCTGGGGGAACTACGGTCAGCTTCATAATGTAAAATAATGTGACTGGCTCAACTGTTCTGGGGAACTACGGTCAGCTTCATAATGTAAAATAATGTGACTGGCTCAACTGTTCTGGGGGAACTACGGTCAGCTTCATAATGTAAAATAATGTGACTGGCTCAACTGTTCTGGGGGAACTACGGTCAGCTTCATAATGTAAAATAATGTGACTGGCTCAACTGTTCTGGGGGAACTACGGTCAGCTTCATAATGTAAAATAATGTGACTGGCTCAACTGTTCTGGGGGAACTACGGTCAGCTTCATAATGTAAAATAATGTGACTGGCTCAACTGTTCTGGGGAACTACGGTCAGCTTCATAATGTAAAAAAATAATGTGACTGGCTCAACTGTTCTGGGGAACTACGGTCAGCTTCATAATGTAAAATAATGTGACTGGCTCAACTGTTCTGGGGGAACACGGTCAGCTTCATAATGTAAAATAATGTGACTGGCTCAACTGTTCTGGGGGAACTACGTAAAATAATGTGACAGTTCTTCATAATGTAAAATAATGTGACTGGCTCAACTGTTCTGGGGAACTACGGTCAGCTTCATAATGTAAAATAATGTGACTGGCTCAACTGTTCTGGGGGAACTACGGTCAGCTTCATAATGTAAAATAATGTGACTGGCTCAACTGTTCTGGGGGAACTACGGTCAGCTTCATAATGTAAAATAATGTGACTGGCTCAACTGTTCTGGGGGAACTACGGTCAGCTTCATAATGTAAAATAATGTGACTGGCTCAACTGTTCTGGGGAACTACGGTCAGCTTCATAATGTAAAATAATGTGACTGGCTCAACTGTTCTGGGGGAACTACGGTCAGCTTCATAATGTAAAATAATGTGACTGGCTCAACTGTTCTGGGGAACTACGGTCAGCTTCATAATGTAAAATAATGTGACTGGCTCAACTGTTCTGGGGGAACTACGGTCAGCTTCATAATGTAAAATAATGTGACTGGCTCAACTGTTCTGGGGGAACTACGGTCAGCTTCATAATGTAAAATAATGTGACTGGCTCAACTGTTCTGGGTTCTGGGGGAACTACGGTCAGCTTCATAATGTAAAATAATGTGACTGGCTCAACTGTTCTGGGGGAACTACGGTCAGCTTCATAATGTAAAATAATGTGACTGGCTCAACTGTTCTGGGGAACTACGGTCAGCTTCATAAGGTAAAATAATGTGACTGGCTCAACTGTTCTGGGGAACTACGGTCAGCTTCATAAGGTAAAATAATGTGACTGGCTCAACTGTTCTGGGGAACTACGGTCAGCTTCATAAGGTAAAATAATGTGACTGGCTCAACTGTTCTGGGGGAACTACGGTCAGCTTCATAATGTAAAAAATAAAATGTGACTGGTAAAATCTCCTAACATGTTGCACTAGCTGACTGCAGGTATTTACTGTAAAAGTAGCTACAAATACTCACATGTATTGAAAAACATTTTCAGATGGTATTGAAAAACCATCCCGTTGCTATTTCCATATACCCGGTATACGGTTTACATGGTCTACCGCCCAAGCTTAAAGCTGATCCTTGATCTGTACCTAGGGGAAACTTGCCCCTGGATACCACAAGAGGTTGCTGTCTGACCTTCACAGTCTGTGTTGAAAAAGCAACAGGAACTACAGCAGGTTGTTGGACCACTGATGTTGACATCTGGGATGCTGCTCCTGTTGTTGTTGTACCAGGCTCACATTTTGGTTTGGCACCAAGTCTGTCAACTGCACTCTACAATGGGGACAAGAGAAAAAGGAGGGAGAGATGTCATAACACACATAACCCATTGCGCCCCCGAAAAAAGGCCTTCTTCAGTGGCGTAAAGGGGTGACACTTCAAGACTGTGGAGTCCCCCCACACTCACTCCACAGTGACCAAGTGGTTGAGTTAAGCACAACTGCAGATCTGAGTGCAACGGCAACATTATAAAGGACGTCGCACTGCTTGCTAGTAGCGAGTCCAGTTCCCCCTTGATACCAAGATTCAAACTCCGGTCCTCTGCTTTGCAAACATACATGACCTCCCTGGTGAAGCCTTCCAACCCATCGTGCTTTTGGAAAAGGCCTTCTATTGCACAGGGGGAAACACTTCAAGGCTGAGGAGGGACTTTCACAGTTCCTCATCTGCTACACTCCCATTGCTTTAAGGATATCAGACCTGCAACACAACGCTGTGCATTCTTCTTTTGATTTGTTTATATTTTTAATTTGTTTGTTTTATTTTTTACACCAAAGACAAAACATACACACATGAACAACAACTACATCTCCTCTGCCCATCCCTCGTGCCTGGCCACACCCCCCCCATCCCTCGTGCCTGGCCACACCCCCCATCCCTCGTGCCTGGCCACACCCCCATCCCTCGTGCCTGGCCACACCCCCATCCCTCGTGCCTGGCCACACCCCCCATCCCTCGTGCCTGGCCACACCCCCATCCCTCGTGCCTGGCCACCCCCCCCATCCCCCTGGCCACACCCCCCATCCTCGTGCCTGGCCACACCCCCCATCCCTCGTGCCTGGCCACACCCCCCATCCCTCGTGCCTGGCCACACACCCCCCCATCCCTCGTGCCTGGCCACACCCCCCATCCCCGTGCCTGGCCACACCCCCCATCCCTCGTGCCTGGCCATCCCCCCCCATCCCTCGTGCCTGGCCACACCCCCCCCATCCCTCGTGCCTGGCCACACACCCCCCATCCCTCGTGCCTGGCCACACACCCCCCATCCCTCGTGCCTGGCCACACCCCCCCATCCCTCGTGCCTGGCCACACACCCCCTCACCCCACCACTCCCCATCCCTCGTGCCTGGCCACCTGGCCACACACCCCCATCCCTCGTGCCTGGCCACACACCCCCCCATCCCCGTGCCTGGCCACACACCCCCCCATCCCCCCATCCCCGTGCCTGGCCACACACCCCCCATCCCCGTGCCTGGCCACACACCCCCCCCATCCCTCGTGCCTGGCCACACACCCCCCCATCCCCTCGTGCCTGGCCACACACACCCCCATCCTCGTGCCTGGCCATCCCTCGTGCCTGGCCACACACCCCCATCCCTCGTGCCTGGCCACACACCCCCCATCCCTCGTGCCTGGCCACACACCCCCCCCATCCCTCGTGCCTGGCCACACACCCCCCATCCCTCGTGCCTGGCCACACACCCCCCCCATCCCTCGTGCCTGGCCACACACCCCCCCATCCCTCGTGCCTGGCCACACACCCCCCATCCCTCGTGCCTGGCCACACCCCCCCCCCCGCCTGGCCACACACCCCATCCCTCGTGCCTGGCCACACCCCCCCCCCATCCCTCGTGCCTGGCCACACCCCCCCATCCCTCGGCCACACCCCCCATCCTCGTGCCTGGCCACACCCCCCCATCCCTCGTGCCTGGCCACACCCCCATCCCTCACACCCCCCATCCCTCGTGCCTGGCCACACCCCCCCATCCCTCGTGCCTGGCCACACCCCCATCCCTCGTGCCTGGCCACACCCCCCATCCTCGTGCCTGGCCACACCCCCATCCCTCGTGCCTGGCCACACCCCCATCCCTCGTGCCTGGCCACACCCCCATCCCTCGTGCCTGGCCACACCCCCATCCTCGTGCCTGGCCACACCCCCCCATCCCTCGTGCCTGGCCACACCCCCCATCCCTCGTGCCTGGCCACACCCCCATCCCTCGTGCCTGGCCACCCCCCATCCCTCGTGCCTGGCCACACACCCCCCCCATCCCTCGTGCCTGGCCACACCCGTTTACATTGAAATACTTCTGACGGACAACTTTCTAGCTCCGCCCACAACTTCCAGACTTCATATCATTCCCAGAAAGCATTGTTGAGTCATTATTAGTTTTAAACTTAAGACATGACTCTGCCATTGTGCTGTAGAATTTGTGAACTTTGTCACTTGTATAATTAAGCTCTAAGGCATGAGGGGGTGTGGTATATGGCCAATATACCACGGCTAAGGGCTGTTCTTACGCACAACGCGTCGCAGAGTGCCTGGATACAGCCCTTAGCCGTGGTATATTGGCCATATACCACAAGCCCTAGAGGTGCCTTACTGCTACTATAAACTGGTTACCGAAGTAATTGGAGCAGTAAAAATACATATTTTGTCATACCCATGGTGTATGGTCTGATTGGTCCAATCAGCATTCAGGGCTCGGATCACCCAGTTTATAATCAATTATATACATTAGTTTATACTGCATTAAGCTTACATTTTCCTTAACTGTTAATTTCATTAGTTCTGCTCCAACTTTCCCTCCATCTTGTGCCAACATCAGTTATTTTTAAGTCTTGGTTCCAATTGTTTGTTTTTTTTCCTAAGAGATTGTCTGTTAGATATGCTCTCTGCAAAGTTTTGTAAATATGACCTATCATCTGAACATCATTTTCTGACTCAAATAAGATTCCCTCAAGGTTGCTCTGATGTCCAAAAAATGTCAAATCAAAATGTTGTAATGTCACTTTTAAGTTACATGTATTTAAACTATCTACATTAGTCAGTCCAACATTACTTATTAGTTTTGTCGTGGAAATACATGTATTTCCTGTTACCAAGGCATTTCCGCTTTCTATGCCTTTAGTTTTCCATGTGGACCAATTTATCTTTGAATTGTGAAAAGCTATCCAAGGACTGTTCCATAAGGTTGCATTTTTAAGGAGTGTTATTGGTTCATGTAGAATCGGTTTGATTTTCTTCCATATTGTTCTAGTGTTCTTAACTATGAAGTTGTTCATGTTCTTAGCTTTATCCTTAGAAAACAGACGCGTGAAAACATTCTGGGGGAGAGAATGAGCATCTTCAATATGTACCCATTGTTCCACGTTTAACTATACTGTATGTAGCAAGTAAAAGCCCTGGGTGGGAGAGCTGATACAAGTCTGGGAGGTTAAACCCATCTTCAATATGTACCCATTGTTCCACGTTTAACTATACTGTATGTAGCAAGTAAAAGCTCTGGGTGGGAGAGCTGATACAAGTCTGGGAGGTTAAACCCATCTTCAATATGTACCCATTGTTCCACGTTTAACTATACTGTATGTAGCAAGTAAAAGCCCTGGGTGGGAGAGCTGATACAAGTCTGGGAGGTTAAACCCATCTTCAATATGTACCCATTGTTCCACGTTTAACTATACTGTATGTAGCAAGTAAAAGCCCTGGGTGGGAGAGCTGATACAAGTCTGGGAGGTTAAACCCATCTTCAATATGTACCCATTGTTCCACGTTTAACTATACTGTATGTAGCAAGTAAAAGCCCTGGGTGGGAGAGCTGATACAAGTCTGGGAGGTTAAACCCATCTTCAATATGTACCCATTGTTCCACGTTAGTGCGTTTAACTATACTGTATGTAGCAAGTAAAAGCCCTGGGTGGGAGAGCTGATACAAGTCTGGGAGGTTAAACCCATCTTCAATATGTACCCATTGTTCCACGTTAGTGCGTTTAACTATACTGTATGTAGCAAGTAAAAGCCCTGGGTGGGAGAGCTGATACAAGTCTGGGAGGTTAAACCCATCTTCAATATGTACCCATTGTTCCACGTTAGTGCGTTTAACTATACTGTATGTAGCAAGTAAAAGCCCTGGGTGGGAGAGCTGATACAAGTCTGGGAGGTTAAACCCATCTTCAATATGTACCCATTGTTCCAACTATACTGTATGTAGCAAGTAAAAGCCCTGGGTGGGAGTGCTGGGAGGTTAAACCCATCTTCAATATGTACCCATTGTTCCACGTTTAACTATACTGTATGTAGTAAAAAGCCCTGGGTGGGAGAGCTGATACAAGTCTGGGAGGTTAAACCCATCTTCAATATGTACCCATTGTTCCACGTTTAACTATACTGTATGTAAAAAGCCCTGGGTGGGAGAGCTGATACTCTAGGAGGTTAAACCCATCTTCAATATGTACCCATTGTTCCACGTTTAACTATACTGTATGTAGCAAGTAAAAGCCCTGGGTGGGAGAGCTGATACAAGTCTAGGAGGTTAAACCCATCTTCAAACTTAGGAAGATGTAAAACTTTCCTTTTTAAAAAATGTTTTATTCTATGCATTTGATTTGCCCATATAAATATGACCAAGTATACTTTTTAAAGAATGTCTTTGATGGGGTAGTTGACAATACCTCAAATAAATACTACAGCTTTGTCAGCCATGCCAATACCTCAAATAAATACTACAGCTTTGTCAGCCATGCCAATACCTCAAATAAATACTAAAACTGTCAGCCATGCCAATACATCAAATAAATACTACAGCTTTGTCAGCCATGCCAATACCTCAAATAAATACTAAAGCTTTGTCAGCCATGCCAATACCTCAAATAAATACTAAAACTTTGTCAGCCATGCCAATACCTCAAATAAATACTAAAGCTTTGTCAGCCATGCCAATACCTCAAATAAATACTAAAACTGTCAGCCATGCCAATACCTCAAATAAATACTACAGCTTTGTCAGCCATGCCAATACCTCAAATAAATACTAAAACTGTCAGCCATGCCAATACCTCAAATAAATACTACAGCTTTGTCAGCCATGCCAATACCTCAAATAAATACTAAAACTGTTAGCCATGCCAATACCTCAAATAAATACTACAGCTTTGTCAGCCATGCCAATACCTCAAATAAATACTAAAACTGTCAGCCATGCCATTATGAAGAGGTTGAATTTTACCTGTAAGATTATTACATTTAATTAGATCTGCTTTCATATTGTTGAGTAATGGAATAAAGTTACCTTAATATATTGGTTGTCACTTATTAAACATCCTAAGTATTTAAAAAAAAAAAAAAAAAGTGCTCCACTTAAAGGATTGCTGTAGATTGTGAGTTATTTTTGATGTTTCCTATTGCCCTTATTTCAGTTTTTCACTGTGCATTCTAAGCATATTTTTAGGCAACTCGTTGCAAATGCATATACATAAGACGCTGCAGTCTGACCTTCACAGTCTGTGTTGAAAAAGCAACAGGAACTACAGCAGGTTGTTGGACCACTGATGTTGACATCTGGGATGCTGCTCCTGTTGTTGTTGTACCAGGCTCACATTTTGGTTTGGCACCAAGTCTGCCAACTGCACTCTACAATGGGGACAAGAGAAAAAGGAGGGAGAGTTGTCATAACACAGTGGACATTCTCCATGCATGCTACTGTAAAAAATACCACGCTGCTTGCTTAGTGAGTACCGCTTCCCCCTAATTCAGGGGGAAGTCAGGACCTCTTCCTCACAAAGACGTGACCGTCTTTGTGATGCGTTACAATCCATGCGCCACCAAAAAAGGCCGCCTTCAATGGCGCAAGGGGTGACACTACAGGATTAGGAGTGAGTTTCGCAGTTCCCCATATGCTACACTACCATGCTTTAAGGATATCAGACCTGCAACAACACTGTTCATTTTAAGCATATTATTGGGGGACTTATTGCAAATGCATATGAGCAAGAGGCTGTAGTCTGACCTTCACAGTCTGTGTTGAAAAAGCAACAGGAACTACAGCAGGTTGTTGGACCACTGATGTTGACATCTGGGATGCTGCTCCTGTTGTTGTTGTACCAGGCTCACATTTTGGTTTGGCACCAAGTCTGCCAACTGCACTCTACAATGGGGACAAGAGAAAAAGAAGGGAGAGTTGTCATAACATTCTCCATGTGTGCAACCCATAGAGATCGTATATTAATTTACTAGAGGGGCTATGTCATAAACCTTCAATGTTCCAGAATGGTATGATAATAGAAGCCATTTTGGGGAGAAATCCAAACCAGTCTAATAGGAATGAACGCAGTAAAGGCCGTGCTATGTGGAATACTTGGGACGTCCCTACCCCATTGAAGTTGACATATTAAAATGGGGTTAAGGTTAAGTAAGGGTAAGGGATAAGGTTAGGGTTTATGATAGGGATGTCCCAAGGATGCTGGATAGCACTGACCGTAAAGGCCTAGGTGATGCATTTCATGCTTTCTATTTATGCAGGAAAATAAAAGTTAGGCATGTGATATTACAGAACCTTTGTCACCTTAAAATATTGTCATATAAGTATAAATACAGTTTATACAGGTTTTATACCAATTTTCTTAATACATTTCCTCTAAAATATAGAGTATGTAAACAGTATCAATGTTGGTTTTCTTGGAAAGGTGTGAAATTAAGCAATAAGGCCATGAGGGAGTGCCTGGACACAGCCCTTAACCGTGGTATATTGGTTATATACCACAACCCTCTGAGGTGCCTGGACACAGCCCTTAACCGTGGTATATTGGTTATATACCACAACCCTCTGGTGCCTGGACACAGCCCTTAACCGTGGTATATTGGTTATATACCACAACCCTCTGAGGTGCCTGGACACAGCCCTTAACCGTGGTATATTGGTTATATACCACAACCCTCAGGTGCCTGGACACAGCCCTTAACCGTGGTATATTGGTTATATACCACAACCCTCAGGTGCCTGGACACAGCCCTTAACCGTGGTATATTGGTTATATACCACAACCCTCAGGTGCCTGGACACAGCCCTTAACCGTGGTATATTGGTTATATACCACAACCCTCTGAGTGCCTGGACACAGCCCTTAACCGTGGTATATTGGTTATATACCACAACCCTCTGAGGTGCCTGGACACAGCCCTTAACCGTGGTATATTGGTTATATACCACAACCCTCTGAGGTGCCTGGACACAGCCCTTAACCGTGGTATATTGGTTATATACCACAACCCTCTGAGGTGCCTGGACACAGCCCTTAACCGTGGTATATTGGTTATATACCACAACCCTCTGAGGTGCCTGGACACAGCCCTTAACCGTGGTATATTGGTTATATACCACAACCCTCTGAGGTGCCTGGACACAGCCCTTAACCGTGGTATATTGGTTATATACCACAACCCTCTGAGGTGCCTGGACACAGCCCTTAACCGTGGTATATTGGTTATATACCACAACCCTCAGGTGCCTGGACACAGCCCTTAACCGTGGTATATTGGTTATATACCACAACCCTCAGGTGCCTTATTGCTATAAACTGGTTACACACATAATTAGATCAGTAAATATAAATGTTGTCACACCTATGGTCTCATATACCACAGCTGTCAGCCAAATCAACATTCAGGGCTCGAACCATCCAGTTTATAATATGATACAATATCAGAACTTGTTGCATTTAAAACTTGTCTAAACCCTAACATCAACTGATTTCAGCCAGTGTGTATAGCCTGAAATCTGTATATAATGACATTGGTAACCAAATGGTCATGTCTCCGCCCTAACAATGGGAGTTGTTGTCCTAAAAGCAACAAGCTTAGGTTCAAAAATAAGCCCATAGGCATTGGGTTTACATGCATTCTGGGCAGATTGAGGCGAGTGAAACCTCTCGTTTCGCCACTTCCTCTCTGGTATAGTTGTGGATTGACTGCATTGTTGGCACATTTGGCAATTAATTTGAAAAGATGTGTGGAATGATTCCATTGAAACTGGCAGGCTAAATCTTAACACTACAGCATACTACAATTACATTATAGACGATTCTGTGTTTACATCTTTGTGGCAACAGTTTGGGAAAGGCCCTTTCCTGTTTCAGCATGACAATGCCCTAGAACATGAAGGGAGGTCCATACAGAAATGGTTTGTCGAGATCGGTGTGGAAGAACTTGACTGGCCTTCACAGAGCCCTGACCTCAACTCCATTGAACACCTTTGGGATGAATTGGAACGCCGGCTGCGAGCCAGGTCTAATCGCCCAACATCAATGATCGACCTCACTAATGCTCTTGTGGCTGAATGGAAGCAAGTCCCCGCAGCAATGTTCCAACATCTAGTGGAAAGTCTTCCCAGAAGAGTGGAGGCTGTTATAGCGGGGAAAATCAACTCTATATTAAGCGCCATGATTTTGGAATGAGATGTTAAACAAACAGGTGTCCACATACTTTTGACAATGTAATGTAGTTTGTCCATTCTGGTATTCTAATTCCTAATGCTATGATGCTAAAAGTTTAAGCATATGTATCAGACCTACATCACAACACTGCACTAGTATATTTGCAAGTACTACATTGCAAGTGTTGTAGTTGATAAACAGCCCTGGCATGTTTGATTATGAAAACTATGACACAGATGATACATTTTCATTGGACCAAAATACTGGGAAATTAAGTCTTTGGGGAAAAAAGAAACAAAAACTGTATGTTTAGCAAGCCGAATTTTTCGCAATGGGAGCACTAACGTCCCGTTTTGGTGGAAGGGTTTCTCAGGGGATTTCGCAAACCTACCAGAAACATTTCACTTCCGGCCGCATTCAAATGTTTTCTGTGTGGCTGAATTCTCTTCAAAATGTAATCATTCCATGGAAATATGGTGGGAATCGCGGTGGATTTAAGCTTTTTCTTATGTTTGGCGCCCATCGTCTCTGCCATCAAATCCTTTTCATATTCCTCTGGTCTGAAGTGGTGTTCACACACTAAGAAATATTTATGCCTTTCCATTGGTAAATTTACATCCTTTTGTATGGCTGCTAACCATCGTCTGCATCTTTGCACATCATTCGCCGGCAAGCAATGATAAAGAATATCTTCATCTTCCTGTGTGTTACAACCCGGTACAGCACACCAACCCACCATTATCACCGTGCTATCAAGTCAGTTTCAGTCGACTCTCTTTGGTAAACTAACGTTAACAAGCCGACCTTTCGGGTAGTCTCCCTCTGTAGACGTGAGGCCTGTCACATTAACAATGTTTCAGCATAGGTCTGCACATATACAACAAAACGATATTATAAGGGATATAAATATCTGAACGCAAACATCCGTTTGGTATACTCAGAGACGGAACTGTGCGCGCAGGATATCCGCTGTGGTACTTCGTTCATTGCTATATGGGATCATTGGGACGTACACACGCTATTTCTGACGTTTAAAATTGTATTATTTTGAACTAGGCAAGTCAGTTAAGAACAAATTCTTACTTACAATGACGGCCTAACCCGGACGACGCTAGGCCAATTGTGCGCCGCCCTATGGGGCTCCCATTCACGGCCGGTTGTGATACAGCCTGGATTCGAACCAGGGTCTGTAGTAACGGCTCTAACACTGAGTTTGCAGTGCCTTAGCATTTACTCCAAACGGAAAACGTTTTGCAAAGAAAACAAGAGTGTCTATTGGACAAATACAGACAGGTCCCGCCCCGTTTCGTTCGTTCGTTTCCGTTGCAAGACGTAATGAATACACCCCAGGTGTAAACATCCCCACCGGACACAATGGGCGCGTTCGACATTGCAGCACCCTTTAAAGGCGAGATTGACTAATCTACCAATCATCTTGCATCATAAAACAACTCCTCAATATTATTTGTAGATCAGTCAGTCGTGTCATAAATGTACCCGATACAGCACGGTTTTGATGCTCTCGAACACCGGCCAACGTGTGTGTAGTAGTAGTCTTATCACCTGGGTTGTCAATTTCCAGTCAAATTGGGCTACTTTCAAAAAGATGTCTTGGGTGAAAATTATATTGCTCATCTTCTAAATTGTCATTATCTATTAATTTCACTGTGACCTGCTGCTGACTGTCAGGCAGCTGTTGCTGAGTGAGTGAGTGAGTTTACTGGCTAGACACGGTTCTACTGTCAGAAATGGACAGAATATGGGGGAAAATATTGCAAATACCGGGAAAGAGAACAGGGTAAATTGAAATGGATAAAGAGCATCACAGGAGAACAATCAGACTTACACAGATGAAAAGGAATCAATTATCCACAGAACAAAATGCACAGCGCTCATAAATGCAGTTATAGGGCCTGCAGTGCATGAGGAAACAAATGATATTGGGAATGAGTCTTACTCATTGATTATTGTTGAAAGTACTGATGTCACTACCAAGAAGCAACTGTGTGTGGTGAAGAAGAAACTCTCAAATCACACAAACACAATAAAAAAAGCAGGGTGAGTAACGAGGAGTTAAACTATACAGACAAATGACAGAAGAAAGTGGCAGCAGTACCAACTTGTTTGGGGAACACTAGCATGTACCTCCTTTGGCCTCTCCCTGGCTGGAACCCTTGTTTCCTAATTTCCCCTAAGGTCCCCCCTGCTAGTGGGGCTCCTGGTTGGCCTAACCCAGCACTTCAACCTGCTAGTTGGGCTCCTGGTTGGCCTAACCCAGCACTTTGGGGGGAGCAGAACACACAGATGCTTCCTTCAATCATCTGTCTGTAAAGTCTCATTCCCCCTGTGTATCTAACTCATCGCTCATTATAACTATGTTCCTCTACTCTCTGTAGAGCAACATATGTTGAATGGCAGTAGCAGCATCAACTTGTGCTAGGATCACCTCATCCTCTAGATCAGGCCTGGGCAAGGGCCAGCCCGGGGCCATACGTGGCATCATGCTCAGATCACAGTAAAGAATTTGCGATAGTAAAGTTTTGAAAAACTTTTTTGTTATTCAAATTAAAAGCTCAATATATACTCGCCTTTGTATAATGATTTAACTGATTTATTTTGAAGGCACGTATAAATAACAACTGCACGAGGACAGAGTGACTGACAGGCTGACACACACGTCACAGTTACAAATAGTAGCTAGCTAGAAATTACGGGAAAATTAGTTTTTCAAAGAAAAGGAAAGTAGACACTTCCAGACGAAGCATGCAGAGAAATATAGGAATAAGTCTTCGGAGCACAAGGCATGTGCATCGAAAGAGTTGCTTTCTCAGTTGCAAAAGCAGCAAGGACTTTTTTTTTTACAAAACTGCATTCAGCAAACAACGGAATTGAGAGAGGTATCTATGTACCACAAAATTACTAAACATAGCAAGCAATTCGCCGAGGGCGAATGAATTAAAGAATGTTTAATTGACTATTCGGCAATACTTTGCCCCGACAAGTGTTAGAGTTGCGTAAATTCGAATCTGGTATCAGGATAAATATAACAATGAGTCACCGATTGTATACTATGTATTTTTTATTAGCTAAGTAATAAATGGCAAATGCAACTTTCGTATATACGGGCTCACTGTAATACCACGCAGGGCAGAACAGAGAACTGACAAGATGTATGTAAACAGTATTCTTTATACTGTGATAGACAGTTCCAACCCGTCTGTTGGCCTATCACAGTAGAGGCTGGGCGTGGTTTAAACTTGCTCAGCCTATTGCAGGCGCTCAGGCGGGTCCCCGCTTCTTGGTGCTTCTGTTGATAGATGTAACTGTTGCTCTGAAGAACATCCATGCGCTCATGCTCCATACCGTTATCTCGCACCTGGCTTTTTTCCATCATGAGAAAGGCCCATGGCCCTGACGCTTTTAACAATGTTTCAAGTCAGCTATGTTGCAAAACACATACATACATCCACACAAGCCAACAGCAGATAATATTCAATCATATATATGGTAATGGCTATAATGTAAAACACAGGATCCAACACAAGAAAGAGCTGTTGTTTCCCTGTCAAGACATCGCAGAGAATATGGAACAACAGTTGAAAGACAAGGTAAAGGATTTCACATATTTCTCATTGGCCCTGGATGAGTAGCGTAGTAGTGATGCATGTGACACGTCGCAGTTGTTGATATTCTTACTATATATTCTTGATATAACTGCAGACTTTGAAATTACAGATGAGCTTGCTTCAGTGAAGTCAATGAAGAGCACAACCACAGGGAAAGATTTATTGGAGGAGGTTAATAACTGTGTGGCAAAGCTGGGACTGAGTTTTGAAAAGGTATCCAGTGTGACTCCTGATGGGTGCCCAAACTTGACTGGAAAAAAACCGTTGGCCTTTTGAAAAGGATACAAGATCATGTAGCTGAGCGGAACCCAGATCAGAATTTTTGCATCATTATTATTTTGCATTGCATTATTCATCAGGAGGTGCTCTGTAAATGTGTTCTGAAAATGAGCCATGTTGTGGATACAGTCACTAAAGTGGTAAACTTCATAAGAGCAAAATCTTTAAACCACAGGCAGTTTGTCTCACTGTTGGAAGAGACAGAGTCGGGTTGTTCAGATCTCCCCTAACACACAAACGTGAGATGGCTGAGTTTGGGGAAGGTGTTTAAAAGCGTGTGGGACCTGAAGTCGGAGATCGCTGAGTTTTTGCAAATGAAAGGAAAATATGTGGATTTCCCTCAACTGCAAGATAAAGAATGGTTGGCTGATTTGGCCTTCACCGTGGCCCTCACGAAGGAACTGAATTCCAAACTACAAGGGAAGGGCCTTTTTGCACATCAGATGTACATCCTTGTCAAAGAAAAATTACTTCTCCTGACCGCCTAAATAGAAGCCAACAATCTCACCCATCTTCCGATACTACTAGTCTGTTCCCTATCAGATGACCTTCTGACACTACTAGTCTGTTCCCTATCAGATGACCTTCTGACACTACTAGTCTGTTCCCTATCAGATGACCTTCTGACACTACTAGTCTGTTCCCTATCAGATGACCTTCCGATACTACTAGTCTGTTCCCTATCAGATGACCTTCTGACACTACTAGTCTGTTCCCTATCAGATGACCTTCTGACACTACTAGTCTGTTCCCTATCAGATGACCTTCCGATACTACTAGTCTGTTCCCTATCAGATGACCTTCTGACACTACTAGTCTGTTCCCTATCAGATGACCTTCTGACACTACTAGTCTGTTCCCTATCAGATGACCTTCTGATACTACTAGTCTGTTCCCTATCAGATGACCTTCTGATACTACTTGTCTGTTCCCTATCATATGACCAGAGGGAGAAGTATACTTCGTTGCTGTGTGCTTTTAACGGTGAGTTTTCTCGTAGTTTTGAGGATTTCAAAGTGTTGGAAAATGACATGCTGTTGGTTTCCTCTCCTTTCACCTTCAATGTGGATAACGCTCCCACTGACCTGCAACTTGAGTTTATCGACCTTCAGTCTGATGCAGTGATTGGAGAACTATTCAAAACAATGTCACTGACGAGGTTCTATGCATCTCTCGATGAACAAAACTTTCCAAAGATTAGGAGTCATGCTCAGAAGATGTTTGTACTGTTTGGGTCAACCTATGTGAACAGACATTTTCAGTGATGAAATATAACAAGTCAAGGCACAGATCATCTCTTACTGACTCTCACCTCTCAGCAATCCTGCACATAGCGACGTCAGAAACCATACATGACTTAACTGCTCTAGTCAATTCCCATCAGACGTCACTCCGCACACTGATTGAGTAGTTTAAATGTAATGTTGAGCTCTTTGTTTTTGTGCATCCCGGTTAACAAGAGTTCTGTCCGTGGTGCTGAATAGACTTTTCCCTCCGTGTAGTTCATTTCATGTATAATAAAGAAAATACCTACTAAAAGGAGAACATGGATGTGGTTTATTTCTGTGCATGTTAAAAAAAACTTAAATAAGTAGCATATCTGGACGAGATTTACTGTAGATTTATCTGTCAACACAGTCATACACATGATGTATAATCCTGTAATATGATTCTGGACCGCGATAGGAAAAAAATATGATAATGTGGCCCTCCATGGAAAATAATTGCACAGGCCTGCTTTAGATGGAGAGCTACTAGCAAACCAGCACTACTGTTTTGGTGAGTACTTATCTCTACACATTGACATTTATTATGAAATAAAAGAAGCCCAAAAAAAAAAACTGTTGGGGCTTTGAGATTTTTATACTCCATTTTTTTAAACGATAATTTATTTATTTAACTAGGCAAGTCAGTTAAGAACAAATGCTTAATTACAATGACGGCCTACAGTTTAAAGGAATACGATTATTTTAGAGCAATGTGACTCAACACTATTTCACAATATTTTCTTGAAAAAAAAATATGGCTTAACCATTCACTATCAATCACTTCTATAGTTAAGCATTAAGGCAGGGGGGGTATATGGCTAATATACCTCACGGAGTGCCTGGATACAGCCCTTAGCCGTGGTATATTAACAAATATACCACAAACCCCCGAGGTGCCTTATTGCTATTATAAACTGGTTATCAACATAATTAGAGCAGTAAAAAATGTTTTGTCATACCCGTGGTATACTGTCTGATACACCACGGCTGTCAGCCAATCAGCAGTCAGGGCTCTAACCACCCAGTTTAAAATTCAGATTAAATCAATTGGTGTGATGAACCAGTAATAAAGTGATAAATGCAGAGAAACAATTTGACCATAAATATTTAGATTGTCATTGTGGAGACAACTACTGGATAAATGTACAAACTCCTCTCTTGCTGCTGGAACAAACATGTGGGCTAGTATTCAGGTCTTGTGGGTGGGTTGAGTGGTCATTGTGCTACAAATTTTAGCTCGACCTGGCAACACTGCCTTATCACATAACATACTGTGAACCCATTATGTCACTAAAAATTGGAAACTTCTCAAGCTTCCTTCCCACTGTCATTGTGAATGAGTGAGTGTCATTGCTTTTGTAGGTACATTAATCTGCAGTCCCTATTTCACCTCATTGCGATATGGGAGAAATTATTGATGTGTCTGATGAAGATTTCATAATGAAAAATACATAAGTCAGTCCAAAATGTTTTATTTTGTAAGGAGGGAGAGGAGTTGAGAACTATTACTAAAGAATAATATATTCAACGGCGTGGCTGCGGATCGCTAACTAAAGGATAATTCATATATTCAACGGCGTGGTTACGGATCGCTAACTAAATGATAATTAATATATTCAAAGGCGTGGTTGCGGATCCTCCTTTCTTAGGATCTGCTTCTGTGCGGATCACGTTCTGCACATGTGTATATTCTCTGCTCGTCGTAGAGAACAGACCTATTCAGACGAATGGTGCTCGTTTAATAAAAGTAGATTAAGAGATGAATCAATGTCTGCAAGATCATTTAATTATATTTTAAATAACAGAACATACTACCATAGTAGAAAGTCATCCGCACATACAGACGCTTCGGGATGTTTAGATCACAGAAAAGTCTACTCCGCAGCCACGCCTATATTCAAATGTACATGACATTCAAGGGTAGTACGGTTGTTTGAACGAACTCCCGTTTTTTTTTTCCACAGACAAAATAAATCTTAATTCCAGCTGATTTTTTTTCTCTCCAAATGAATTGAAAATGGATAAAAATGTTTATATTATCAAACAACAAATACTGTATCAACACAATAAACTCTCAAATGTCAGAAATGAAAACCATGACATACAAAATGTAGATAAGATTTTGTTGAGTTACTTTCTTGAGATGCATAACAGGGTCAATGACTAGATGATGCAAAGTCATCCATTTTAGAGACATTTTCCAGGTGAATCCTTGGTTTTGTTCCAACTCTCTTTGCTCCAAAAAAAGTGTGCACTTGATTTGAATGGTAATGTGGTTAAAATGATGGACGCCACCAATCCAATGCTTTTAGATGTGTGAGAAGTATCGTATCTCACTAGGCTCTGGTCGAACCTGCTCAGACTGAATGAGTACACACTTTCAGGAGAAACAAGATATTATTGGGACATGCCCCCCTTGTTGCCTGCTCCAGTTGGTTATCCTTGGAGCATTTACCCACAAGAGTTGTATTGGTTTTAGTCATTTATTTACTAAATAGGAAATATAAGAAACTGCTATCATTTGAAGACTGAGTGATGCGGACTAGCCGTGAACACTAGAAACAGTGCATATTATGCGTTAGATAGCTCACGAAAATTAATGACCACAAATGAATGACATATCCGGAAACTATTTGACATGTGAGAGCTGGATGGATGGGGATGGTGAGCCGATGAAGGACCAGTCAAATGACTGACCATAAGACAGAGCAGTACACGGTGACAGCCATGAGTTCCTCTGGAGCTGGGGCTGGTTGGGTGGGTCCAAGACGTGTGGGTGAGTAGAAAGGTCCCATAGTAGAAACTGCATTCATAAAACATGTGGTCATACCTTAAAATGTCAGAGGGGAAAACACCCTCACACTCATCAATATGATGAGAAGCCAAGTCACAAACCTCCCCCAAAAAGCTGTGGTTTCTTATTGCAGCCGAGAAAAAAATAAAATAAAAAAATAATAAAAACAACTCCAGATGTTTACTTTTTTTGAATGCAAAAGGGAAAAAATGAACTGCACGAGTTAGGGTGAGAGAGACTCCAGCACAGGTTTTTTTTTTATTTTTAATCCTGGAGCTAGAATTCTAAATATCCAAAAGTACTGGTCTGAAGGACACATGTTGGTCAGGATGGGGTGTCCGTGGGGATGCCTGCAGTAAAATGCCCCTTAAACAGCAGCAGTATCCTGACAGGCAGTCCTTTAGGGTGACCAACGCTATGTGTTCCCAGCAGCCTGGGTCTCCCCTCCCTCGGAGTTACCTGCAGGACAGAACACTGTTAATATAATAAAATCAAGGGTTTGCCCTATATGCATTTAGCATTGGCACACAGGAATCATTTTCTGGATGGTAAATTGTTTTCAGTGTAACTTAAAAAGGACTAAAACAAGATATTAAGAATGTAGAAAATAGAATGGAGCAATATTATTTTATACATTTTTATTTTTATTTAATTTTTTTATTAAAATTTGAGATCTAACAATCACGAAAATAAAAACTAGACCGTTGGAGAGAATCGGAAATTCCAAAAATGTAATGGAGTCCCCATTGATTTTGTAATGTTTGAGTCATTCTGCTAGCATAAAAACAAGGCATAAGCCATGGCAAAATGTGTAGAATTGCAGGAAATTAGCTTTAAAACAGCAAAATTGCAGAGCAGCCGAACAGTGACTGGACAAACTAGAATTGTAGGTTTGGGCGGTATCCTGGTTGTCATAACTTTATACCGGCACTGAATACAAGGAGCTCTATTTTTCAAACCCCACTGATCCTCTGTAATCCGAAGGTTAGCAATGCTAACAAGTACATGTAAAATCCCATCGAGAATGCTAAATAAATGCTAACGAGTGCATTGCAAACATTTTATACAGTCTCTGAACCTAAAGTATTTGCAGAACAGACATCCCAGCTAATAAAGTTATACAAGTAACTCAGAAATGCTACTCACAGTTTGCTGGATGCACAAAACAAATATTACACAGCTCTTGATCCAGGAGGGGATTCTCTGCTATTACCAAGCAAAGCTTGATTTTGAATGTAGCTTACCAGCTACTAAATTAGCAAAGCAACTGCAGCGCATTTAGCAGATTTGACAGTTAATAGGTACAAAGACATCTAGCTGGCAAACATTTAGTTGTGAATTCCATAGTGTAACTACATCACCTGGCGTGTGCTGTACTGCAAAACACTCAGTGACTCAAGGCTCCGGTATCTCGTCGCCGTGTGCAGGTAAACATCACGTGACTAGGGACTACCAGTAAGCGTCATAATGAAAAATGATGAACGGGGGATCTATTGGACAAATTCAGGTAAGTCCCTTCCAGTTTCATTCCGTTTAAGATTTTTTTTTGCAACAGATGGACAATTGAATACACCCCAGGGCTCTCCCTAGTATTCTCTGACAAGGTGGTGCTGATGTAGGCCTTGGGTTGGGCAGGTCCAGAACGGGATAGGGGGCAGTATTTTTATGTCCGGATGAAAAGCGTGCCCAAAGTAAACTGCCTGTTACTCAGGCCCAGAAGCTAGGATATGTATATATTGGATGTGGATAGAACACACTCTAAAGTTTCTAAAACTGTTAAAATAATGTCTGAGTACAACAGAACTGATATGGCAGGCGAAACCCCGAGGACGAACCCCCCCCAAAAAAAAACTTTTCAGCTTACCACTATTTTCAATGGCTATCACTTTTATTATAAGGCAAAGTCCTCCCAGATTGCAGTTCCTAGGGCTTCCACTAGATGTCAGTCTTTAGAAAGAGTTTCAGGCTGGTTTTTGGAAAAATTACCCAGAAATTCTAGTTTTTCTAGATTGCTCCCATTTTGGCTGTAGTGTTTCCAAGCGCGTGGAAGAGAGCGCATTTTGGTATTTTCCTCCGGTAAAGACAACAATTCTGTCTTAAATTTTATTGTATATTTACGTATTAGGGTGCCCAAGGTTTGATTATAAATGTTGTTTGACTTGTTTGGAGAAGTTCATTAGTAACGTTTGGGATTTATTTTGTATGCATTTTGATAGAGGGAAACTGGGTGAATTATTGACTGAAGCGTGCCAGCTAAACTGAGTTATGGATATAAATAAAGACATTATCGAACAAAAGGACCATTTGTGATGTAACAGACCTTTTGGAGTGCCAACAGAAGAAGATCAAAGGTAAGGCTTTTATTATATCGCTATTTCTGACTTTAGTTTTCAATGGTTTTGTATGCGGGTCGCTGTTCTCAGATAATCGCATGGTTTGCTTTCGCCGTAAAGCCTTTTTGAAATCTGACACAGCGGCTGGATTAACAAGAAGTTATGCTTTATTTTGATGTGTTACACTTGTGATTTTATGAAAGTTAAATATTTATAATACTGTAGTTTGAATTTTACTCTCTGCAATTTCACCGGATGTTGTCGAGGTGTCCCGCTAGCGGCACGTCTTTCCCAAAGTTAACTCCCCCCCCAGGAAGTCCGAGCATTTAGATTTTATTTTTTTTACCAGTAAATGCCATTTCCTGAAACCTAGATCTTAAATGATATCAAACAATGTAGCTAACACAGAAGTCTTGTGTTTTATCCTGAATGAAATGGAGGTGGTCTCAATGACACTTTCAAATGTTTCTAGGTTTAATTTAGGAGTAATGATTTTTCTAACAAATAGGTGTCTATGTGGATAGTCTAGTGAAAATGTAAACTGACTTTTTTTCATTTTGTTTGGGGAGAAAATTCAGAATAATTCAATTACTGGATGCAATGTAGTAGTCTAGTTTACTGTAGGCTATTTGGTAATATGAAACAAAGTGAACTTGACCTATAGGAGCTTGTTGCTGATCTCCATCCCTGACATAATCCTCCAAGTTAGGTCTGACTACTAGGCTACCTAGTATTCAATATGCCTTGTTGTCATTGGTGAACTGACCAGGTCTGACTACTAGGCTACCTAGTATTCAATATGCCTTGTTGTCATTGGTGAACTGACTATTATCACTACTTAGCAGCCTACAGATCAAGAACTGTTTAATTAACATAGGCCTACTAAATCGTTAACAGTCCAACGTAGCGTTACATTAACGACGGTCTTAGCGGAAAAGCTCTCTCTGCCCTGTCCGTTTCCATCCACTCGCACTGAACTACCTCAGCACCACACACACACACACGTTTCCTTGCTCGTCAATGCACTCCCGCCTACTACCGTTGAGGAGATCAAAGCATGCGCGGGTAAGAAAGTGTTATTTTAGTTGACTAAACGCTGTAGCTAATTACCTTCGTCGTAATGACGCCTTAGCTAAGTAGACAATTAAGAAAGTGGTTGTGCGCCTGACTTAGATACAATTTCGTTCGCCTTTTTTCCCCCCTCACACATCATTGATGTCAACAAACAAGAGAGCTGCCATCCAGCTGGAGGGAAGAAACCAGTCCTCTGATTGGCTCAGCTCCAACTTCAGATGGTTGAGTCAAACACCAACTAGAAGCCTATTTTTAAATGGTAGTTTTTTGTACCTGCATGCTTTGATCTCAGATTGAGTGCATGGTACGCAGAACACATGTAGGTTTTTATTCTTTCTTTCTTTAACCAGGCAAGTGAGTTAAGAACAAATTCTTATTTTCAATGACGGCCTAGTGGGTTTACTGCCTTGTTCAGGGGCAGAACAACAGATTGGGAATGGTGCTGTGTCTGCAGAACAACAGATTTTTACCTTGTCAGCTCAGGGATTTGATCTTGCAACCTTTCGGTTACAAGTCCAACTCTCTAACCACTAGGCTACCCTGTCGTCGGCGGGTCTGATGACTGGACACACTAGTAATAGTAACTGCAGAGATATGGGTAGACATACTGACTAAAAGTACACAAAGTACCACAAAGGCAGTTGAAGAACCTTGAAGTCTCACAAAAAGTGATTGAATGACACACCCACCCACTAATACCACTAGAAAGGTAGCTAGGTACAAACCTGCTGCTGTGTTGTTGACCTGGTCTTCCTCATCGCTGTCCCCCTCAGAGTTGGGCAGGTCAGCCTCAGGGACGCAGTCTGTAGCCGAGGCCTCATGGGGCTCCTGGTCCGCACGGCTCTTCAAGGCCAGGATACGATGGTGCAGCGCTGCAGCGAGCTGACCTGTGTCCTTAGAACTGGCCTGGAAACCAACAAAAAAAAAAAATCACATTTATTTTATAAAGCCCTTTTTTACATTAGCAGTCGTCACAAAGTGCTTTACTGATTACCCAGCCAAAAACACCAAAGAGTGAGCAACGCAGAAGAACAGTGGCTAGGAACTTCCTAGAAAAAGGCAGGAACCTAAGAAGAAACCTATAGAGGAACCTGGCTCCGAGGGGTAGTCAGTCCTCTTCCGACTGTGCTGGGTGGAGATTTATGACAAGAGATAAACAGACACCATTGTTTCCCCTATATGCATTTAGCAGTGACGCAGTTCTAATTTTCTAATTGTTTTATTTACATTTTCCCGGACGGTAAAAAGTTCTCAGTGTGAACTTAAATTACTAAAACAAGATACAAAAGTATGTAGGAAAGATAATGTTAGCAAGGTCATCTTTGAGATCTAACAAGCACTGGAATAAAAACTAGATAGTCAGGGAGAATGTCATGGCATGGGGGAGGCTCCCATTGGCTTTGTTATGTTTGAGTCACTCAGACACTGCAGCAGCCATGGCAAAACGTGTAGAATTGCAGGAAATTTGCTGTAATAACAGCAATATCGTCTCAGCAGCCAATAGGGCCCCTAAAACTGCACCATTGGCCACGCCCACTACAGGAGATGGTGCTATATGTGTGATGACCATAACATGATGCAGGCTAGGGGATGGTGCTGTATGCGTGATGCAGACTAGGGGATGGTGCTGTATGTGTGTTGCAGGCTAGGGAATGGTGTCGTACCGATATTAGGAACACTTTGACCCCCTGGTCCTCTGTGTCCATGGCGGTGACGCGGACACTCTTCTCGCTGGCCTTGTCCACCTGCATCTGGGGCCACAGCTTGGTGTTCAGGATCAACCTTAAACTGCCCTGGGTCCGCATCACTGGGGAACACAGATACACAGGGTAGTTACAGCCAGATCACTGGGGAACACAGATACACAGGGTGTTACAGCCAGATCACTGGGGAACACAGAGACACAGGGTAGTTACAGCCAGATCACTGGGGAACACAGATACACAGGGTAGTTACAGCCAGATCACTGGGGAACACAGTGTGGAAGACATCTTTGTGGGCTATACGCAGCCTGGTCTCAGGGTAGTAACTGTTGATATCCCTCTAGTGGTGTGGGGGCTATTTTTGGCAAAGTGGGTGGGGTTATATCCTGCCTGGTTGGCCCTGTCTGGGGGAAACGTCAGGGCCACAGTGTCCCCCAACCTACCGTCTCAGTATCTATGCTGCAATAGTCTATGTGCCGGGGGGCTAGGGTCAGTCTGTTATATCTGGTGTAATTCTCCTGCATTATCTGGTTTCCTGTGTGAACCCTCTAATTCTTTCCCACTCTCCCGGAGGACTTAAGCTCTAGGATCATGCCTCAGGACTACCTGGCCTGATGACTCCTTGCTGTAGCCAGTCCACCTGGTCGTGCTGCTGCTCCAGTTTCAACTGTTCTGCCTGCGGCTATGGAACCCTGACCTGTTCACTGGACGTGCTACATGTCCCAGACCTACTGTTTTGGACTCTCTACCGCACTAGCGGTCTCGACCTCTGAATGCTTGGATATGAAAAGCAAACTGTCATTTACTCCTGAGGTACTGACCTGCTGCACCCTCTACAACCACTAATTATTATTTGACCCTGCTGGTCATCTATGAACGTTTGAACATCTTGAAGAACAATCTGGCCTTTAAATTGGCAATGTACCCTTCTAATCTCCACCCGGCACAGCCAGAAGAGGACTGCCCACCCCTCAGAGCCTGGTTCCTCTCTAGGTTTCTTTCTAGGTCCATGCCTTTCTAGAGAGTTTTCCCTAGCCACCGCACTTCTACATCTGCATTGCTTGCTGTTTGGGGTTTTAGGCTGGGTTTCTGTATAGCACTTTGTGACATCTGCTGATTTAAAAAGGGCTTCATAAATACATTTGATTGATATATACACAGGGTAATTAGACGGATCACTGAGGAACACATATACAGTGCATTCGGAAAGTATTCAGACCCCTTGACCTTTTCCACATTTCGTTAGGTTACAGGCTATTTTCTGCATACCACCCCTACCTTGTCACAACACAACTGATTGGCTCAAATGCATTAAGGAAATAAATTCTACAA
The DNA here is from genome assembly GCF_018296145.1 of Oncorhynchus tshawytscha. Classification (NCBI taxonomy): domain Eukaryota; kingdom Metazoa; phylum Chordata; class Actinopteri; order Salmoniformes; family Salmonidae; genus Oncorhynchus; species Oncorhynchus tshawytscha. The sequence goes on along the minus strand of NC_056438.1, from coordinate 76,688,800 downwards.
ATTAACTTAAGGCACACCTGTTATTATTTGAAAATCATTCCAGGTGACTACCTCATGAAGCTGGTTGAGAGAATGTCAAGAGTGTACAAAGCTTTCATCAAGGCAAAGGGTGGCTACTTTGAAGAATCTCAAATATAAAATATATTTTGATTTGTTTAAGATAGGGCTGACTACTGCCCCCTTTGGAGGAATTGCGTGCCCATAGTAAACAGAAAAAAAATCTGTCAAAAATTGCTAATATATGCATATAATAATTATTATTGAATAGAAAACACTCTAAAGCTTCTAAAACCGTTCAAATTATGTCTCTATGTAAAGCAGAACTCTCAGGGCAGCCATTCTCCCAAACTCTCTCTTGGCAACAGAAAAGTTGGGACAACTTTGACGTCATCGCCCCCACCCTTCCCAACCAGCTACAGATCTGGGAACATTTTCTATCTCTTCAGCGCGATGTCCCCTTTCAGTGGGGCCTGCCATTGTGAGAATCGCGCGCTCCCTCGAGTTTTGGCGGGCTGAAACCTCCGGGTCACGCGAAAATACATGCACTTTCATGCGCACGTCGGGTCCGGAGCTCTCTTTGTTCCAAGATTCACCAAACGATGTAGGTTTGTCTGTTCACGCTAAGGATTGTTTTCTATGTTTAAAACATGCTAAAGCTCGATTCTGCACTTAGTTTGACCAGTTTAGTCGACATATAATATGTAATTTTGAAGTTTTGATGCGCATCCACTAGAATTTTGCCTGCATTTCGACCGGAATTTGTCGTGTTTGATAACCTAAAGACACAGACTTGAAAACCAAACGCAGTTTTTGGTAAGTATAACTCCTTCCACGTCTTCTGATCGAAGAACATCAAAGGTAAGGGAATATTTATGTGTTAATTATGGGTTTCTGTGGACTCCGAGATAGAGGAGACATAATGCTAATTTCTGAGCGCCGTCTCATATTATAGCCTAGTGAACGAATTCTGTAACGTTAAAAATAAATGTAACACAGCGGTTGCATTAAGAAGAAGTGTATCTTTCTAACTATATGTAGAACATGTATATTTAGTCAACGTTTATGATGTGTATTGCTTGTTATCGGACGTTAGCTCCGGCAGATATCATCATTTCTCCGGACATTTGAGTAGCATTTTTTGAACATGGCGTCATTGTAAACAGAGATTTATGGATATAAATTGCATATTATTGAAAAAAACATAAATGTACTGTGTAACATGTCCTATTACTGTCATCTGATGAAGATTTTCAAAAGGTTAGTGAATTATTTTTCTTTTAATCCTGCGGTTGTTGATTGCATATTTTGTTCAACGTGGCTAATTCAAATTAGCTGCGTCTTTGGTGGTGGTTTGACATAACTATGTGCTATGTTTTCGCCGTAAAACATTTTAGAAATCTGACTTGCTGGCTAGATGAACAAGGTGTTTATCTTTCATTTGAGCTATTGGACTTGTTAATGTGTGGAGGTTAAATATTTCTAAGAATATTTTTGCGTTCCATGCGTTCCATGCGCCACGTCCCAGTTAACGTCGGTTCCCAACTGGGAACCCGAATCCGTAACAGGTTAACACTTTTTTGGTTACTACATGATTCCATGTATGTTGTTATTTGTCTTCAATATTATTTTACAATTAATAAATTAATAAAAACCCTGGAATGAGTAGGTGTGTCCAAACCTTTGACCGGTACTGTATGTAAATGAGATATTTCTGTTTTCCATTTTCAATAAATTACCAAGCATTTCTAAAAACATGTTTTCACTTTGTCATTATGGGGTGTAGTTGGGCGAGAAAAAATATACATTTAATCCATTTTGAATTCAGGCTGTAACAACAAAATGTGGAATAAGTCATGGTTTTATGATTACTTTTGGAAGGCATTGTATTCCTTCTATCCTTTTTGGAATGTTCAATCCCAATAACTGTGGTCGGTTAGGAAGGCATTGTATTCCTTCAATTCTTTTTGGAATGTTCAATCCCAATGACTGGTCGGTTAGGAAGGCATTGTATTCCTTGAATCCTTTTTGGAATGTTCAATCCCAATGACTGGTCGGTTAGGAAGGCATTGTATTCCTTCAATTATTTTTGGAATGTTCAATGACTGTGGTCGGTTAGGAAGGCATTGTATTCCTTCAACCCTTTTGGAATGTTCAATCCCAATGACTTGTCGGTTAGGAAGGCATTGTATTCCTTCAATTCTTTTGGAATGTTCAATCCCAATGACTGGTCGGTTAGGAAGGCATTGTATTCCTTCAACCCTTTTGGAATGTTCAATCCCAATGACTTGTCGGTTAGGAAGGCATTGTATTCCTTCAACCCTTTTGGAATGTTCAATCCCAATGACTGGTTTAGGAAGGCATTGTATTCCTTCAACCCTTTTTGGAATGTTCAATCCCAATGACTTGTCGGTTAGGAAGGCATTGTATTCCTTCAATTCTTTTTGGAATGTTCAATCCCAATAACTGTGGTCGGTTAGGAAGGCATTGTATTCCTTGAATCCTTTTTGGAATGTTCAATCCCAATGACTGGTCGGTTAGGAAGGCATTGTATTCCTTCAACCCTTTTTGGAATGTTCAATCCCAATGACTGGTCGGTTAGGAAGGCATTGTATTCCTTCAACCCTTTTTGGAATGTTCAATCCCAATGACTGGTCGGTTAGGAAGGCATTGTATTCCTTGAATCCTTTTTGGAATGTTCAATCCCAATGACTGGTCGGTTAGGAAGGCATTGTATTCCTTCAACCCTTTTTGGAATGTTCAATCCCAATGACTGGTCGGTTAGGAAGGCATTGTGAGTTATCCTGTAAGTTACCGAGACAAACAACCATTCATGAATGTGTACAGGTTTGTGCGTTCGTGTACCTACCTAGGCGTGACTGTAATGATCCGTCATCTGTAGATGCCATGTCATTAAGCCTGAGCAGCCCTCGACCTCGCTCTATCCACGACTGGGCCGTCATGTCAAACACAAACAACTTGCACTGGACCTGAGAGAGGGACAACAAAAACAACAAATCAACAACAAATACCCCAGACGACTCGTTTTTTTTTTTAATAATATGAGAAAAAAAACTATTTCATTTTATTTGGAATGCTAGACAAAATTAAAATGTGCTTATTTATCCAGCCTGTATCACATCTGGATGTGATTGGGAGTCCCATAGTGTGGCGCACAATTGGCCCAGTGTCGCCCGAGTTTTGCTGGGGTAGGCTGTCATTGTAAATAAGAATTTGTTCTTAACTGACTTGCCTAGTTTAAAAAAAATATATAGATATATAAAAAAATGAGTTTAGGGGCTAAAATGATTGAATATTAAAGCTTTAAACCGCTCACTAAAAGCTTCACTCATACATAAGTTATACTTAAACCCAAAATGGTTCTCCAGTAGATTATTAAGGAAGAATCATCCTTTTTACCTTCATACAGATCACAACTTCTCATTGCCGACTAATTGAAAATGAAATGATGTTTAAAGTATCACCCTTTCTTAAAACAAGCCGTACAAAGCTGGGTACAATTTCAGTTTTATCCTCCAGAAAAATGATATAACAAATATTACATCAAATGTTATGGTCAAACTCAAATATACTGATTTATTAAAACATTTATTTTTTTAAACATGTTTTATTATATTTACTAATGATATTAAGAATAGTGTTGGATTCAAAAATTTTAACATTGAGATATTATCAAATCAAATTTTAAAAGACATGATAGATCAGATGCATAGTATATTAAGGAGTGAGATCTGTAGAAAGACAGAGTGGCTGTGGAATGTGCTGGGTGGACGGGAGGAGATCAAAGGATTGCTATAGGGGAAGCAGATGGACATCTGTGGATTAGGCGAAGGAGGGGTTGAGGTCAGGTGGTGAGGTCAGATCCCCTGAAGGGAGTTATAAGGTTCCTGTGGAACCATAAGATGTAAGGATTGGAGAGGAGGAGTGTCTTAAGTGGGATATATATACACACACCTATGATTGTAAGAAATGTTTGGCGGTCTGAATTACAGCTGTAAAAGAACCTTTGGGCAGAAATAAACTAATTAAACTTGGTTAAGCTTCTCTAATGTCTGGGAGTTATTTACTCTCAAAACTAAGACCCTAACAATAGAAACAGTGGAGCTGTGTCACATATGCAGCTATCTGTTCAATATAAACTAACAACCAACTGATTGCAGCATTACCACAAACATGGAGGCGGCAAGTGGAAAAGGGAGAAGGTAGGGAACTTGTTTACATATACATACATACATACATACATACATACATACATACATACATACATACATACATACATACATACATACATACATACATACATACATACATACATACATACATACATACATACATACATACATACATACATACATACATACATACATACATACATACATATACATACATACATACATACACATATACACATACATACATACATACATACATACATACATACATACATACATACATACATACATACACATACATACATACATACATACATACATACATACATACATACATACATACATACATACATACATACATACATACATACATACATACATACATACATACATACATACATACATACATACATACATACATACATACATACATACATACATACATACATACATACATACATACATACATACATACATACATACATACATACATACATACATACATACATACATACATACATACATACATACATACATACATACATACATACATACATACATACATACATACATACATACATACATACATACATACATACATACATACATACATACATACATACATACATACATACATACATACATACATACATACATACATACATACATACATACATACATACATACATACATACATACATACATACATACATACATACATACATACATACATACATACATACATACATACATACATACATACATACATACATACATACATACATACATACATACATACATACATACATACATACATACATACATACATACATACATACATACATACATACATACATACATACATACATACATACATACATACATACATACATACATACATACATACATACATACATACATACATACATACATACATACATACATACATACATACATACATACATACATACATACATACATACATACATACATACATACATACATACATACATACATACATACATACATACATACATACATACATACATACATACATACATACATACATACATACATACATACATACATACATACATACATACATACATACATACATACATACATACATACATACATACATACATACATACATACATACATACATACATACATACATACATACATACATACATACATACATACATACATACATACATACATACATACATACATACATACATACATACATACATACATACATACATACATACATACATACATACATACATACATACATACATACATACATACATACATACATACATACATACATACATACATACATACATACATACATACATACATACATACATATATATATAAAAAGAAATGTCAACTGTCAACTCACTGTCAACTGCATTTATTTTCAGCAAACATATGTTCATACAAATATTTGAACAAGATTCAACAACTGAGACAAACTGAACAAGTTCCACAGACATGTGACTAACAGAAATGGAATAATGTGTCCCTGAACAAAGGGGGGGGTCAAAATCAAAAGTAACAGTCAGTATCTGGTGTGGCCACCAGCTGCATTAAGTACTGCATCTCCTCCTCATGGACTGCACCAGATTTTGCTGTGATATGTTACCCCACTCTTCCACCAAGACACCTGCAAGTTCCAGGACATTTCTGAAGGGGGAATGACCCTAGTCCTCACCCTCCAATCCAGGTCAATGGGATTGAGATCCAGGCTCTTCGCTGGCCATGGCAGAACACTGACATTCCTGTCTTGCAGGAAATCACACACAGAACGAGCAGTATGGCTGGTGGCATTGTCATGCTGGAGGGTCATGTCAGGATGAGCCTGCAGGAAGGGTACCACATGAGGGAGGAGGATGTCTTCCCTGTAACGCACATCGTTGAGATTGCCTGCAATGACAACAAGCTCAGTCCGATGATCCTGTGACACACCGCCCCAGACCATGACAGACCCTCCACCTCCAAGTCGATCCCACTCAAGAGTACAGGCCTCGGTGTAACGCTCATTCCTTCAACGATAAATGCGAATCTAACCATCACCCCTGGTGAGACAAAACCATGACTCGTCAGTGAAGAGCACTTTTTGCCAGTCCTGTCTGGTCCAGCAGTGGTGGGTTTGTGCCCTTAGGCAACGTTGTTGCCAGTGATGTGTGGTGAGGACCTGCCTTACAACAGGCCTACCAGCCCTCAGTCCAGCCTCTCTTAGCCTATTGCGGACAGTCTGAGCACTGATGGAGGGATTGTGCATTCCTGGTGTAACTCGGGCAGTTGTTGTTGCCATCCTGTACCTGTCCCGCAGGTGTGATGTTCGGATGTACTGATTCTGTGCAGGTGTTGTTACACGTGGTCTGCCACTGTGAGGAGGATCAACTGTCCATCCTGTCTCCCCCTGTAGCCTTGTTTTCACAGTCTCACAGTACAGATATGGCAATTTATTGTCCCAGGCTACATCTGTAGTCCTCATGCCTTCTTGCAGCATGCCTAAGGCACGTTCAGGCAGATGAGCAGGGACCCTGTGCATCTTTCTTTTGATGTTTTTCAGTCAGTAGAAAGTCCTCTTTAGTGTCCTAAGTGTTCATAACTGACCTTAAATGCCTACTAAGCTGTAAGCTGTTAGTGTCTTAATGACTGTTCCACAGATGCATGTTCACTGTTTATGGTTCATTGAACAAGCATGGGAAACAGTGTTTAAACCCTGTACAACAAAGATCTGAAGTTATCTGGATTTTTTTGTCAAAATAAATAAATAAATAAATAAATATATATATATATATATACACACACATACATACACACACACAGAATCATTAGAAAATGTATTCTGGTATTTATTCTATATAGCTCGTTTCTGATCACAGGTTCAGAAATGGTAAAGAATATTAAAAATAAATAGAAATTCACTTAAAATGAACCTTAGAAGTAGCCGTTTTGGGCGATTTGGAAAGCCATAGTCAATAAATACTTGTACAAAAGGTTAATCTTTAGTTCACAATCTGTGGATACTATACGATTAGAAAGGTTCAAAATGTTTGTAAAACTTCAGAACAAAAAAATATATGGCACATGGAAACTAGACGAGGGTGGTCTATGGTGATAGGTGGGATGGGCTGAGAGAGGCTGAGGGGTGGTCTATGGTGATAGGTGGGATGGACTGAGAGTGGCTGAGGGGGTGGGATTAAAGAGCTGAGGTCTATGGTGATAGGTGGGATGGGCTGAGGGGTGGGATTAAAGAGTTGAGGTCTATGGTGATAGGTGGGATGGGCTGAGGGGGTGGGATTAAAGAGTTGAGGTCTATGGTGATAGGTGGGATGGGCTGAGAGGCTGAGGGGTGGGATTAAAGAGCTGAGGTCTATGGTGATAGGTGGGTTGGACTGAGGGGAGGGATTAAAGAGTTTATGTTGGTAATGTATTAATGTTATGTGACTGCTTTATATAACAAAAGTACCATGTATGTAAAAATGTATATTTAGCAGAAATGCTGTATAAAGAAAATTAAGATATTTCTCCTCAAAAAAGGGCTTGCTGATTTTGTCTCCACACATTACTGATCGGCGGGGTTTATGTATCAAGTGTCTCAGAGTGTGAGTACCGCTCTAGATCAGCTCCTTCCTGTCCATCTAATACATTATCCTATACCAGCTCCTCCCTGTCCATCTAATACATTATCCTAGACCAGCTCCTCTAATACATTATCCTAAACGAGCTCCTCCCTGTCCATGTAATCTAATGCATTATCCTAGACCAGCTCCTCCCTGTCCACCTAAAACATTTTCCTATACCAGCTCCTCCCTGTCCATCTAATACATTATCCTAGACCAGCTCCTCTAATACATTATCCTAGATCAGCACCTCCCTGTCCATCTAATCTAATACATTATGATCTGAAAACTGATCCTAGTGACTATTGATGGGTTCTGACTACTAAACTTGAAAATATGAAATATCCGTATTTCAGGTCACTAAGGGAGAAAGGGGAATGTAGCACGTTTTACATTCCGTCAGAACACGTTATTGTTAGACATCAGGTATCCTATGGAAAGGAGAAGAGTCTGGTACAAGTCAACAGGACAGCCGTGAGTTAGAGAGGAGTGAGGAATTTGGGCCGAGGTCAGGTCAGATGAAGAAAGAGAGAACGGGCATCATTAAAGTCCTGTCTAGCAGCAGAGATCTATTGGCTGTCCAGATGTGTAAGGAGGAGAGATAGCATAGGATGAAGGTTTATGTAAACCTAGGACCAAGTGCTTATGTAAATATGTCTGTCTGTTTAGCCATTTGTCCCATTGAGTGAATAAACTTGGTTTGAGTTTTCCCTAGTGGTCCAATAGTTTTACTGTTTATTTAGAAACAAAGACTATGCACCTTGATATATTCCAACATAGTCAGCAATAGAGACTAGCCACCGACCTGTAAAACATTACTTTCTGATTCCTCTCCAGTTTTGACGTCTACTTTCTCTAAGATACACTTCTTGGCTGTGGCTTTGGTGTACGCTGCTGCAGACTCCTCCAGTGACTCTGTCACATTGTTACCTGGGAACACACACACACACAATGACGCACACCTAAGTAATTAACACACTGGGGCCAGCACTAGTCTGTAGTGAAGATAGAGAAAGCCAGTCTCTGAAGATTTATACTGCGAGACGTGTGCGTCTCTCTCTCACCCTTCTCTGGTGTGTTTTCCTTTGAGGACGGTTCAGACACAGGGGGAGCCGGTAAGTCTTTACAGTCCTCTTCTGATGCCTCACCTCCTCTAGGAGGACTCTGAAAACACACAGTACGTAGCCAGTCAACCCCACAGGAGGCGGCCAGTCAACCCCACAGGAGGCGGCCAGTCAACCCCACAGGAGGCAGCCAGTCAACCCCACAGGAGGCAGCCAGTCAACCCCACATGAGGCAGCCAGTCAACCCCACATGAGGCAGCCAGTCAACCACAGTGTCTCAACAGTGCAATAATAAAGTCCACCCCTGATAAGGTCACTCATAATATACATGTGATTTTCTAGTCCCAATTCAAAAACACATTGTCCTGCATGATTGGATTTGCTACAAGCTTTCATAACAGTTCCAGGTTGATCCATTTCTCATGGAGCTGTATCGATTTGGGTTTCGATCTCCCCCACCAGCTCTACTGTTTGTCATGGCCCGAAGGACAACACCACCCGCTAAAACAGTCCACTACTCACCAGAACCCTCTCTGACATGTTCTGCCCAAAGACAAATTTGGCCCCCTTGTCCGTATTGTTTGCGGCGTTCTTTGAACTGGAAGGAAAAGGAGGAAGGTCAAAAGGGGGGTGAGTGTAACGGATGTGAAACGGCTAGCTTAGTTAGCGGTGTTCGCGCTAAATAGCGTTTCAAATCGGTGATGTCACTTGCTCTGAGACCTTGAAGTAGTAGTTCCCCCTTGCTCTGCAAGGGCCACGGCTTTTGTGGAGCGATGGGGAACGATGCTTCGTGGGTGAAGTTATTATCAGTACGTCAGTCATTTAGCAGAGTTATCCAGTGCAACTTACAATTACCGCTTCTAAAAAAACTAAGGTAGCTGAAACCATAATATTACGAGCATTATAAGTTCAACCTTCAAAATAGTGAGAAAGAGTATAAAGTGGTCTGAAAAGCCAGTAATATTAGTATTTCTACTCTTGAGGACACTGCATTACCTGGGGGTGGCAATGTACTCTAAGAAATAGTTCGTTCCCTCCTTCTGAGAGGCCAGGGGTAACAACTTGCCGTCTTTAGAGCTCTCTTCCAACTAGAGACGGAGAGAGAGAGAGACACAGACAGAGGAATAGAGAGAGGTTACCAAAGAAACTGATCATAATCCACTTCATTTGAGAAAGTGATTAAAAAAAATGAATAAAATATTGAAAACACTCTTATTTAATTCACTAAATAGGCTATCAGCATCCTACAAAAATATGAACCTTTGCTCTGTCTTTGATATTTTGTCCAAACACGAAAGAGGACTCTGCAGGACAGTCGTCCCTCATCCCATCCTCCTCTTTGTCACATTTCTAGATGAAACATATATAGAATTCAACTTTAAATTTGTTGTTGTTGCTAAAGAGGCATTTTTTTGAAAACCCAAAAAAATACAACGTCTGAATGATTTTGACAGTAATAATATGAACTAAATCCTATCCAAGGTCTTGGTGGTCACAACGTCATGCAACTACAGGCAAAATAAGTCGCTGCCATAGAGACGCATTAAAATTATCGTTCCACTTTTAATTATTTCGTTGCTGCACCGTTGTCACTTTACACAAGCATCTGCATATTAAAAACAGGACCAAGACGCCTTGTCCTCACCGGTGACCTGGCGAGGCCATCTGACTGCTCAGTGTTGTTATGGAAGATGGTCGACCCTTCTGACGTCCCGTCTGTTGACTTCTTCACCCCATTGGTGGACTCGGAGTTGGTCTTGGCTGGCGGGGCCTGGAGCATGGCTGGCCGGAGGACACTGCGCAGTTGCTCCTTGGGTTTCTGACTGGGGACGCCTGGAACATAACCTGCTAATGGATTGGATCTGAATGCCTTACAGAACTAGTCCATTCACAACTATATCACACCTACCATGAACTATATTACAACATGCACGACCGCGTGGACTATATCAAAACTACTACCATGCATGGTCAATCATATTAACACGCTGTAACACCATCTACGTTTTAAGAGTTTTCCTGACCACTTAACCTAATTAGAGTTGCTTTCTTTAATCAACACACACACCAATACCCAGGCACCAATACCCAGGCACCAATACCCAGGCACCAATACCCAGGCACCAATACCCACCTGAACTAGGTGCCTTCCCGTGTATAAGAGTTGGTGGTTTTAAACGAAACCCAACTGGCTTCTCTTCTGGCAAGGGGGAGAAAAAAACAAAACAGGGAGGTACAATTGTTAACAAGACCGTAAACAAAAATGGCAACTTTCAGCGTGTGGGGGAGGGTACATTAATACCATCATAAAATGGAACACAGATGAACCCATGGAGATACCGTGTGTCTCTGCATCCATTATGATGGAAGTTAGAAGTAGTTTCGCAAGCCAATCCTAACTAGCGTTGGCGCAGTGAATGGTATCTACTAGCAGTTATCATAGACTTTGTCATTGCGCTAACGCTAGTTAGCAACTTCATTCAAACTGCACGCAGGGACCAAATGGTATCCACGGGTTCATCTGGGGAAGTAGATAAATGGTTTCATTGACAAAAATCCCCTTAGTATCCCTTTAAAACGAAGCACTACACATTTATAGAAAGACACATTTGACTATCTGCTTGAATGAAGGTCATTTTCAAAGTTACATAAATGAAGTTCCCTACTCACCTAAAAGCTAGTGTGTCACTAAGGTCTTGGAGATGACACACATTGGTGTTTAGTTTATCCTTTTCCCCCCAGAATGGACTAAATTAAGTCTTATTTTCTTAATCTCCAAACTAATTCTAAATATGTTTGGGAGCTTTTGACCTGAGATTCTGTATTTTTGTGGTTTTGTTATTTCTTTCAAATCTTGGATGTTTTGTGGCACAGACATTTTTTTTAAAAATTTTTATGAGGAAAATAACCATCTGTGAAAGTTTACTTCAGCATCACATTTGGTGCTTTGGAGTAGTGTGAGTAAGACTAATTCAATGTCTACATTAAAACAATTTTATTTATTTATTTTACCTTTATTTAACTAGGCAAGTCAGTTAAGAACAAATTCTTATTTTCAATGACGGCCTAGGAACAGTGGGTTAACTGCCTGTTCAGGGGCAGAATGACAGATTTGAACTTGCAACCTTCCGGTTACTAGTCCAACACTCTTACCACTAGGCTACCCTGCCGCCCCAAATAATCCATTAAAACCATGTTTATATTTCTCTGTCCTGCTATTCTTCCCTGTCAAGTTTAACCCATGGTACGTGTGGGTTTTTTCTATAATGTATGCTTCTTGTCTATGTGAACCCATCTTGAATTAAGGTATTTGTGAGAGACTGCACATAAACCAAAGTTAAAAATAAAAAAAATCCAGGTCAGACCTTTGTTAACTTTCCTTGCCATTGAGTTGTACTATAACTTATTTGTGCATTAAAAAAGGGTGCTTTGGCCTGGACTAAAGTTCACAAGCATACAAAACGCATGTCACATACTGGAGACTTAAATGAGAGGAAGCCTTTATAATGAGGAGGAACCATAGGAAGTAAACACTATGCCTCACCTGGCTCCGAGTCCTCGGAGTTCCCAGTGGGAGACTGCCAGAAACTTGATGGCATGAAGACATTGTTCTTACTAGCCACTGCAGAGAGCAAGAAGAAACCTTGTACACAAGGCAAGTTTCCTGTACTGCTCTTCATTAATCAACTGAAACACAGTCAGCTTCTCTGATGTTGTTTTCTCCTACCAGAATGTGAAGACGGGAACTGTGTTGAAGATGAAGTCCTCTCTCTTTTCACCGGAGGACAATAGCCATCTTCTCTGTCTGAATCTGAAGTTTAAAAAAAAATAAAAAATTAGAGACTTAGCCATCAATTCACATGATTAAAGAGAGATTGAACACACTGATTCCGCATTTGTTTCTCTGTCGCTCATTAAGAAGGAAAAAAAGAAAGAGATTTCAGTCTTTTGGGTGTGGTTGGATGTGGCAGTTAATGTGTTTTTTCCCCCGTGAGACGCCATATGAACAGAGCCAGTATCACTCCTCAAAAGTCAAAATGAACTCAAGAAATCTGCATGTTTTTGCTGAGGTTTTAGTCACGCAATCTAGTTAAGTGTTTGGTGAAGTATTTCTGAAGAAAAAAAAAAAAAAAAGTGTGAAGTTGTCTCATGTAAACAAAGACTGCTCTGCTGGTCAGTCTGTCTCACGGTCTGTGTTCTGTGGTAGGATTGGATAGAGCACAAATCACTGCAGCTGTGTGTTCTGTGTTAGCAGACAAGTGAACATTGTCGAAATCCAAACCCAACCCTCGAGTAAAGCCATGACGAACTCACTTACAAAACTCAGTTTAGGACGAGACTGACGTTATGACCAAAATGTTCACATTTACACTTGGTACTCAATTTTGACATTAGAATAAATGTTTGACTAATATCGATGCCAAATAGAGAAACTTTTCTATCAGCGAAGTTGTTTATTGCAATCAGTTGCACTTTAATGAAGCAATAAGGCCCGAGAAGGTGTGGTATATGGCCAATATACCACAGCTAAGTGCTCTTCTTAGGCACAAAACAACGAGTGCCTGGATGCAGTCCTTAGCCATGGTATATTGGTCATACACCACAAACCTCTGAGGTGCCTTATTGCTATTATAAACTGGTTACCAACGTAATTAGAACAGTAAAAATAGTGTCATACGCGTGGTATACGTTCCGATATAACACAGATTTCAGCCAATCAGCATTCAGGGTTGACAAAGAACGTGGCAGTTTAAAAAGCCCCAGCTGGGCTCCAGTTTGGGAAATACAATACCCCTCCTGATAAACAAATTACAAGATTTATAAAACGGACATCAATTTTAAGATTAGATTGAAAATATTAGAAAAAGTATTTAAAAATACATTTAAAAAAGGCCAAATCTGATATGCGGATGTAGTCTTACCTTCTCCATCTTCTCCACTGGATCCATCAGCTGCCCGCTGTAATAGAAAGCAGTACTGAATCTACTGTGTTTCTCAGTCAAAACAACAACTACCCAATCAAATGATGGAAGCTTTACAGTGAATTTCCATAAAGAAGGTTCACTCATGTCAATGAATGTCAGGCGGTAGAAACAACACGATGTGACTTACCTTCGGTGCTTTATCTTTTTGGAACACAAACATTGGTGGCACTGTGGCAGGTTTCTCTGTTTCAAAAGAAGGAAAGCATCCTTTATCATACAGAAGAAGAGTATAATTTATTTTACCTTTATTTAACCAGGTAGGCTAGTTGAGAACAAGTTCTCATTTACAACTGCGACCTGGCCAAGATAAAGCATAGCAGTGTGAACAGACAACACAAGAGTTACACATGGAGTAAACAATTAACAAGTCAATAACACAGTAGAGAAAAAAAAGGGGGAGTCTATATACATTGTGTGCAAAAGGCATGAGGAGGTAGGCAAATAATTACAATTTTGCAGATTAATATGCTTCAGTGACTTGTGTGAAGTGTAGGCCTAATATTTTTTTTTAAAGACACCACAGCCTGTCAATCAGTTGTTTGTTTCAATAAACACTTGTCATGGTGATTTTTTTATTTTTTTTTAAACAAGCGTCGTGAACGAACACCCTGCAGCAGTCTTGAGTTGACAAGTACGCCCATAATTGTTTTTTTGGGTTTTTTTTGCAAACAGCTAGAAGGCCTAGATCGGAGTAACCCATGTCTGGCACACTTGATTCTCTCTGTTTAAAACACAGGAATATGTTTCTAATTCTACAAAAGATGCTCACTGACACTTATGGAAACTCAGGAATACTGTATTTAGATAAGCCCCCCCCAAAAGAACCCGACACATGGATTCAGACATTTTTCTCCTTCCTCCAACTTTCCACTAAACTAGTTCTACCCACAAAGCATAGCAACGCTGACCACTCAGTTCAGACACTTCTGAATAGATGCCAAACATTCATGATGCAAAATCTGAGAATAAACAACTTGCATTGTAATCCTTTAGTCCATTTTAAACAAGTGGCACACAAACACTGATTAGTTCAGTCACCATAGACAACCACAGCCTAGAATAGATGAGACATGAATGAAATATTAAAAACCAGAAGTTTCTCCCATCTCCACAGAGGAACTCTGGAGCTCTGGCAGGGTGACCATCAGGTTCTTGGTCACCTCCCTGACTAAGGCCCTTCTCCCCCGATTGCTCAGTTTGGCTGGGCGGCCAGCTCTAGGAAGAGTCTGGTAGTTCCAAACTTGATCCATTTAAGAATGATGGAGGCCACTGTGCTGTGTTCTTGGAGACCTTCAACGCGGCAGAAATGTTCTGGTACCCTTCCCCAGATCTGTGCCTCGACACAATCCTGTCTCGGAACTCTACGGACAATTCCTTCAACCTCATGGCTTAGTTTTTGCTCTGACATGCACTGTCAACTTTGGGACCTTATATAGACAGGTGTGTGCCTTTCCAGCTCATGTCCAATCAATTGAATTTACCACAGGTGGACTCCAATCAAGTTGTAGAACCATCAAGGATAATCATTGGAAACAGGATGCACCCGAGCTCAATTTTGAGTCTCAAAGCGAATGGTCTGAATACTACAGTAAAGGTATTTCTGTGTTTTTATGTTTAATACATTTGCAAAATTTTCTAAAAACCTGTTTTCCCTTTGTCATTATGGGGTACAGCGTGTATTCTATCCATTTTAGAATAAGGCTGTAACGAAAAAGTCAAGGGGTCTGAATACTTTCCGAAGGCACTGTATATCATTTAGCTAGCTATTTGGGGTCTTATCTGTCCTAGGAGTGGCTCAAGTAGTCTACATTTATGGACAAAAGCATTGGATTTGGACCATCAAAACTCATGACCTAACTGAAGCCGACGGGACAACTAGCTCATCTACAGGCCAGGGTCCGAGAGAGGACTGTCCTGCTTTGTAAATAAACATATGATCCAGTTCAACTCCCACAATATTTTTTATCTTGACTGAAACAACGGTTGTCATAAGTGACAAACAGTCATGGTGTACGACAGTGACACACACAACATGACCAGGCAGGGCAAACTAGATTTGGTGATTTCTGGGGTATCATAAAAATTAAATCTGACATGTTTTTGGACTCATTAAGCAGTTTTTAACCTGATTAAATGTTTATTCTTAAACCTTAAATGATACCGCTGATGCTTCTTGTTGACCAGACATTTTGATAAATAGCCCCAATGTCAAAACACAGTTTTAAAAAGTGTCCAAATCAATACCAATATGCAGAAACAGTTTGTGATATTGAAAACATAAATACTATCTACATATACAGTGCATTCAGAAAGTATTCATACCCCTTGACTTATTCCACATAGTTGCATTACAAGAATTCTAAATCGATTACACCCCATAATGACAAAGTGAAAACACGTTTAGAAATTTTTGCTAATGTATTTTCAAATAAAATACAGAAATGTCATTTACATAAGTAGTCACAATCCTTTGCTATGACACTAAATTGAGCTCAGGTACATCCAATTTCCTGTGATCATCCTTGAGACGTCACTACAACTTGATTGGAGTCCACCTGTGGCCAATTCAATTGTTTGGACGTGATTTAGGAAGAAACACACCTGTCTATATAAAAGGTCCCACAGTTGACAGTGCATGTCAGAGCAGAAACTATACCACGAAGTCCAAGGAACTATCTGTAGATCTCAGAGATAAGAGTTGTGATGAGGCATATATCTGGGGAAGGGAATCAAACAAGTTCTAGAATGTTGAAAGTTACCAAGAGCACAGTGATCTCCATCATTGGGAAATTTTTAAAAAACAAATGAAACTAACCAGCCTCTGCC
This sequence comes from Oncorhynchus tshawytscha, assembly GCF_018296145.1. Taxonomy (NCBI): domain Eukaryota; kingdom Metazoa; phylum Chordata; class Actinopteri; order Salmoniformes; family Salmonidae; genus Oncorhynchus; species Oncorhynchus tshawytscha. Next base: position 76,672,094 of record NC_056438.1, on the reverse strand, counting down.
TAGAGCTGGCCGGCCGACCAAACTGATCAACCGGGCAAGAAGGACCTTGTCAGGGAGGTGACCAAGAACCTAAATAACCACTGACAGATCTTACAGAGTTCTTTAGATGAGATGGGAGAACCTGCCAGAAGGACAACAGTCTTTACAGGACTTCAAATGTGGGCTTTATCGTAGAGTGTCCCAATGGAAGACACTCCTGAGAAAATGGTACATGACAGCACGTCTGGAGTTTGCAAAAAGGCACGTGAAAGACTGAGCATAAGGCAAAATATTATTTGGTCTGATGAGACAAATTTTACTCTTTGGCCTGAATGCAAAGCCCTGTGTCTGGAGAAAACAGGCACAGTTCATCACTCATCTAACACCATTCCTACTAGAGGTCGACCGATTAATCGGAATGGCCGATTAATTAGGGCCGGTTTCAAGTTTTCATAACAATCCTAAATCTGTATTTTTGGACACTGATTTTGCCGATTTTTTAAAATATATATTCTTATACCTTTTATTTAACTAGGTAAGTCAGTTAAGAACACATTCTTATTTTCAATGACGGCCTTGGAACGGTGGGTTAACTGCCTCGTTCAGGGGCAGAACGAACAGATTTTCACCTTGTCAGCTCGGGGGACCCAATCTTGCAACCGTACAGTTAACTAGTCCAACGCAATAACGACCTGCCTCTCTCGTTGCACTCCACAAGGAGACTGCCTGTTACATGAATGCAGTAAGCCAAGGTAAGTTGCTAGCTAGCATTAATCTTATAGAAAACAATAAATCATAATCACTAGTTAACTACACATGGTTGATGATCTTACTAGATATTATCTAGCGTGTCCTGCGTTAAATATATAATCTGACTGAGTATACAAGCATACAAGTATTTAAGTATCTGACTGAGGGGTGGTAGGCAGAAGCAGACGCGTAAACATTCATTCAAACAGCACTTTTGTGCGTTTTGCCAGCAGCTCTTGATGTGCGTCAAGCATTGCGCTGTTTATGACTTCAAGCCTATCAACTCCCGAGATGAGGCTGGTGTGACCGAAGTGAAATGGCTAGCTAGTTAGCGCGCGCTAATAGTGTTTCAAACGTCACTCGCTCTGAGCCTTGGAGTAGTTATTCCCCTTGCAGAGGCTGTGGCCGTGGCCGGGCCGTGGCTTTTGTGGAGCGATGGGTAACGCTGCTTCGAGGGTGGCTGTTGTTGTTGTGTTCCTGGACCGAGCCCAGGGAGGAGAGGGACGGAAGCTATACTGTTACACTGGAGATACTAAAGTGCCTATAAGAACATCTAATAGTCAAAGGTTAATGAAATACAAACAGTATAGAGGGAAATAGTCCTATAATTCCTATAACTACAACCTAAAAAACTTCTTACCTGGGAATATTGAAGCCTCATGTTAAAAGGAACCACCAGCTTTCATATGTTCTCATGTTCTGAGCAAGGAACTGAAACGTTACCTTTCTTACATAGCACATATTGCACTTTTACTTTCTTCTCCAACACTTTGTTTTTGCATTATTTAAATGAAATGTAACACGTTTCATTATTTATTTGAGGCTAAATAGATTTTATTGATGTATTACATTAAGTTAAAATAAGTGTTCATTCAGTATGTTTATTGTTACAAAAAAAAAAAATTAAATATCAAATCGGCCGATTAATCGGCACCGGCTATTTTGCCCTCAAATAATCGGTACGGCGTTGAAAAATCATAAATCGGTCGACCTCTAATCCCTACAGTGAAGCATGGTGGTGGCAGCAGCATCATGCTATAGGGATGCTTTTCAGCTACAGGGACTGGGAGACTGGTAAGGATAGAAGGAACAATGAATGGAGCCAAATACAGGAAAATCCTTGAGAACCTGCTTCAGAGTGCAATCGACTTTAGACTGGGGCGAAGATTTACGTTCCAACAGGACAAAGACCCCAAGCATACAGCCAAAGTAATGCCGGAATGGCTTCAGAACAAGAATGTGAAAGTCCTTGAGTGGCCCAAACAAAGCCCAGACTTGAATACCATTGCAAATCTGTCAAAAGACTAAGATTTCTGTTCACTGCTGCTCCCCCCATCTGACTTAACAGAGCTTGAGAAAATCTGCAAGGAAGAATGGGAGAAAATCCCCAAATCCAGATGTGTGAAGCTGATAGACATTACCCAAGAAGACTCAAAGCTGTAATTGCCACCAAAAGTGCTACTATAAAATATTGACTCGGGGGTGTGAAGTGAATACTTTTGTAAATTAGATTTCAAAACATTTATATATATAAAAAAAACACTTTGTCATTAGTGATGGGCTGGGGGGGGGGTCTATCCATTTTGAATTCAAGCTGTAACAAAATGTGGAATAAGTCAAGGGGTATGAACACTTTGAAGATACTGTACATGTGCAACAATAGTAATCATTCTACTTTCTTTAAACAAGCACCTCAACTGCACCAGCACCAAAAACCCTGTTGTTTTGACATGTGGACATAAATCACTCATCAATTAAGGAGATATGTGCTGCTGAAACTACCACAACTCAAGAACCACTTGGAAACTGGAGATGTTTTGCTCCCTCACTGGTTAGAGGCCAACCTGCAGCTACCTCACTGGTTAGAGGCCAACCTGCAGCTACCTCACTGGTTAGAGGCCAACCTGCAGCTACCTCACTGGTTAGAGGCCAACCTGCAGCTACCTCACTGGTTAGAGGCCAACCTGCAGCTACCTCACTGGTTAGAGGCCAACCTGCAGCTACCTCACTGGTTAGAGGCCAACCTGCAGCTAACTCACTGGTTAGAGGCCAACCTGCAGCTACATTTTGGAATGTTGCATTTTGATAAGGGGGTCACCAAACTGAAAGAAAATGCAACACTTTCGTCAATCACGCATATCGATATCACGTTGAAATCAATTGCGCAAGAGGGGGAGATGGACATCCTGTTAAAACTAACACAGCACAACAACAAAAACACACAGGAAAAAGGAACAACAGGTAGGCTTTACATCCCTGGTTAGAGGACAAGTTGTAGAAGACAGCTAGACAGATACATCTTGAAGAGTTCTGCACTAAGTGTACCGCAACACTTTTTTTTGTTAATCACTTCCATGGATATGATGGTGAAATCAATAGAACAGAGGGGGAAATATTTGGGGTGTAGAGAGGTTCAAACCAAAACTAACATGATTCAAAGGCCGGACGGAAACTTGAAAAACTCACACATTGTTGGTTAGATGAGAACTTGTAGAAGGCATACACAGTGCCTTCGGAAAGTATTCAGACCTCTTTTTACACTTTTTGTTACGTTACAGCCCTATTCTTAAATGGATTAGGGCTGTAACAAATCAACACACAATAACCCCATAATGACAAAGTGAAAACAGGTTTTTAGAAATGTTTGCAAAAGTATTAACAAGAAAAAACAGAAATATCTTATTTGCGTAAGTATTCAGACCCCATGCTATTTTTTTTGTTGCTATGAGGCTCGATATTGAGCACAAGTTCATCCTTTAGATGTCACTACAACTTGATTGGAGACAACCTTTGGTAAATTCAATTGATTGGACATGATTTGGAAAGGCACATACCTGTCTATATAAAAAGGTCCCACAGTTGACAGTGCATGTCAGAGCAAAAACCAAGCCACGAGGTCGAAGGAATTGTCCGTAGAGCTCCGAGACAGGGTTGTGTCAAGGCACAGATTTTTTTTTATTTTACCTTTATTTAACCAGGTAGGCTAGTTGAGAACAAGTTCTCATTTGCAACTGCGACCTAGCCAAGATAAAGCACAGCAGTGTGGGCAGACAACACAGAGTTACACATGGAATAAACAATTAACAAGTCAATAACACAGTAGAAAACAAAGGGGGGAGTCTATATACAGTGTGTGCAAAAGGCATGAGGAGGTAGGCGAATAATTACAATTTTGCAGATTAACACTGGAGTGATAAATGATCAGATGGTCATGTACAGGTAGAGATATTGGTGTGCAAAAGAGCAGAAAAGTAAATAAATAAAAACAGTATGGGGATGAGGTAGGTGAAAATGGGTGGGCTATTTACCAATAGACTATGTACAGCTGCAGCGATCGGTTAGCTGCTCAGATAGCTGATGTTTGAAGTTGGTGAGGGAAATAAGTCTACAACTTCAGCGATTTTTGCAATTCGTTCCAGTCACAGGCAGCAGAGTACTGGAACGAAAGGCGGCCAAATGAGGTGTTGGCTTTAGGGATGATCAGTGAGATACACCTGCTGGAGCGCGTGCTACGGATGGGTGTTGCCATCGTGACCAGTGAACTGAGATAAGGCGGAGCTTTACCTAGCATGGACTTGTAGATGACCTGGAGCCAGTGGGTCTGGCGACGAATATGTAACGAGGGCCAGCCGACTAGAGCATACAGGTCGCAGTGGTGGGTGGTATAAGGTGCTTTAGTGACAAAACGGATGGCACTGTGATAGCAAACTGGATGCAGTCTGAGTAGAGTGTTGGAAGCAATTTTGTAGATGACATCGCCGAAGTCGAGGATCGGTAGGATAGTCAGTTTTACTAGGGTAAGCTTGGCGGCGTGAGTGAAGGAGGCTTTGTTGCGGAATAGAAAGCCGACTCTTGATTTGATTTTCGATTGGAGATGTTTGATATGAGTCTGGAAGGAGAGTTTGCAGTCTAGCCAGACACCTAGGTACTTATAGATGTCCACATATTCAAGGTCGGAACCATCCAGGGTGGTGATGCTAGTCGGGCATGCGGGTGCTGGCAGCGATCGGTTGAAAAGCATGCATTTGGTTTTACTAGCGTTTAAGAGCAGTTGGAGGCCACGGAAGGAGTGTTGTATGGCATTGAAGCTTGTTTGGAGGTTAGATAGCACAGTGTCCAATGACGGGCCGAAAGTATATAGAATGGTGTCGTCTGCGTAGAGGTGGATCAGGGAATCGCCCACAGCAAGAGCAACATCATTGATATATACAGAGAAAAGAGTCGGCCCGAGAATTGAACCCTGTGGCACCCCCATAGAGACTGCCAGAGGACCGGACAGCATGCCCTCCGATTTGGCACACTGAACTCTGTCTGCAAAGTAATTGGTGAACCAGGCAAGGCAGTCATCCGAAAAACCGAGGCTACTGAGTCTGCCGATAAGAATATGGTGATTGACAGAGTCGAAAGCCTTGGCAAGGTCAATGAAGACGGCTGCACAGTACTGTCTTTTATCGATGGCGGTTATGATATCGTTTAGTACCTTGAGTGTGGCTGAGGTGCACCCGTGACCGGCTCGGAAACCAGATTGCACAGCGGAGAAGGTACGGTGGGATTCGAGATGGTCAGTGACCTGTTTGTTGACTTGGCTTTCGAAGACCTTAGATAGGCAGGGCAGGATGGATATAGGTCTGTAACAGTTTGGGTCCAGGGTGTCTCCCCCTTTGAAGAGGGGGATGACTGCGGCAGCTTTCCAATCCTTGGGGATCTCAGACGATATGAAAGAGAGGTTGAACAGGCTGGTAATAGGGGTTGCGACAATGGCGGCGGATAGTTTCAGAAATAGGGGGTCCAGATTGTCAAGCCCAGCTGATTTGTACGGGTCCAGGTTTTGCAGCTCTTTCATTCAGGGGAAGGGTAACAAAACATTTCTGCAGCATTGAAGGTCTTTAAGAACACAGTGGCCTCAATCATTCTTAAATGGAAGAAGTTTGGAACCACCAAGAGTCTTTCTAGAGCTGGCCGCCTGGCCAAACTGAACAATCGGGGGAGAAGGACCTTGGTCATGGAGGTGACCAGAAACCCGACGGTCACCCGGACAGAGTTCTACAGTCCATCTGTGGAGATGGGAGTACCTTCCAGAAGGACAACCATCTCTGCAGCACTCCACCAATCAGGCCTTTATCGTAGAGTGGTCAGACCGACACCAATCTTCAGTAAAAAAGCACATGACAGCCCGCTTGGAGTTTACCAAAAGGTCCCTAAAGACTCTCAGACCATGAGAAACAAGATTCTCTGGTCTGATGAATCCAAGATTGAACTCTCTGGCCTGAATGCCAATTGTCACATTCTGGAGGAAGCATGGCACCATCCTTACGGTGAAGCATGTTGGTGGCGGCATAATGATGTGTGTGTGTTTCAGCAGCAGGGAATGGGAGACTAGTCTGGATCAAGGCAAAGATGAACAGAGCAAAATACTGATGAAAACCTGCTCCAGAGTGCCCAGGATCTCAGACTGGAGCGAAGGTTCACCTTCCAACAGGACAACAACCCATATGCCCACAGCCAAGACAACGCAGGAGTGGCTTCGGGACAGGTCTTTGAATGTCCTTGAGTGGCCCAGCCAGAGACCAGACTTGAACCTGATCGAACATCTCTGGAGAGACCTGAAAATAGCTGTGAAGCAACGCTCCCCATTCAACCTGACAGAACTTAAGAGGATCTGCAGAGAAGAATGGGAGAAACGCACCAAATATAGGTGTGCCAAACTTGTAGAGGCATTTTATTTTATACATGTGCAAAAAAGTCTAAACATCTTGAGTAGAAAATAAAATGTAATACATTTTAGAATAAGGCTGTAACCTAACAATGTGGAAAAAGTCAAGGGGTCTGAATACTTTCCAAAGGCACTGTATCATTTATTTTTTATTGGAATGTCGGATGTTGATTTCGGGAGGCTGCCATCACGGAAAAGTGAACAAAACACTTCAGTTAAAGCTACAATATGTCACTTTTTGGGCGACAGACAAATTCACATAGCAATGCATGCTATAGATCCATCATTTTAATTGAAAGCTTCAATGTGCATTATTTCTATGCTTCCAGTTCTTAAGTATATTTTACTTTTCGGTTTACACCAGCTTCAAACATTTGAAAATACTATATTTTTTGGCTATGTAAAATACTTATGAGCAGTCTAGATGGTACAATGATTCTCTACACTTGCTTGTTTTGTCACAAAATTAAATTAGGCGAACTATTAGAATTTCTGCAACCGGGAAATGGCGGAGCGATTTCTGCATAGTGCATCTTTAACTAGTCTTCATAGCGTCTGTGCAGCAGCCTTAACGTTCCTACCACGACATAGCCACTAGCCTACCTCCCAATCAGATACAGCAAAACAACTTAGTAAGCTAGTTACATCATATAGGCTACTAATATAAATACAGTTACCGACAACTCAGTGAATTTACAAGCCACAATGCGTTTCTAACTAGAACTGGATTTGGCGTAAGAATAAGGCTCAGACTTGTTAGTTATCGTACTAGCTACCTAGTCCTCTCCGGTTCCGAATGTGCAACATTCATTAAAATTGCTGGCAAGTGGGGTGTTGACAGATAGTTGGCTAACCTTCCAAGAATTCGGGGTTTTACTGGTTAGTTAACGGTCCTTGACAAATAACACTCCTGCTAAAGTTAGCCATAGCCCCCGCCAAGGAGTAGCGAGTCATTTCGCCGGCTAACGTTGGCTAGCTGATGAAATTGTTAGCTTAGTTACAGTAACGTCAGATGTGACAACCACAAATAAGCAACCCACATAGCTAGGTAGGAAGCAAACATGCATTAACGTACATTACTAATTGATTATATATAAATACACACACAAACACCTTACTAACACGTAGTTAATGGTACCATAATTTCTGATTACCTAGCTAACGTTAGCCAGCGTCCCATCCCCGCCTAAAAAGAGACGCTTGCTCTGAAAGCTAACGTTTTCTTTTGTATATATGCAACCGGAGTTCTTTTTTTTTTTTCGTTCAAATGTTCTCTTGAAAGGCTACGAAGCACTATTTTTAGCACACAGTAATTTAACTATAATTAAAACATAATGTAGATAATCCAACGGTTTCGTTTCCTCACACGGCCACTGCTCACCTTCATTTGCCAAGTCCGCCATTTTCCTTCTTTGCTCAACACCCACAATCCACCACGCAAAATACGTGTTGGCAGACAGAAACAAATCTCTCAGAAATAGACAAAAAAAATCACTCAATATCGATCACCAGTAGAATTTGTAATGGAAACGTAGAACATAATTAATATCTTCAAATATTAACGTATGATTTGTCTATCATTAGCAGCAATTCAAAAGTCTTATTTTCAGAGAGAGAGAGCACCATCCAAAGTAGCTTAATCAATTTGTGACCAAGGTACGTAATAGGAGATATACCCCTAGGCTAAGGCCATCAACTCTAGGAGAGAAACTGAGTGAAACAAACTTTGGGTTTCAATTCAGAAATCTCATGGTTTCGCGGGGCCCACTCAAGGTCTGACAAAGGACCTTTGGGGGGGGGGGAGAATTGTAGGATGAGAGAAAATGTTGCTGTTTTTAAGCTAATTTCCAGCTATTCTACGCATATTGCCATGGGACAGAGAGAAACATTTGTAGTTGTATAACTAAACTTATGCTATTGTACACATTTTGCAATGACGCTGAGAGAATTTTGAATTTTTAAAGCTAATTTTCTGGCAGTCTACTAGGGCTGAACTCCAATTAGTAGAGTGGTTGATTGTTCGTAAACCAAGATTGTTGTAGTCAGGCAGTAACATACACACACACACACATATATATACACAGTTGAAGTCTGAAGTTTACATACAGTTTACATACACCTTAGTCAAATACATTTAAAATCAGTTTTTCACAATTCCTGACATTTAATCCAAGTAAAAGTTCCCTGTTTTAGGTAAATTAGGATCACCACTGAAATGTCAGAATAATAGTAGAGCGTGATTTATTTCAGCTTTTATTTATTTCATCACATTCCCAGTGGGTCAGAAGTTTACATACACTCGATTAGTATTAGGTAGCATTGTCTTTAACTTGGGTCAAACCTTCCACAAGCTTCCCACGATAAATTGGGTGAATTGTGGCCCATTCATCCTGACAGAGCTGGTGTAACTGAGTCAGGTATGTAGGTCTCTTTGCTCGCACATGCTTTTTCAGTTCTGCCCACACATTTTCTAAAGGGTTGAGGTCAGGGCTTTGTGATGACCACTCCAATACATTGACTTTGTTGTCTTTAAGCCATTTGACACAACTTTGGAAATATGCTTGGGGTCATTGTCCATTTGGAAGACCCATTTGCGACCAAGCTTTAACTTCCTGACTGATGTCATGAGATGTTGCTTCAATATATCCACATCATTTTCCTACGTCATGATGCCATCTATTTTGTGAAGTGCACCAGTCCCTCGTGCAACAAAGCACCCCCACAACATAATGCTGCCACCCCCGTGCCTCACGGTTGGGATGGTGTTCTTAGGCTTGTAAGCCTCCCCTCCAAACATAACGATGGTCATTATGGCCAAAAAGTTACATTTTTGTTTCATCAGACCAGAGGACATTTCTCCAAAAAGTACGATCTTTGTCCCCATGTGCAGTTGCAAACCATAGTCTGGCTTTTTTTAATGCCGTTTTTGGAGCAGTGGCTTCTTCCTTGTTGATCGTCCATTCAGGTTATGTTGATATAGTACTCGTTTTACTGTGGATATAGATACTTTTGTACCTGTTTCCTCCAGCATCTTCACAAGGTCCTTTGCTGTTGTTCTGGGAATGATTTGCACATTTCATACCAAAGTATGTTCATCTCTATGAGACAGAGCATGTCTCCTTTCTGAGCGGTATGACGGCTGCGTGGTCCCATGGTGTTTATACTTGCGTACTATTGTTTGTACAGATGAACGTGGTACCTTCAGCTGTTTGGAAATTGCTCCCAAGGATGAACCAGACTTGTGGAGGTCTACAAATAAATTCTGAGGTCTTGGCTGATTTCTTTTGATTTTGTCATGATGTCAAGCAAAGTGGCACTGAGTTTGAAGGTAGGTCTTGAAATACATCCACGGGTACACCTCCAATTGACTCAAATGATGTCAATTCGCCAATCAGAAGCTTCTGAAGCATTTTCTGGAATTTTCCAAGCTGTTTAAAGGCAGAGTCAACTTAGTGTATGTAAACTTCTGATCCACTGGAATTGTGATACAGTGAATTATAAAGTGAAATAATCTGTCTGTAAACAATTGTTGGAAAAATGACTTGTGTCATGGACGAAGTAGATGTCCTAAACAACTTGCCAAAACTATAGTTTGTTAATAAGAAATTTGTGGAGTGGTTGAAAAATGAGTTTTAATGACTCCAACCGAAGTGTATGTAAACTTCCGACTTCAACTGTATATATACACATACATGCAGTACCAGTCAACAGTTTGGGCACCTACTCATTCAAGGGTTTTTCTTTATTTTAACTATTTTCTTTATTGTGGAATAATAGTAACAACATCAAAACTACGAAATAACACATGGAATCACATATAGTAACTAAAAAAAAGTGTTAAACAAATCAAAATATATTTTATATTTGAGATTCTTCAAAGTAGCCACCGTTTTCCTTGATGACAGCTTTGAACATGCTTGGCATTCTCTCAACCAGCTACACCTGGAATGCTTTTCCAACAGTCTTGAGTGAGTTCCCACATATGCTGAACACTTGTTGGCTGCTTTTTCTTCATTCTGCGGTCCAACTCCTCCAAACCATTTCAATTGGGTTGAGGTCAGGTGATTGTGGAGGCCAGGACATCTGATGTAGCACTCCATCACTCTCCTTGGTCAAATAGCCCTTACACAACCTGGAGGTGTGTTAGGTAATTGACCTGTTGAAAAACAAATGATAGTCCCACTAAGTGCAAACCAAATGGGATGGTGTATTGCTGCAGAATGCTGTGGTAGCCATGCTGTTTAAGTGTGCCTTGAATTCTAAATATATCACAGACAGTGTCACCAGCAAACACCCCCACACCTCCTCCTCTATGCTTCATGTTGAGAACTACACATGCAGAGATCATCAATTCGCCTACTCTGAGTCTCACAAAGACACAGCATTTGGAACCAAAAATCTCAAATTTGGACTCATCAGACCAAAGGACAGACTTCCACCAGTCTAATGTCCATTGCTCGTGTTTCTTGGCCCAAGAAAGTCTCTTCTTCTTATTGGTGTCCTTTAGTAGTAGTTCGTTTGCAGCGATTCGACCAGGAAGGCTTGATTCACGCAGTCTCCTCTGAACAGTTGATGTTGAGATGTGTCTATTACTTGAACAGACACATTTTACAGAGTTGCCTTGCTGCAGAGGATAAGTTCATTAGAGTTATCTGGCCAAATAAATGCTTCACAGAGCTCAAGTAACAGACACATCTCAACATCAACTGTTCAGAGGAGACTGCGTGAATCAGGCCTTCATGGTTGAATTGCTGCAAATTAACCACTACTAAAGGACACCAATAAGAAGAACAGTTGCTTGGGCCAAGAAACATAAGCAATTGACATTAGACCAGTAGAATTCTGTCCTTTGGTCTGATGAGTCCAAATTTGAGAATTTTGGTTCCAACCGCCGTGTCTTTGTGAGACACAGAGTAGGATACTCTCTGCATGTGTGGTTTCCAACGTGAAGCATGGAGGAGGAGGTGTGATGGTGTGGGGGTGCTTTGGTTGTGACATTGATTGTGATTATTTAGAATTTAAGGCACACTTAACCAGCATGGCTACCACAGCATTCTGTAGCGATACGCCATCCCATCTGGGTTGCGCTTAGCGGCAGTGGTGTGAAGTACTTAAGTAAAAATACATTAAAGTACTATTTAAGTCATTTGTGGGGGTATCTGTACTTTACTTTACTATTTATATTTTTGACAACTTTTACTTTTATTTTACTAAATTCCTGTAGAAAATATTGTACTTTTTACTCCATACTTTTTCTCTGACAATCGATTGTACTCGTTACATTTTGAATGCTTAGCAGGGCATGAAAATGGTCAAATTCATGCACTTATCAAGAGAACAGATGGTCATCCCTACTGCTTCTGGCGGACTCACTAAATACAAATGCATCTTTTGTAAATAATGTCTGAATGTTGGATTGTGGACCCTGGCTCTCCATACATTTTAAAAACAAGAAAATGGTGCCATCTGCTTCGCCCCTTTACCCCTACCTACATGTACATATTACTTCAATTACCTCGACTAAGCTGTTCCCCAGAACATTGATTCGGTACCTGTATCACCTGTATATACTGTAGCCTCGTTATTGTTATTTTATTGTGTTACTTTAGTTAATTGAGTAAATATTTTCTTAACTCTGTTTTTCTGCATTGTTGGTTAAAGGCTTTGTGGGTCCCCAGAGCCTTCTCCCCTACCCCCACTCCCACTGTGGGTGGGGGGGGTGGGGGGGTACTCCAGTGCTCATGGTGCAACATGATCACAATGGTCTAACTTCCTCTCCTCTCCTTCATCTAAAAAATAACTTAACTTGGCCCAAGAGGGCTTGAAGAGAGAAGTTTCAAGACTCAATAGGTAGGTGGAAGATTGATTCGATCTGCGCACTGGGTTAAGAGGTGTAACTTGCTTGCAGATCCACCACTAGATGGGGTAGTGTACAAGGGAATTCAACATGCTATGACACATTTGAAAGTGTATTTGAAGAAAATACCTCATCTTAATCTGGCTATAGATAACCCCATAAGAGCTCTTGTATTTCTAGTCATATAGACAACCACATAAGAGCTCTTGTATTTCTAGTCATATACAGTGGGGCAAAAAAGTATTTAGTCAGCCACCAATTGTGCAAGTTCTCCCACTTAAAAAGACGAAAGAGGCCTGTAATTTTCATCATAGGTACACTTCAACTATGATAGACAAAATGAGAAAAAAAATCCAGAAAATCACATTGTAGGATTTTTAATTTATTTATTTGCAAATTCTGGTGAAAAATAAGTATTTGTATTTTCAATAACAAAAGTTTATCTCAATACTTTGTTATATACCCTTTGTTGGCAATGACAGAGGTCAAACGTTTTCACACACTGTTGCTGGTATTTTGGCCCATTCCTCCATGCAGATCTCCTCTAGAGCAGTGATGTTTTGGGGCTGTTGCTGGGCAACACGGACTTTCAACTCCCTCCAAAGATTTTCTATGGGGTTGAGATCTGGAGACTGGCTAGGCCACTCCAGGACCTTGAAATGCTTCTTACGAAGCCACTCCTTCGTTGCCCGGGCGGTGTGTTTGGGATCATTGTCATGCTGAAAGACCCAGCCACATTTCATCTTCAATGCCCTTGCTGATGGAAGGAGGTTTTCACTCAAAATCTCACGATACATGGCCCCATTCATTCTTTCCTTTACATGGATCAGTCGTCCTGGTCCCTTTGCAGAAAAACAGCCCCAAAGCATGATGTTTCCACCCCCATGCTTCACAGTAGGTATGGTGTTCTTTGGATGCAACTCAGCATTCTTTGTCCTCCAAACACGACGAGTTGAGTTTTTACCAAAAAGTTATATTTTGGTTTCATCTGACCATATGACATTCTCTCAATCTTCTTATGGATCATCCAAATGCTCTCTAGCAAACTTCAGACGGGCCTGGACATGTACTGGCTTAAGCAGGGGGACACGTCTGGCACTGCAGGATTTGAGTCCCTGGCGGCGTAGTGTGTTATTGATGGTAGGCTTTGTTACTTTGGTCCCAGCTCTCTGCAGGTCATTCACTAGGTCCCCCCGTGTGGTTCTGGGATTTTTGCTCACCGTTCTTGTGATCATTTTGACCCCACGAGGTGAGATCTTGCGTGGAGCCCCAGATCGAGGGAGATTATCAGTGGTCTTGTATGTCTTCCATTTCCTAATAATTGCTCCCACAGTTGATTTCTTCAAACCAAGCTGCTTACCTATTGCAGATTCAGTCTTCCCAGCCTGGTGCAGGTCTACAACTTTGTTTCTGGTGTCCTTTGACAGCTCTTTGGTCTTGGCCATAGTGGAGTTTGGAGTGTGACTGTTTGAGGTTGTGGACAGGTGTCTTTTATACTGATAACAAGTTCAAATAGGTGCCATTAATACAGGTAACGAGTGGAGGACAGAGGAGCCTCTTAAAGAAGAAGTTACAGGTCTGTGAGAGCCAGAAATCTTGCTTGTTTGTAGGTGACCAAATACTTATTTTCCACCATAATTTGCAAAAAAATTCATAAAAAATCCTACAATGTGATTTTCTGGATTTTTTTTCTTCTCATTTTGTCTGTCATAGTTGAAGTGTACCTATGATGAAAATTACAGGCCTCTCTCATCTTTTTAAGTGGGAAAACTTGCACAATTGGTGGCTGACTAAATACGTTTTTGCCCCACTGTAGATAACCCCATAAGAGCTCTTGTATTTCTAGTCATATAGATTTTTACATTTATTTTACCTTTATTTAACTAGGCAAGTTAGTTAAGAACAAATTCTTATTTTCAATGACAGCCTAGGAACAGTGGGTTAACTGCCTTGTTCAGGGGCAGGACGACAGATTTTTACCTCGTCAGCTCGGGGGATTTGATCTTGCAACTGAATCTTGCGATTGAAGTAATCAAAGCTTGATGTTGAGTTGGTTTATTTGAATCAGCTGTGTAGTGCTAGTGGGCAAAAACCAAAACATGCACCCAGGGGGAGCCCCAGGACAGAGTTAGGGAAACCCTGCTATAGATAACCACATGAGAGCTCTTGTCTTTCACACGTCAAGACAGAATCTGAGTTCAACATTTTCCTGAGGCACTACCAAGCCCATACATGTCCCCCCACCCACTCCCATGCTTAACTGCTCTAGGCCTACTCCACATTCATCACAGACAGAAGAGGAGGAAGATGGAAGCTTTTCAAGTGTGCTGCTCCATAAACAATGGTAAGTCTAAACCTGACAAGAGACGCACATCTAAGAGCCATATGCATGCCCCTCCCCCAACTCATATATACTATAGAAACATTGAGATGGTGCCGACAGAGAGGGCTGCCTTGCTTCTAGTTCTTAGGAAACTTTGCATTTCGCTACACCCGCAATAACATCTGCTAAACATGTTTATGTGAACAAAAAAATTTGATATATACATATATCTTACTCGCACAGTAAACACAGTGGTTGTTATATACTGTTATATAGCATTAACTCTAGTCAAATCGTGAAAATACTCTAACAGGAAACAGTAGGCTTACCTTCCTGTTTTGTTTTTTTGCGGTTTACAATGTTTGTTGACATTGTGTGATGCACGACTCAAACATAAAAAATAACATACCGTAGGGATGGGAAAGTATTCCTGTTATCGGTCATGCCTGTCTTGACATTTTCAGTGGGAGAATCCAAATAGTACATCAATAACCGTCAAAATGTTTGTTTTTCCCATGTTTGGTACATCTTATTTATAAATGGCTGGTTAAAGCTCTAATTAATAATAGTTTCATATTAGTGACTTGTCCATATTTCACTCTGTTTTGCACGATGTCTTTGGAGTGTCCATCAAGAAAGACATTCTTGTGAATTCAAGGCCATACTTGATGCTTCACTGATGTCAGGAAGAGTGTTAGACAGTTCCTTAATATACAGGTCAGTATGTGAACCTATACCGAGACTTCTCTTTGTGCCAAAGTAAAGTTTTCATTCAGCAACACTGATTAATGGCTTTGGATATTGCTTTTCCCGAAACGCATGCAACATGACAAACTATGAAAGTTGGAGAGAGACATAGTCTCTTTCATGCAACCTGAATCCCTGGGTTGTGTCCCAAATAGCACCCTATTCCCTATATAGTGCACTACTTTTGACCAGAGCCCATAGGTAGTAGTGCACTACATAGGGTATAGGGTGCTATTTGGGATGCACAACCAGGATCTCTTGGCATTGTGCCATTATCTTTTTCTAAGACTTTATGACAAGGTATTTCTCAGCTATTGTTCAGAGTTCAGTGCCATTAATCTGTCAGGCTCAGTAGCTATGAAACCATTACCAGGAAATGGGACAACTCTAGCCAACTTTGTGTCCCCTGTTTAGGATTTGTTCCCAGATGACTGTTTTAACTATGGCAGGTGATTATGAAACAAGCAAACTGTTGTATTTCACAAGGAAAAGACAGCGAGGGTCGCGTCAAACTTTTAGAAAATGACCGAAACAATGTGAGTAAATCACAACAAATCAGATATATCTTATTTTATGTGAACTATTGTTTTTGCAAGAAAATGTTTATAACATCTCCTTGACATTTGAACAACTCACTCTCAAGCTATCTCCTCTCCTGCCATGCTGGGTGGAAACAGAAAAGCGTGTGAAGGTTTTGTTCAACAAAGTGAGACCACAGTGTAGTAATAGTATCCTCACTTGCAGGACCATAACACCAAAAAAACACTGACAAGAAAAATAACCCTGAGGGCAAAGGAAACAGAAAGGGCAGGCTGTTGACATGCCTCATTTGGCTGTTATGGGATGCACCCTATTCCTTTTGTAGCTCACTACTTTGGCCAGGGCCCATATGGAATGGGGTGCCTTATTTGGGACACGATTGTGATAGTGTTGGTTGTGAAAGTGACTTGAGCATCACTGAACAATGCTATCCGATGACATGTCCACTCAGGGCTGACACTTTCCCATCAATATAGGTCAGGGGTTCATGAAAGTCAAAACAATCCTTGTCTGGCAGGGAAACTTAATTTTTTATAGTTGAACAACAAAACATTTTTTGGTTGAAATATTTGATCTTAAAAATTAAGTTTAGCGAGACAAGGGTGTTGCCCCTCTTTTGGAATTTGTGAAATATTTTCAACATTATTCATTTCCATGTCGGCTTTATGCCCAGAAATGTCTGGAGCAAAGGATCCCAATTACAAACTCTCCCCAAAAGGTTTTATAATTCTAAAACCTGGCAATAATTAATATTAACTGAAAAGGGATCTTATTTAGTTTCTTGCAATAGGCCTCGCTGACTCAAAGAATATTTTTCTCAAAACTGTGGTTCCCATAAAAAAATTGGCTGTAAATTTGGTGAACTCCGTCAGTTTTGTCTGAAATCTTAAATTAATATTAATGTCCTCATAACATGTAGTGCAACAAGACAACTCGTGGTCTGAAAAGTTCTCTACTTTTGTCAGAGTCGTGTGTATAGGTGGCAGGGAAGTCAGGCGCAGGAGAATCAAACTGAGTGTAATGGAGTATTTAATAACAAATAAACGAAACATACGCCAAACACTGCAACAATAAATAGTGGGTACGAGGACCCGTCGCGCACCAATACAAAAACCAACACAACACTGAATAACAATCTCTGACAAAGGCATGAGGGGAAACAGAGGGTTAAACACACAACAGGTAATTGATGGGATTGAAACCAGGTGTGTAGGAAGACGAGACAAAACCAATGAAAAATGGATCAATAATGGCTAGAAGACCGGTGACGTCGACCGCCGAGCACCGCCCGAACAAGGAGAGGCTTCGACTTTGGCAGAAGTCGTGACAACTTTTGATAGATTTAAACAATCAATATTGAAATCACCCTGGTCACATCCATAAACTGTCAACTCCATCTCCCTGACAGGATATTAATTTAGTTTCAAATATGTTTATTTTAATTAGGTTTTAGAGTCATAAGCAACTGAGGGAAAACAAAATTACTACTTTGTATACCACTTGAATGAATAAGAAAAATGACATTTTTTGCCAACTTCGCAAAACCTCAAATCTGCCAGATTTTTGTCTAATGGAAAGTGTGCTGAAAAATCTTAAAGAATGTTTGTTTTAATTGGAGATTTTCAAATGAATCATTTTCTATATTTTACAAATGTTTGTATAGAACTTGTATAGAATTATTGTTTGAGGAAAAAATATGTATTTTTTTAATTATTTGTATTCAACTCCACCAGTGGCTTAAGATCATTTTTTTTTGTGCAATATTCTGAAAAAAATATGTAATCACTGTTCTGCAACATACAGTTTGCTTAAACTGTTGAAGTATTTGCTGCACTAGATCCTTTCTGAGGGATAATGTTTGCTTTATAAATGTTATTTTATGTTCAGATTTTTTTTTTAAACGAACAAAATGAATCCTAGAGCGTTATACAGCGCTTTAAAATAAAGCCTTTTTTTTTATAGTCTAACGTTGGAATTTCTAAAAATCTGTGTGTTTTTTTAAAGGTTTATAATCCCAATAGAATCGTATTTCAGCTGGAAAGAGGAGATGAGAGGCCAAACATGGAAGAAGATATGATTTAAGGCCATGCTGACAGAGGCTCTTTAATGTCAGAGTTAGACTCATAGAGTGTGTCTCAAATGGCAACCTAAACGCTATGAAGTGCACTACCTATAGCTTTGCTTAACGTATGAGAATGTCACAACTGTCAGAACATGATATGTTCAGAGGGAAAATTATTTGTGAGCACAAAACCCCTCTTTACAACGATATGTAATTCCTGTCACTAAATCCCTATATGACTCTAAAAGTAGATTAGGTTGAGTTTATAGAGAGAAATTGTAATTCAATATTTGTACATTCTGGCATATCTGTGTATTCCTGCTTTTCCATCCCGACTTACCCCCACACCAGGGTGTCGCCAGCGTTTTATATACAAACAAATTCACATAGAAATGTGAGTTATAGATCTGACATTGTTATTAGGGTGGCATGTGGTTAGAGTGTTGGATTAGTAACCAAAAGGTTGCAAGATTGAATCCGTGAGCTGACAAGGTAAAAATCTGTCGTTCTGCCCCTGAACAAGGCTGAGTGAGTGAGTTTATTTTATTTTTACAGGGACAATGTACATTAATCATCGTTTCAGTAAATGTGCCGGGTTTTAGCCAGCCGGCTAATTTTCAACAGCAGTCCCTGGGCAGGTTATTAAAAACAATTACAATACAGACAATCATTGAGCAGTGAGCACACGCAGCGCAACATAGGACAAGCAAAACACAGCATGCAGACAGAGCAACATAGAACAAAAAGCAACAAGACAAAATCCATAAAAGCAACAAGGTGTTTCCACACCTCACAAGCTACAGACTACAGACAACATGGAAAGCAGCAATGCACAGCTAGGGATTATGTTCACAAATCTGATTGACCTTTAGACATGTCTTCAAGCATTTTGTAAAAGTGTGATAGGTGGTGCAGTTATGTGTGTCTGATGGCAGTGTATTCCAGGATTGGAAGCTCTCACAGAGAAAGCAGATTTACTAAAGGTGCTTTTCCTTAAGGGAACTATACAGTCACCTCTCATGGCAGACCTTGTGGATCTGCTGCCATATGTTTGGGTTTTCTGTTTAACAAAAATACTGAGTGGAGGGGGAGCCAGGCCATTTAGGATCTTGAATACAAGACATGCGCCGGTGTATTGCACAAGATTTTCCCAACTCGGGAGCTCATGCTTTCTTAGGATGTAACAGTGATGATGGTTATTGGGCTTCCTATCAAGCACTTTGAGAGCCTGTTTGTAGACAGACTGAATGGGTTTTAATGTTGTACAGCAAGCTTGGGCCCAACTAGTCAAGCAGTATGTTAAGTGGGGGAGTATCATAGGGGCGGCAGGATAGCCTAGTGGTTAGAGCGTTGGGCTAGTAACCGGAAGGTTGCAAGTTCAAACCCCTGACCTGACAAGGTACAAATCTGTCGTTCTGCCCCTGAACAGGCAGTTAACCCACTGTTCCTAGGCCGTCATTGAAAATAAGAATTTGTTCTTAACTGATCTTGCCTAGTTAAATAAATACATTTGAAGTACAGTTTTGCTACCTCTGTAGTCAAACAATTTCATGTAAATCGGAAATTAGCTAGGTTGAATTTGGTTATTTGAATTACCTTTTTCACCTGCTTTTTAAAAGAGAGGTTGGAATCAAGTATGATGCCAAGGTACTTAAAATCAGATACCATCTGGAGCTTCTCCCCTGACACATAGACATCTGGCTCAGTGGCATCAGTTGCCCTCTTTGTGAAGAACATGCAGACAGTTTTATTCACATTGAGATGCAAACACGAGTCACTGAGTCACTTTGTAACCTGGACCATTACAGTAGTAAGTTCTTGTGCAGCTTGTTGTTTGATCTTTGCATGCACATATATCACTGTATCATCTGAATACATTTGAACTTCAGACCCAGTACAGACAGAAGGCAGATCATTAATGTACAGGCTGAACAGGAGGGGCCCCAGTATTAACCCTTGGGGCATGCCCACATCATAGCTAAGAGTGGGCGACAGCTCATTGCTCACTCTGACACACTGAGTTCTGCCTTCAAGGTATGATTTCATCCATCTCAAGGCATTGGGGGAAAGTTGAACTTGGACAATTTTGTGATGAGAATCTCATGGTTAACAGTATCAAAAGCCTTCCTTAGGTCCAGAAACACAGCCCTAACAACGCCCCCTTTGTCCATCTTGGACTTCACATTTTCCAGAAGAAAGCAGTTGGCCATTTCTGTGGAGTGTTTCGCTCTGAAGCCAAACTGCATGGGTGTAATGTGAAGGGGCTGTTGTTGAGGTGGGCAATCAGTTGTTCTGCTACGCACTTTTCAACAACCTTCGACACCACAGGTAGCATACTAATGGACCTGTAGTTACTCACGTCAGCAGGGTCATCCGATTTAAAGATGGCCGTTATTTTGGCCGACTTCCATACCCTTGGAAACACCCCGAGGCCCATAGATGTGTTGGTGACCTTAGTAATGGGGCCAATAAGTGACTCTTTGTAGTTTTTAAGAAAGAGTCCAGCCCAAACACATCTTTGGCTTAAGAGTTCTTTAGTGAGCTAATCACCTTGTTCACCTTTGACTCAGAAACCTCCCTTATGATGAAGACAGGTTGAGCGTCATTTACTAGCACTGAGCCGAAGAAACCAGTGGAGGGGTTCTGTGTCAGTACCCTGACAGAGTCAATAAAGTAGGAATTGAAGGCTATTGCTATTTCGACTGCATCCTGTGTTAGATTGTTATTCACCATGATGTCTAGTCTTTTTGCAGTGTTACTATGGTCTTTCCCTGTTAACTTTTTTAGATTCTCCCAGATCAGTTTAGAATTTCCCTTTGCTTCACCAATGATGTTAATAAAAAAGTTTGCCTTGGCCTGTCTGATTTCTTTCATCACCTTATTTCTCAACCTGGCTTTTGGGTTAACCCACTGTTCCTAGGCTGTCATTGAAAATAAGAATTTGTTCTTAAAACTGACTTGCCTAGTTAAATAAAAGTTTATTTTTCATTTTTATTGAAAGCAAGTCTAAGCAGTTGTATGTCTGTTCTATTTCTATGCTTCCCATTCTTAAGTTTTGTTTTTGGGGTCTTTTATTTTCGGTTTTGTACACCAGCTTCAAACAGTTGAAATACTACATTTTTGGTTATGGACAAATATTTTTCACAGACATTTAGATGTACAATGATTACAGGGGAGGCTGGTGGGAGGAGCAACAAGAGGATGGGCTCCTTATATAGGCTGGAATGGAGTAATTGGAGTCAAAGGTGATTTTCATTTGTTTGATATGTTAGAAACCGTTCCATTTATTCCATTCCAGCTATTACAATGAGCCCGTCCTCCTATTGGTCCTCCCACCAGCCTCCTCTGAATGTTTTTTTTCTACACTATACTTGCTTGTTATGTTTTGTCACATAAACTGAAAACTATTAGAATTTTAGCAACCAGGAAAGGGCAGAGTCGATTTCTGCATAGAGCAAATGTATTGTGTTTCCATCAGGAGTGTGACACTATAAACTAAAACATGTTGCTTTGTGAGAAGGTGTTAAAGTCCACAGTAAAGCCATTGTTATGAAAATGACAGCTGAAAAATACCCAGGGCTTTGCCTTGGCTTCAAGTCAGAGCAGGTCCTCCAGAGCCCTACCCCAGTGAGACTCGAGTGCCGGCTCAGAAAAGTATTTTGGGTAAAACACTGGGGTAAATCCTCAGTGGAAATGCACAAAAATCTGTGTAGCATGTTATAGCAACCTATACGTTCTTATGGATAGTAATTTTGTATATTTCTATTATGTTGTTTTTGTAAATTGTGTATATGCAGGACTCCCTTGAAAAATAGATATTTGTCTCTTTTACAAGGAAAGGAAAGGTGGGGGAAAAAAATGTCTGTATTAATGATTTGAGATCATGTTGTATGAGGTTGCAGATTGTATGGTCACAGCACTGCCTACGGACCATTCTAATCATCCAGTGCCTGGCTCTAGCAGTCTTCCCAGAAAAAAACATTGTTTTACAATGGAGACGTTTGGTCAGGCTCACTATCTTGGCAATTCCCGAGATAGGAATTTTAATGGGCGTTCCTGGTTTGATAAAGGAAGCCATGACTTTATCTGTTGGGAGTAAAAAAAAGCGTGGACTTCCGCTGACAATAAAAACAATTAAAGGAGAAGCTAAAAACAATGACCTTTGACACTGTTGCTACCATTTAATAGAAGAGAGTAGTAGAGAAGAGTCTCCCAGGTTACTGACAGAAAACGATCTGCGGTTACACCAGACAATATGATGGCTGATCTGCTCCCCGAGTTACATGCATATTCTACAGCATTCCCCTGTGTCACACATATTTCTCTATGACAATTAGCCTAAAACTAATTAAGTAGCGAAGGGCCAGGTTCGTTTTATGGCAAGTTTCAACAGAGGCTTTTGGGTAGATTTTGTAGACACGTCAATAATAAAATAAATAAAAGAAGTAGCCAAGTTTGAGTCTAATATTTCATCCGTTTTGTAAATAATGCTTCCACATTTGGCCATGAATCAAGAACACATTATGTAAGAGATAAGAACAGATACTTATCACAGGTGAGCCCTAATCGTTATAAGCCATTGCGAGAGCTTGGGACCAAAAGACAATTCTGAGATTAATGGTTTTAAAGTTCCGTACCTTCTTCGTGTTTGAACGGTGACAGCAAAGTTAACAACATGAATTGCCGTTATTTAGTGTACTACATAGGCAGAGAACATTGAACAGAACAAGTCTATGTCAATAATTACATATAGACAATAATGCAGATAGAACCATATAGTTCCAAACTCTCAATTGGTAAATGAAAATGATTTCACAACCATGAGAAACTGAATTAACTGTACTATTCGATTGGGCCTTTCAATGTCAATGTCGAAGATATTTAAAGAAAAGTAAACTGTGTGAAACCGAATGTATAACCGTCCTTCAGATGGGGATTACCCAGATTTATCAAGAACCCATATGTAATTTTGGCAAGTTTTCTAAACAACGCTCCATGTGTCAATCAATTTTCTGCTTACCCAATAACAATCCAACTTCAATTTAAAAAAAAGTAAAAGTCAGAGTACCTCAGATGCACAGGGGTGTGACACGTCACAGGTAATACAATCTAAGCTCTGTCTGTGTGACGCTAACTACATAAGAGCACGTTCCCTTGCACACCCAGCAGAATCAAAGGGAACAGCAGCAA
Source organism: Oncorhynchus tshawytscha (assembly GCF_018296145.1). NCBI lineage: Eukaryota > Metazoa > Chordata > Actinopteri > Salmoniformes > Salmonidae > Oncorhynchus > Oncorhynchus tshawytscha. Next base: position 76,648,933 of record NC_056438.1, on the reverse strand, counting down.
ACTAAAGACATCCTATCTCCTTCAGTTTTGTGAGTAGTACTGATAGCTGTCTTTGTACAGGATAGCCTTCTAGAATGCAAGGATTACTACTTTTGTGTCACTGTCATATGAAAAGCATATGGTTTTGCATAGTTTTGAATGTTATAGATTTTGTGCGTTATCATCAGTGAAATATGCATTATTCACTTTTTAGCTTGCAAAAAGTTTAACAAGATATTGTGAGTTGATATAGGCGGTCTACATTTGGACATATTACTATTTTCTATATAATTATACATCTGGACTGAAAAGTGTGCATATTTAGTTCACTTTATTTTAAGGTGATTGCTGATGTCCATTAGCAATGGAATACAAATGTTATCATATAGCCTAGGTAAAACTACAAAACGACTTGAAAGTGGATAGCTTGGGGCAGTAAGATGTGAGAAGTTGCCGGAAGCAGAGAGACATTGATAAAGGTGTATGGCTATTTCTGTGTTGCTGCAGGGTTTGATTCCACTCTGCACCTCCGGGAACTCTTCACAGAGCCACGACCACACATCCAGCCATGCGGTTCAACGTAGTGTTCATTCTAATCCTTGCCTGTCTATGCGTCACGCTGGCCCAAGGTACGTTTAGTATAAATAGGATTTTAACATGGGCTGGGTGTCGGTTAATTAAGCCTCTATGTGGCAACTGCTGATGTAAAACGGGCTTTGGTATAATATATTTGAATTAATTGATGAGTTGTTGTTCATGGATTTAATTTAATTTATCAAATCAAATCAAATTTACTTATATAGCCCTTCGTACATCAGCTGATATCACAAAGTGCTGTACAGAAACCCAGCCTAAAACCCCCAAACAGCAAGCAATGCAGGTGTAGAAGCACGGTGGCTAGGAAAAACTCCCTAGAAAGGCC
>NC_056438.1:76540532-76643032 GCF_018296145.1 Oncorhynchus tshawytscha | reverse complement strand
CTGACAATGCACAGTAATGTCCCTAATATTCCCATCGAGATGTGTTTATTACAGCTGTTAAATATTTCTCTCTGTCCCTTTTATGGTTCTGGGTCGATAGACGTCACTACAGACCTTTATACTTTCACTTTTACTGTCAAACCCAAGAGCCTTTGTGTTGCATAACCTTTGACATCTTTATTGTCACGCGGTTCAAGGACAATACAATAAAACACATTGGACACTTTGTTCTTTCACCAACCCTTTGAAACAGTCATTTTCTTTTTATTTGTACCATTATTTAACCAGGCAAGTCAGTTAAGAACAAATTCTTATTTATAATGACAGCCTAGGATCAGTGGGTTAACGGCCTTGTTCAGGGGCAGAACGACAGATTTTTTTACCTAAACTTGTCAGCTTGGTGGATTTGATCTTGCAACCATGTGGTTACTAGTCCAACACTCTAATACCGGCTAAGGTGTTGCATTTATCACATGACGTAGTGGTATCAAATACACAATTGATACGATAAGGAAGATATGTGGACTGAATGAAAAGAAGAAATAGACCAGATACAGAAATAACCCTATCAGTATAGCATTACCACAGATGTTTTTGTTGAAGCTTCCAGGTGATATGGCTAATTTGTTATTTTAGCCAGAATATCCAAGTAGGAAAGGCTATATTCCCATCTACCTTTCAGTGTTTTTCATAAGTGCCAGAAAATGTTTTTCACAGTACAAAATAGAAGAGGATGGCTGCCGGAGAGGATGGCTGCCGGAGAGGATGGCTGCCTTTTTGTTAGTTTATTTGCATTGTTTGTAACTTATTTTTAAAATTATTTTGTACATAATGTTGCCGCTACCATATCTTAAAACCAAAAATAACTTCTAGACATCAGGACTGAGATTACTCACCACGGACTAGCAGAATATAATTTTTTCCTTTCACGACTCCGATGAGCCCGACGCGAAGGATATACTGCTTGCTTGGGATCTGGCCCAGATCCCCGTGATTCGCTGGCGGAGAAAAAGGGACCGAAGGGCGTGCTGCCTTCTGAGAATTTGTAGGCGATCGAATAAACCCCACTTCCTTCCATTCTGCTAGCAAGCGTGCAATCTTTGGAGAAAAAAAATCTATGATTTACGTGTAAGTAAATCTATGATGTACGTGCACTGAATGAGCTGTATTCCGCCATAAGCAAACAAGAAAATGCTCACCCTGAGGAGGCGCTCCTAGTAGCCGGGGACTTTAATGCAGGGAAACTTAAATCCGTTTGACCAAATTTCTATCAGCATGCTAAATGTGCAGCCAGAGGGAAAAAAAAACACTGGACCACCTTTACTCCACACACATAGCTCTCCCTCGCCCTCCATTTGGCAAATCTGACCATAATTCTATCCTCTTGACACAAGCCTACCAGAAGAGCTAAACTATTTCTATGCTCACTTCGACACAAATAACACTAAAACATGCATAAGAACACCATCTGTTCTGGAAGACTGTGTGATCACGCTCTAAACACCTTCCTCTGCAACTGGATCCTGGACTTCCTGACAGGCCTCCCACAGGTGGTAAGGGTAGGTAACAACACATCCGCCAGGCTGATCCTCAACACAGGGGCCCCTCAGGGGTGCGTGCTCAGCCTCCTCCTGTACTCCCTGTTTACTCATGACTGCACGGCCCTGCACGACTCCAACACCATCATTAAGTTTGCCGATGCCACAACAGTGGTAGGCCTGATCACCGACAACGATGCGACAACCTGTAGGGAGGAGGTCAGAGACTTGACCATGTGGTGCAAGGACAACAACCCCTCCCTCAACGTGATCAAGACAAAGGAGATGATTGTGGACTGTAGGAAAAAGAAGACAGAGCATGCCCCCATTCTCATCAACTTGGCTGCAGTGGAGCAGGTTGAGAGCTTCAAGTTCCTTGGCGTCCACATCTCCTACAAACTAACATTGTCCAAACACCAAGACAATCATGAAGAGGGCACAACAAAACCTATTCCCCCTCAGGAGACTGAAAAGATTTGGCATGGGTCCTCAGATCCTCAAAAGATTCTACAGCTGCACCATTGAGAGCATCCTGACTGGTTGCATCACTGCCTGGTAATGGCAACTGCTTGGCCTCCGACAGCAAGGCACTACAGAGGGTAGTGCGTACGGCCCAGTACACCACTGGGGCCAAGCTTCCTGCCATCCAGGACCTCTATACCAGGCGGTGTCAGAGGAAGGCCCTAAAAATGGTCAACGACTCCAGCCACCCTAGTCATAGACTGTTCTCTCTGCTACCGCACGGCAAGCAGTACCGGATTACCAAGTCTAGGTCCCAGAGGCTTCTGAACAGCTTCTACCCCCAAGCCATAAGACTCCTGAACATCTAATCAAATGGCTACTCAGACTTTTGCACGGCCCATTACGCTGCTGCAACTCTCTGTTATTATCTATGCATAGTCACTTTAATAACTTTACCTACATGTACGTTACCTCAATTACCTTGACTAATCGGTGCCCCCGCACATTGACTCTGTACCGGTACCCCCTGTATTTAGCCTTGCTATTGTTATTTTACTGCTGCTCTTTAATTATTTTTTACTTTTATTTCTTATTTATTTGAGGTATTTTCATAAAACTGCATTGTTGGTTAAAGTCTTGTAAGTAAAGAATTTCACTGTAAGGTCTACATCTGTTGTATTCGGCGCAATGTGACAAAAATGATTTGATTTGATTTGATTTGATTTTCGTCGCAAGACTGATTGATCACATGTATGTTGCAATACTGGTGAATACTGAAGCCTCGTGAGAGTGATTTACGATGTCATAGTTAACCAAGTCAAGTGAGATTTATCACTTGTATGGTGCGGCATTAACTCAAAGATACTAGATTGTTTTCTCACAGTTCTGATGCATGTCCATTCCCATCCTGTGTTGTGATCTCTTATTCTCTAACCAGCGGTGATGTGTAAAGTCAGGTATTTGTCCAAAATGGCAACCTATTCCCTATATAGTGCACTACTTTTGACCAGAACTCTATGGGTCCTGGTGAAAAGTAGTGCACTATAAAGGGAATAGGGTACCATTTAGGATGCACATTTGATCTTTTTCCATCTTCATGGGTTCTTGGTCTTCCTTCATGATGTGTAACAGAAAGAGCCAGTCATGGTGTTTCTGATAGCATCTAACTGTGAGTCATGTCATAGTTTAGGACCTGGCTGGCTGACTCGATGATTGACTGTTTCCAATCGTGCCTCAAGACTGAAATAACTTCAGGTGAATTCAACTCTTTACTACTGGGCAGCAGGTAACCTGGCGGTTAAGAGCATTGGCCCAGTAACTGTAAGGTTGCTGGTTTGAATCCCTGAGTCGACTATGTGGAAAATCTGCCAATGTGCCCTTGAGCAATGCACTTGATCATATTTGCTCCTGTAAGTCGCTCTGGCTAAAAGCATCTGCTAAAATGTGGACCTGAGTCGTCGGATTAAGAAATAATGCATTTTGGACTGAGACTGCATTGGTCCAAGATGCGGGGTGCTAATATTGCTCTCACATGAGTTAGGCCTACTTGTTGATGTCATTGATGGTTATGGTATGATCATTTATGACATGGTTAGAATATTTCCTAAATTAAGTAGGCAAGTAAGTAGTACCGGGTGATCCATGTATATTGTTGACATACATTATCACATGATGATGTGAATGTAGAGAAGCAATAGTACCCAATCAATAACACAATGTAAGTTAATGGGATGGTTCACCCAAATGACAAAACACAATGTACAGTAGGTTAATGCCCTATGTCGATCTGCAGACCAACAAAAGCAACTCATCTTCATTCCCTACTTCCGTGAATGATGATAAACTTGACAGTGAATATTAAAAAGTATATTTGTTGTCACCTGCCTATTTCATTTAATTTGACCTATTTAATTGTCTTTTACCTGCCTATTTAATTGTCTTTTACCTGCCTATTTAATTGTCTTTTACCTGCCTATTTAATTGTCTTTTACCTGCCTATTTAATTGTCTTTTACCTGCCTATTTAATTGTCTTTTACCTGCCTATTTAATTGTCTTTTACCTGCCTATTTAATTGTCTTTTACCTGCCTATTTAATTGTCTTTTACCTGCCTATTTAATTGTCTTTTACCTGCCTATTTAATTGTCTTTTACCTGCCTATTTAATTGTCTTTTACCTGCCTATTTAATTGTCTTTTACCTGCCTATTTAATAGTCTTTTACCTGCCTATTTAATTGTCTTTTACCTGCCTATTTAATTGTATTTTACATACAGTTTGAAAAGCAGGACAGTCAGTCTGTGAAAAGTGAATTCTTCCTGTGCACTCGCTAATGATCAGATAGTGTGTCTGTGCATCGCCGTATGTGTACACTGCTACAGTACACACCTATACAGATGCATTATAGCATATAATGCTAATTATAATAATTATATTATAGCATAATGTGTAATATCTATAGCATTATTGCATAATATTGTAGCATAATGTGTGATATATATATATATATATATATATATATATATATATATATATGTTACTGATACAGTATAATATATATACAGTGCCTTGCGAAAGTATTCGGCCCCCTTGAACTTTGCGACCTTTTGCCACATTTCAGGCTTCAAACATAAAGATATAAAACTGTATTTTTTTGTGAAGAATCAACAACAAGTGGGACACAATCATGAAGTGGAACAACATTTATTGGATATTTCAAACTTTTTTAACAAATCAAAAACTGAAAAATTGGGCGTGCAAAATTATTCAGCCCCCTTAAGTTAATACTTTGTAGCGCCACCTTTTGCTGCGATTACAGCTGTAAGTCGCTTGGGGTATGTCTCTATCAGTTTTGCACACCGAGAGACTGACATGTTTTCCCATTCCTCCTTGCAAAACAGCTCGAGCTCAGTAAGGTTGGATGGAGAGCATTTGTGAACAGCAGTTTTCAGTTCTTTCCACAGATTCTCAATTGGATTCAGGTCTGGACTTTGACTTGGCCATTCTAACACCTGGATATGTTTATTTTTGAACCATTCCATTGTAGATTTTGCTTTATGTTTTGGATCATTGTCTTGTTGGAAGACAAATCTCCGTCCCAATCTCAGGTCTTTTGCAGACCTGACCAGTTGATTCTTCACAAAAAAATACAGTTTTATATCTTTATGTTTGAAGCCTGAAATGTGGCAAAAGGTCGCAAAGTTCAAGGGGGCCGAATACTTTCGCAAGGCACTGTATATATATCAGAAACACTTTATTTGGATAGTCTGTAGACTATCAGTAACATTTCAACTATCTACTAACCCTAACCCTAACTCTAACCCTTATCCTAAACTTAAACTTAACCCTTACCCTTTATTCTAAACCTACCCTTAGCAATCAGTTGCTTATCAACAGATAGTTTTCTGATAGTGTGACCATTTGTAGAGCATCTACAGATGGACTATCTAGACACCTGCTTATCGAACGACAAAAAACAGCCACCAGACAATTATTCCTTCTCCACCAAACGTTACAGTTGCCACTATACATTGGGGCAGGCAGCATTCTCTTGGCATTCACCAAACCCAGATTCGGCCGTTGGACTGCCAGATGGTGAAGCGTGATTTGTCAATCCAGAGAATGCATTTCCACTGCTCCAGAGTCCAATGGGGCCGCGCTTCACACAACTCCAGCCGACGCTTGGCATTGCCCATGATCTTAGGCTTGAGTGCGGCTGCTCGGCCATTGAAACACATTTCATGAAGCTCCTGACGAAGAGTTATTGTGCTGACCTTGGAACTCGGTAGTCAGTGTTGCAACCGAGGACAGACGATTTTTACACACTTCAGCACTTGGCGGTCATGTTCTGTGAGCTTGTGTGGCCTACCACTTCGTGGCTGAGCCGTTGTTGCTCCTAGACGTTTCCACTTCACAATAACAGCACTTACAGTTGACTGGGGCAGGTCTAGCAGGGCAGAAATTTGACGAACTGACTTGTTGGAAAGGTGGCATCCTATGACGGTGCCATGTTGAAAGTAACTGAGCTCTTCAGTAAGGCCATTCTATTGCCAGTGTTTGTCTATGGAGATTGCATGGCTGTGTGCTCGCTTTTATACACCTGTCAGCAATGGGTGTGGCTGAAATAGCCAAATTCACTAATTTGAAGGGCTGTCCACATACATTTGTATATATAGTGTATATCATAGATTATATAATTATAGCATATAGCATTATATATTCCTGTATATTGATGAACATATTTCATTACTAATCACTGAATCAGTCTGACAGTGAATTTGGTATAAAGGAATGTCCCATTCACACTCAGAACAGAGCAGACCTGCCCCAGTTTAGGTCACTGTTTTTTCTCCATTCAAGGCTTCATCTAACCTAAGTCTTCATCTAACCTGTAATGAAGACAACTTTGTGTGTTGCTTTCTGTTCTCCAGCAAGGTGCCAGGCCATCATCTGTACGACTACACCGGCATGTAGGATAGATAGGTCCGCAACAGTATGCTGTCTTCATCAGGCAAGCTATGGATATAGCTAGAAAGGTTTTCTAAATATAGAAGGCCCCCCTTCTTGATATTAGTGGTTAGCAGTTAATGTTTCTCAGTATACTCATTCTGTCAAACAATTTATTTATTTTTTCGCACAATTTATTAAAATGTTATAATAGTTCACAATCATCAATCATTTAATATACACATTTACATCTGTCACAGGAAATCCAAGTCATGCCCTGTCATATATTATAATTTCTACCTATTTACATATGTTACACATAGGACTCTGCCTGCATACTGCTTCATCTTCATCTTCATCGCTGAGTGTAAGAGGCGGTTTTATACCAACACCTAGACTGAAATCTGATTTTAATATTTGTCCTCCTTTGCTTTGACACAATACACCTTGGTCAGCGTTGTACAGCACCAGCCCTGTGGCAGTCATCCATCCACACAGAGCACAGTCGCATTCAGTTGGGCGCAAGATTACAGAACAATCAGATAGAAGTATATCACAAACATCATTCTCTGTCATGTAGAAGGGTGTGAGCTCTATACAAGACATTTCTATCTGTGAGGTTTGCAACGTTGTGCCCTCCTGAATGAGATACACTGCTGCTCCGTGTCAGCCATCTTGGTTTAGCGCAGTCACCCCCCCCCCCACCCCCGTCCGTCCGTCTGTCCAGCTCAATGGCAGCCGCAGCTTCCTGCCACCATGTCATCATACTGCTTCAGCACCACATTCTCGTCATCATCAAAATACAGCAGGTTGATGGAGAAGAGCTTGTCTGGCGCGCAGCACGGCGTTTCAATGCCTTTAGTCAGCTTCAGAGCGTTGATGATAGACTGGACGGTGGCGTGGTTAGTGGGTCTCATGTTCTGGCCCAGGGGGAAGGGGCAGGAGCCCTTACAGTGGTAGGCATTGTACCCCCGAGGCGACACGATCCACCCGGACCAGCCGATCTCCTCGAAGTCCACGTAGAGTGGCAGGCGCTGGCACGTCATCTTCTCTACGTCCTCGTCATAGTCCAGGGAGCGGGCGCTACGGTGGAAGCCTGGGGTGTTGGGGAGGTTGGACAGGCCAGGGACAGCTGGGGTCTCATTGGGATCTGGATAGGGAAAATGTAGAGTCGGTTTGGGAAATGTGGTTCCGTTTGAACTGAATACACACTCAATTAAGATGATTGATACTATTAGGTTCAACAGAAACAAATAGAGTAGCAATACTGATAAAAGTACAAATAAACGATGATGTATTATGACAGAGACCACCATGTTGTGTTAATACACCAGTAATACAGTAATAACACATTAATAATAACTCGATTGTGTGTTAGGCTACCTTTGACTGTATTATCCAGAGCGGCTGCACGGCGGCCATCGTCAGTGAACAGCACCAGCATGGGCTGCTTGCTTTTATGGTGGTTACGGCCTGAAGAAAAACGCACCACCTTCTCATCCATCTGGCTTCCTCCCAGGGTCTGCACTGTGACCAGAAGACCCAGGTTATTGCCCTCAACAGCCATCCAGGAACGCACCTTTATAGGGAGAGAGTTATTTTGGGTTAGGGGTGGATGGATGGATGGATGGATGGATGGATGGATGGATGGATGGATGGATGGTGGATGGATGAATGGATGGATGACATCCTTACAGCTTGTGTAATGGTGAACACTTCCCAGCCAGTGGAGGGGACAGGGATCAGTCTGGAAGACAGCAGCTTCTTCCCCTGAGTAATGTTCATTTTGCTGCTATCCAGAAGCTGGTAGACACTGACCTATAGGGAATGAATGGATTCATCATTAGCTTTGAGTAGCTTACCTTTGAGGAGTTAAAAGACAGTTGAGCCTCTGCATGTCTGCCTATATATATAAATGGGTCACATTGAGTTTTATACCTGACAGAAGTGATATCTATTGAATGTTGCAGAAACCTGAGGCCGCAGCTTGAAGAGATGGAGTTCCGCGGTTAGAACCTTCTCACTACTGGCCACCATGGACAAGTTGAACAGGAACTCAATTTGTTCACTGTGCACTGTGTGCGGGAAGGATAATACTTATTGTCAAAATAAGTACGCAAAAGTGCCCCGATAAGACTTCAAATGTAAGCCTAATACGTGCGTAATATCATGCTTAAAATACTGATTATTTGTAAACATTGCATAAGGTGAATCATAGGACTGTGGCGGGTGCAATAGCGATACAGGTATAGGTCTAACCTAAAATAACTGATCTATCGACAGGGTCGAGGTTAAAATATCTAAATATTACGTTTGTCGAAGAAGCTGCGTACTGTATTCCCCTCCAGAATGTAGGGGTCCTTGGTAACTCCGTCCACATCTGCGACAGTGTTGTACAGGTCGACCATGTACTGAGGCGGCTGCTTGTCGCCCCGGAGGAGAGGAGCACCCTCCATCCCAAACACCTCCAGCAGCCTCCTGATAGCTGCAGAACGCACTTCTTCAGACTCGTTCTCCATGGAAAAGTGGCTTTCCAAATCATTTAGTGATGATCTTGCAGTAGCCATGCTCACTAACGTGGCAATGGCAATGATCATAGCAACAGGTAACATCTCAGAGATAAAGTAATGGTACATGCGTCTTGTTGTGGGTCCTTGGAGCATCTATGTCTTGTTCTCTAGCATGCAGTAGAAGTCCGAAGTTGGAGTGACTGGAGAGCTTTGGAAGCTTCAGGTTTTATATCAAATGCTACAGCATTGGCTACGGTGTCCCTAAACCCTCGGACAACAGCCATAAAAGATGCTATTTAGTCGCAAATGTAAATCAACAATCAGCGAATGTAAAGCAAGGCTAATGGTATGGTTAACAAGGTGTGAACAGATTGTAGATTTAATTGAAACGGTATTCTCAACATCTAACGAGAAAATTGCAATTAAACAACTTTTCCTTTGGATAATAACTCGTGACTAATATATTAGATATATAATATCACTACAAAATATTTTCATGGTATTTAGGGACAAATTAAAGCTTTCAATCGTATAGAAAATATCGAGAAAATTGTCAAACCTCTCTGAGGACAGCACAGCCAAGGATGTTTGCTCACCGTAGGAGGTTAACCGCCTTATAATGGATCCATTCATTTCGACAAATGGGTAATTTGGCAACGACACCTACTTCTATGAACAGAAAGGGAAGTCTTCCTAGTTGGGGATGTTCCCATTTGAATCATATCTAGGCTTCATCACACCTGGTCAAATACAGCCCCAACTGTTATGGTCCCTATACTCCAGTTACAATCATTGAACCCATCTCGAAATATACAAATGTGTCATTTAATTGGTGTGGATAAAATGAGGCTTAGGTGTACTCTCGTGGATTTAAGGGATACATTACAGTGTATTGTTTTCATTCTAACATGCAATTACGCGTTTTTATATCCGACCTGGAGCATTCTTGTAAAATATCTTGAATTCACTTTTTTTCGATTGCCAATCTTGTGTGGCAATCGAATGAGTTGTGTTGCAATCATGTAGTCTCACATGTTCAGCCTTTATCAACTTTTCAAACCCTCTCTTTTTTATACATATGCTCTATTTACGCAACACACCTTCATACAAACAGCACAATTAATATATAGTATTATCAATGTATTGCCTACGTAACGTATTTATAATTTATCACGAATGAGAGTTAGGATATAAGAAGCTACAATGTGAATATTTACGCATCAACGACTTTGTGCATCTTAGGTGTCTTTCATTTCATTACGCGTGGCTTTTTAGTAAATTGTGAGAAAGTCACAGTCCTTTTAAGATGAAGAATTTGTAACCACTTGGGTGGTAGCAAACAACAAAATACCTTTCAAGACACTCGTAACTTGCACTCTCTAAAGAGAAGCCCTTCAAAAAATATGTTCTATCGCTTATTTACTACATATGACACGTAATCCCTAAAGCCATAACATTTCTTGAGGAAAAACAGAGAGCCCATGTTACAAACTGAAACCGTTGTTTTACGCAACTATTTACACACGTGTGCCCCTTCAAACAGATATTGTCCGAATGTTTCCCTCAGATCACTATTTAAATGGCTCGATTACAATTTTGTTATATTATGTTTAATCCCTAACTATTGTCATTTAAAAGTTCTAAATTAGCATTTGGCATGCTGCACAATATGGATTCCATAGGCATGACAATGAGCAATGTGAATTGTAAGTTAGTACAGTCAAGCATTTGTTGAAGAGATAAGTAGTTAGTGTCATTGATTCTTCATTGATTTTCCGGGTTTTAAAATAATTAAAAAAAAATCACCTTTATTTATCCAGGTAGGCCAGTTGAGAACAAGTTCTCATTTACAACTGCGACCTGGCCAAGATAAAGTGCAAAGCAGTTCGACACACTGATGCCTGATATCCAGTTGATTCATGGTTTTGGAATACATTTTATCTACAAAATAATTTTTGACATATAACACAACAATAGCATCAGCAAAGTGTTGCATTCAGAGACATCTGGTAGCTGTGGAAGTATAGTAACAACAATTGACTCAACATAGGCCTAGACTGAAGCTTAGAAACAGGTTGAGCTGAAGGTCCTAAAACAAGTCGAAGATCTTAACCACAAATATACTCCATGTATATCAGACAGGACTGGTATATGTATAAGTCCAGATGGTAAAACTCCATTTAGCTCATCAAAGTGGTACTGCAGCCATATAAATACATTTCTACGGGGGTTGTTTCTGAACCGGATGTTACAGACTTCTGCAAGAGAGTCATAGGGGGTGGTGGTGTGTGTATTCTCTAGTAGAGGGCTGGGGGTGGTGGTGTGTGTATTCTCTAGTAGAGGACTGGGGATGGTGGTGTGTGTATTCTCTAGTAGAGGACTGGGGATGGTGGTGTGTGTATTCTCTAGTAGAGGACTGGGGATGGTGGTGTGTGTATTCTCTAGTAGAGGACTGGGGATGGTGGTGTGTGTATTCTCTAGTAGAGGACTGGGGATGGTGGTGTGTGTATTCTCTAGTAGAGGGCTGGGGATGGTGGTGTGTGTATTCTCTAGTAGAGGACTGGGGATGGTGGTGTGTGTATTCTCTAGTAGAGGGCTGGGGATGGTGGTGTGTATTCTCTAGTAGAGGACTGGGGATGGTGGTGTGTGTATTCTCTAGTAGAGGACTGGGGGTGGTGGTGTGTGTATTCTCTAGTAGAGGACTGGGGATGGTGGTGTGTGTATTCTCTAGTAGAGGACTGGGGATGGTGGTGTGTGTATTCTCTAGTAGAGGACTGGGGATGGTGGTGTGTGTATTCTCTAGTAGAGGACTGGGGATGGTGGTGTGTGTATTCTCTAGTAGAGGACTGGGGATGGTGGTGTGTGTATTCTCTAGTAGAGGACTGGGGATGGTGGTGTGTGTATTCTCTAGTAGAGGACTGGGGATGGTGGTGTGTGTATTCTCTAGTAGAGGGCTGGGGGTGGTGGTGTGTGTATTCTCTAGTAGAGGACTGGGGATGGTGGTGTGTGTATTCTCTAGTAGAGGACTGGGGATGGTGGTGTGTGTATTCTCTAGTAGAGGGCTGGGGGTGGTGGTGTGTGTATTCTCTAGTAGAGGACTGGGGATGGTGGTGTGTGTATTCTCTAGTAGAGGGCTGGGGGTGGTGGTGTGTGTATTCTCTAGTAGAGGGCTGGGGGTGGTGGTGTGTGTATTCTCTAGTAGAGGACTGGGGATGGTGGTGTGTGTATTCTCTAGTAGAGGACTGGGGATGGTGGTGTGTGTATTCTCTAGTAGAGGGCTGGGGATGGTGGTGAGTGTATTCTCTAGTAGAGGACTGGGGATGGTGGTGTGTGTATTCTCTAGTAGAGGGCTGGGGGTGGTGGTGTGTGTATTCTCTAGTAGAGGACTGGGGATGGTGGTGTGTGTATTCTCTAGTAGAGGACTGGGGGTGGTGGTGTGTGTATTCTCTAGTAGAGGACTGGGGATGGTGGTGTGTGTATTCTCTAGTAGAGGACTGGGGATGGTGGTGTGTGTATTCTCTAGTAGAGGACTGGGGGTGGTGGTGTGTGTATTCTCTAGTAGAGGACTGGGGATGGTGGTGAGTGTATTCTCTAGTAGAGGACTGGGGATGGTGGTGTGTGTATTCTCTAGTAGAGGGCTGGGGGTGGTGGTGTGTGTATTCTCTAGTAGAGGACTGGGGATGGTGGTGTGTGTATTCTCTAGTAGAGGACTGGGGATGGTGGTGTGTGTATTCTCTAGTAGAGGGCTGGGGGTGGTGGTGTGTGTATTCTCTAGTAGAGGACTGGGGATGGTGGTGTGTGTATTCTCTAGTAGAGGGCTGGGGGTGGTGGTGTGTGTATTCTCTAGTAGAGGACTGGGGATGGTGGTGTGTGTATTCTCTAGTAGAGGACTGGGGATGGTGGTGTGTGTATTCTCTAGTAGAGGACTGGGGATGGTGGTGAGTGTATTCTCTAGTAGAGGACTGGGGATGGTGGTGTGTGTATTCTCTAGTAGAGGACTGGGGATGGTGGTGTGTGTATTCTCTAGTAGAGGACTGGGGATGGTGGTGTGTGTATTCTCTAGTAGAGGACTGGGGATGGTGGTGTGTGTATTCTCTAGTAGAGGACTGGGGATGGTGGTGTGTGTATTCTCTAGTAGAGGGCTGGGGATGGTGGTGAGTGTATTCTCTAGTAGAGGACTGGGGATGGTGGTGTGTGTATTCTCTAGTAGAGGACTGGGGATGGTGGTGAGTGTATTCTCTAGTAGAGGACTGGGGATGGTGGTGAGTGTATTCTCTAGTAGAGGACTGGGGATGGTGGTGTGTGTATTCTCTAGTAGAGGACTGGGGATGGTGGTGTGTGTATTCTCTAGTAGAGGACTGGGGATGGTGGTGTGTGTATTCTCTAGTAGAGGACTGGGGATGGTGGTGTGTGTATTCTCTAGTAGAGGACTGGGGATGGTGGTGTGTGTATTCTCTGGTAGAGGGCTGGGGATGGTGGTGAGTGTATTCTCTAGTAGAGGACTGGGGATGGTGGTGTGTGTATTCTCTAGTAGAGGACTGGGGATGGTGGTATGTGTATTCTCTAGTAGAGGACTGGGGATGGTGGTGTGTGTATTCTCTAGTAGAGGACTGGGGATGGTGGTGTGTGTATTCTCTAGTAGAGGACTGGGGATGGTGGTGTGTGTATTCTCTAGTAGAGGACTGGGGATGGTGGTGAGTGTATTCTCTAGTAGAGGACTGGGGATGGTGGTGTGTGTATTCTCTAGTAGAGGGCTGGGGGTGGTGGTGTGTGTATTCTCTAGTAGAGGACTGGGGATGGTGGTGAGTGTATTCTCTAGTAGAGGACTGGGGATGGTGGTGAGTGTATTCTCTAGTAGAGGACTGGGGATGGTGGTGTGTGTATTCTCTATTAGAGGACTGGGGATGGTGGTGAGTGTATTCTCTAGTACAGGACTGGGGATGGTGGTGAGTGTATTCTCTAGTAGAGGACTGGGGATGGTGGTGTGTGTATTCTCTAGTAGAGGGCTGGGGATGGTGGTGAGTGTATTCTCTAGTACAGGACTGGGGATGGTGGTGTGTGTATTCTCTAGTAGAGGACTGGGGATGGTGGTGAGTGTATTCTCTAGTAGAGGACTGGGGATGGTGGTGTGTGTATTCTCTAGTAGAGGACTGGGGATGGTGGTGTGTGTATTCTCTCTAGTAGAGGACTGGGGATGGTGGTGTGTGTATTCTCTAGTAGAGGACTGGGGATGGTGGTGAGTGTATTCTCTAGTACAGGACTGGGGATGGTGGTGAGTGTATTCTCTAGTAGAGGACTGGGGATGGTGGTGAGTGTATTCTCTAGTACAGGACTGGGGATGGTGGTGAGTGTATTCTCTAGTACAGGACTGGGGATGGTGGTGAGTGTATTCTCTAGTACAGGACTGGGGATGGTGGTGAGTGTATTCTCTAGTAGAGGACTGGGGATGGTGGTGTGTGTATTCTCTAGTAGAGGACTGGTTCAGGACTGGCAGAGACAGGAGGAGCTGGAGAAGACTGTGCTAATCTTGCCATGCTGGTTGAGGAATATGTGGCTGTCGTAGCCCAGAGGGACACAAGATTTAGTGGGTCTCTCAGCCCACAGATGGCATACTTCTGAATCAGAGGGGCTCCTGCAATACAGAGTGAGACAAGGTTATAAGAAGGTGAAGTGCTGTTGTGAAAAACCATGCATTCAATCCATAACCAAATATATCCCAGAGACATCTAGGTCTGTGTTTTGCGGCACAATATCCAAGAGTAAACACATTTCTCAAACATACACTTTCACATCAAACCTGTTCACCAGAAAAAAATATAGGTTTCTACGCAATATAAGCCTATCACTACAATATATGCAACAATCACAAACTGAGGAAACTTGGAGGGAGTGTGAAGAAGAAACCAAACCAAACAAGTGGTATTTAAACAACAACAGCCTAACTTTATGGGTGTAGCAAAGTGTTAGAGCTAACAGCTAGCAGGCAGTTGGTATGAGAGAGGAGATGCGAGGCAGGAGGAGGCGAGCTGGGGAACTGCAGGGAGGAAGAGGAGAAGGAGAGCTGGGGAACTGCAGGGAGGAAGAGGAGGAGGAGAGGAGAACTGGGGTACTGAAGGGAGGAAGAGGAGGAGGAGGAGAGGAGAGCTAGGGTGCTGCAGGGAGGAAGAGGAGGAGAGGAGAGCTGGGGTGCTGAAGGGAGGAAGAGGAGGAGGAGAGCTGGGGTACTGTAAGGAGGAAGGGTGGGAGGGAGCAGCTGTGTTCTAGTTGACCTGAGAAGACAGCGGTATCCTGCGGTGCAGCCTCCCAAACATCTGCCCACATCTATTTCCTGTTGAGACATTAGCAACACAGAGAAAAGGCCATCTATTATCTACTTCACTTGCTTTGGAAATGTTAACAAATGTTTTCCATGCCAATAAAGCCCCTTGAATTGAATTGAAAAGTCCATCAGCAATCAGCTCACCACAGGCCGGCCCACCAGCAGGGAGATCTACTAAACGTGATTTGACACCTACAGGGTCCATTTGTGTTTGCTCTCCTCACACCTTTGTGAGAGTGGGTGGCAGACAGCTTTATATGCTTAAACACTCAGACAGACACAGGAGTTAGAGGAGTTAAATACTCGGTACTCTAACGACATGTGGCTGTCTTTCTTCTCTTTCTACGTTCACATTTAACAAAAATATATATATTTATTTTAGTTATTTTAACCTTTATTTAACTAGGCAAGTCAGTTAAGAACTAAGAACAAATTCTTATTTACAATGGTGGCCTACCTCGTTCAAACCCGGACGACGCTGGGCCAATTCTGCACCGCCCTATGGGACTCCCAATCACGGCCAGATGTGATACAGCCTGGATTCAAACCAGGGACTGTAGTGCCGCCTCTTGCACTGAGATGTAGTGCCTTTAGACTGCTGCGCCACTCCGGAGCCCTCAAATTGTATTTGTCACATGCGCAGAATAAAACAGGTGACAGTGAAATGCTTACTTACAAACCAATAACGAACAATGCAGTTATGAAAAATAAGTGTTCGGTAAAAAATAGATAAAAAATGTCAATAATAAATAGTTAAAGAGCAGCAGTAAAATAACAGTAGCGAGGTTATATACAAGGGGGTACCGGTACAGAGTCAATGTGGAGGCTATATACAAGGGTGTACCGGTACAGAGTCAATGTGGAGGTTATTTACAAGGGGGTACCGGTACAGAGTTAATGTGGAGGCTATATACAGGGGGTACCGGTACAGAGTTAATGTGGAGGCTATATACAGGGTGTACTGGTACAGAGTCAATGTGGAGGCTATATACAGGGGGTACCGGTACAGAGTCAATGTGGATGCTATATACAGGGGGTACCGGTACAGAGTCAATGTGGAGGCTATATACAGGGGGTACCGGTACAGAGTCAATGTGGAGGCTATATACAGGGGGTAACGGTACAGAGTCAATGTGGAGGTTATATACAGGGGGTACCGGTACAGAGTCAATGTGGAGGCTATATACAGCGGGTACCGGTACAGAGTCAATGTGGAGGCTATATACAGGGGGTACCGGTACAGAGTCAATGTGGAGGCTATATACAGGGGGTACCGGTACAGGGTCAATGTGGAGGCTAAATACAGGGGGTACAGGTACAGAGTCAATGTGAAGGCTATATACAGGGGGTACCGGTACAGAGACAATGTGGAGGCTATATACAGGGGGTACCGGTAGAGAGTCAATGTGAAGGCTATATAGAGGGGGTACCGGTACAGAGTCAATGTGGAGGCTATATACAGGGTGTACTGGTACAGAGTCAATGTGGAGGCTATATACAGGGGGTACCGGTACAGAGTCAATGTGGATGCTATATACAGGGGGTACCGGTACAGAGTCAATGTGGAGGCTATATACAGGGGGTACCGGTACAGAGTCAATGTGGAGGCTATATACAGGGGGTACCGGTACAGAGTCAATGTGAAGGCTACATACAGGGGGTACCGGTACAGAGTCAATGTGGAGGCTAAATACAGGGGGTACCGGTACAGAGTCAATGTGGAGGCTATATACAGGGGGTACCGGTACAGAGTCAATGTGGAGGCTATATACAGGGGGTATCGGTATAGAGTCAATGTGGAGGTTATATACAGGGGGTACTGGTATAGAGTCAATGTGGAGGCTATATACAGGTGGTACTGGTACAGAGTCAATGTGGAGGCTATATACAGGTGGTACTGGTACAGAGTCAATGTGGAGGCTATATACAGGTGGTACTGGTACAGAGTCAATGTGGAGGCTATATACAGGGGGTACCAGTACAGAGTCAATGTGGAGGCTATATACAGGGGGTACCGGTACAGAGTCACTGTGGAGGCTACATACAGGGGGTACTGGTACAGAGTCAATGTTAAGGCTATATACAGGTGGTACCGGTACAGAGTCAATGTGGAGGCTATATACAGGGGGTACCGGTACAGAGTCAATGTGGAGGCTATATACAGGGGGTACCGGTACAGAGTCACTGTGGAGGCTATATACAGGGGGTACCGGTATAGAGTCAATGTGGAGGCTATATACAGGGGGTACCGGTACAGAGTCAATGTGGAGGCTATATACAGGGGGTACCGGTATAGAGTCAATGTGGAGGCTATATACAGGGGGGTACCGGTACAGAGTCAATGTGGAGGCTATATACAGGGGGTACCGGTATAGAGTCAATGTGGAGTCTATATACAGGGGGTACCAGTACTGAGTCAATGTGAGGTGGGACAGGGTTAGTTGAGGTAATTGAGGTAATATGTACATGTAGGTAGAGGTAAAGTGACTATGCATAGATAATAAACAGGGTAGTTGAGGTAATATGTACATGCAGGTAGAGGTAAAGTGACTATGCATAGATAATAAATAGGTTAGTTGAGGTAATTTGTACATGTAGGTAGAGGTAAAGTGACTATGCATAGATAATAAACAGGTTAGTTGAGGTAATTTGTACATGTAGGTAGAGGTAAAGTGACTATGCATAGATAATAAACAGGTTAGTTGAGGTAATATGTACATGCAGGTAGAGGTAAAGTGACTATGCATAGATAATAAACAGACATAGCAGCAGTGTAAAAGAGGGGGTGGGGTCAATGCAAATAGTCTAGGTTTCTATTTGATTAGCTGTTCAGGAGTCTTCTGGTTGGGGGGGGTAGAAGCTGTTCAGAAGCCTCTTGGACCTAGACTTGGCGTTCTGGTCCTGCTTGCTGTGCGGTAGCAGAGAGAACAGTCTATGACTAGGGTGGTTCTGGTCCTGCTTGCTCTGCGGTAGCAGAGAGAACAGTCTATGACTAGGGTGGTTGGAGTCTTTGACCATTTTTAGGGTCTTCCAGCGTAAAATCTATAGAAAGGAATATTACATTTTATTTCAACAAGTTGTAGGTTTAACACTCTTGTTCTCTTTCATCCCTTCGTAAGCTTGCCGATATGTGTAACCATGAGTAATGTTTTTATTTCATTTTCTCCTAAACCAAGACATAGTCTGTTTAAATCCCTCCAGTCGGACATCATAAAGACAGTGATTACAATAATTTCTATATTCAACCAAACTCACTGAAGTCATGGCCAGTATATACAATATCTCCCTGCCAAGAAGACCGTGTGATAAAGCCATTCCAACATTCAGTTCATCCTGTGCTGGTTTATGTGCACAAAGATAACAGAACACCTAACCTTGTCAACCTACAGCGTTTCACGCCTGCTGTATCTCTCTGTCTGTGTGGTGCCAAACAGTGGGGAGTGGATTGGATTGGATGTGCAGGGGAAATGGATCTATAAGCTTTGACTTCCAGATGGAATCTCTAACTTCCTCTACTTTCTTATCACTCATATGAATTAGATCAGGCTAGGGGCTGGATTGAACCGTAGCGCCCGAAGATCTGCAATTGTAGAGCGCTTGAAATTTAAAGGTGATTTCCAATTGAGCTGACATAGATAGCGTTTACCACGAATGGATCCTCCCCAAACCTCCCGAACGGATCCTCCCGAACCTCCCCAAACGGATCCTCCCCAAACCTCCCCAAACGGATCCTCCCCAAACTTCCCGAACGGATCCTCCCCAAACCTCCCGAACGGATCCTCCCCAAACCTCCCGAACGGATCCTCCCGAACCTCCCGAACGGATCCTCCCGAACCTCCCGAACGGATCCTCCCGAACTTCCCGAACGGATCCTCCCCGAACCTCCCCGAACGGATCCTCCCCAAACCTCCCCGAACGGATCCTCCCCAAACCTCCCTGAACGGATCCTCCCCAAACCTCCCCGAACGTGGAAACATTGTCTTTACATGTAATGCTGATCTTTTGAGCTACTGATTCAATTCAGCCCTAGAGCTAATTATAGTCCTTTAGCCCAGGTCTTTAAAGTTTCTTATTCAAATTAGGGCAAAGTACAGAGAAAAAAAAATGTTCTCAGGGAGGCAACGGATAAGAGAAAATAGTGGCGGTTTTACTGGGTTTTCTCTTTGCTATTTTTGGAGATCATTATTAAAATGATCCAAGATTCAGAGAGGTAGAAACACAGGACACCGTCTGCAACGTGAGCTCACCATGAGTTTCTCCTCTTTGACTCCGTCGTCACCGTAGACTATTTTATAGTAGAACTCTATGTAAGGAACTCTGAAGGACCTCTCCTTCAGCTCACAAGTCTCCACTGTCTGGACCAGGTCTACCTTGTTAGGGGTCTCCACTAAGGGCAGAGTCAAACTCAGTGGGCACGCAGGAGAACCCATCTGAGAAAAATACATTATAATATAACAATATATCATATCTGCACTTTTGGCAGACGCTTTTATCCAAAGCGACTTGCTGTCATGCATGCATACATTTTACATATGGTGGTGCTGGGGAATTATGTATTCAATTAGGATGTTATTCATTATTACATTATTATGGCTGATTATAACCAGTGACATTATGGCTGCTTATGACCAGTGACATTATGGTTGTGTAAGGAGGTCTGTGTATAGCTTGTGTAGAGGAGTCAGGCGCAGGACAGCAGATATGAGTAAATAAAAGTAATTTACTCAAAAATAGACTAAATACAATACAATAAAGCGAGCCCACATAACGAACCATATTACATACAAACAATTACTCACAAACAAACATGGGGGAGGAGAGGGTTAAATAATGAACAAGTAATTGGGGGTTTGAAACTAGGTGTGTAAGACAAAGACAAAACAAATGGAAAATGAAAAGTGGATCAGCGATGGCTAGAAGGCTAGTGACGTTGACCGCCGCCCGAACAAGGAGAGGGACCGACTTCGGTGGAAGTCGTGACAGGTTGCTTATGACCAGTGACTTTATGGCTGCTTATGTGACATTCTGAACATGATAATGTATCATGATACTCAGTTGGCCTGTTTCGTGCACTTTGAGGTCATTCACATGACAAGACAATATTTTCTATTGGGCCCTATAGCCTCTGTGGCTACCATTTAATTATCAGTGTGCACACTAATTTGAGATGTGAATAATGATTGATTGACATTAACTCAATGAACGATTGTTGAGACTGCAATAAGTTATATGACATAAATAAAATAGCAATTTATAACAAATGTATAACACATAAAATATAAATGATAATAAAATGTTCAGCTTCAGGCTACAGGTAAATGCATGAAAATTGTGACACTTTTGTGCGCACAAATGTTTTACGAATTTAACCTTTTTACTCAAATCTCCCATTGACATCAGTGCACGTTTAAACAAATTGAATGTTTTTGTACACTCTTCCCAAATGTTTTGGGAAGGATACACACCTGGCGAACCTTTCGAACAGGAACAGCTTCCCACATCAATGACCGTCTCGTATGGCGTCTCAAAGAAGTACGTAATTAAGCACGCGAACCCAGACACATTGTGTCCGTCTGTTTTCACAATGACATTCCTCTATGACCTCCACCCCCAGGGGACCCTGGAACAGCAGCACCCTGTCCCCCCTCACCCCGGTCGGCTCACAGTTACGGTTCAACCCGCAGGTTGGAAACTGGCCAGAAGTCTCGGCACTGGTTGGAATGGAAGGTTTCGCACACCCTCACTTTTTAAAAAAGAAACAAAGACAAGCGATGTCGTTATTCTGGGACTAGTTTGATATTTATATATAGATCTAGAACGAATATGTATGTTTCCGAATGTAATAGCAAATGTATTTGTTATTTATTCATAAAATTCCCAATTTAGTAGGGCTTTATTCTTTACTGACAGTGATGAATTTGGAGCGCTCTCTTGTGGTCGTTTTAGGAACTGCTCACATACCTTCTTACTCCTGAGGTATTCCAGTATGGAGGAGTGTTTGGTCTGCTGTGATCTTCCAGCCTCGTGTGATGTCCTGCTGGAACACATAAAGTTATAGTGTTTCATTCTATATAGAGTTTCATTCTATATCGTGTTTCATTCTATATCGTGTTTCATTCTATATAGCGTTTCATTAACCATTCAACTGACAAATGTAGTTATTATATAATTATATATATTAATATTGAATATAATAAAACAAGGGTAATGGCATTCAAGGGACACTGCTGCCCTCGCATGATGCTATAGTGTTACTGCTGTCCCCATTACTGCTGTCCCCATTACTGTTGTCCTCATTATTGCTGTCCCCATTACTGATGTCCCCATTACTCCTGTCCCCATTACTCCTGTCCCCATTATTCTGTCCCCATTATTCTGTCCCCTTATCTGCTGTCCCCATTACTCTGTCCCCATTACAGCTTTACATTTTACATTTGAAATCTTTAGCAGACACTTATCCAGAACAACTTCCACGAGAAATTAGGGTTTAGTGCCTTAATTAAGGTCACAGACAGATTTTTCACCTCGTCAGCTCAGGGATTCGAACTAGCAACCCTTTAGTTGCTGTCCCATCGCTCTTAATCTCTTGGATACCTTTACAGTTACTTTACCATGGCCGTTGTTAACAAAGTGACTCTTGCAGCAGGCTCTCTGTGCAAACAGGTTCCTGTGATCCACACGTTTGTCCAACACTGCTGCCGCTGGAAAACAGAAACACACATGTCAACACCTTGTAGCTACAAAGAGTTGCCCAAGCTTACAACAGCATTCCTCAACGCTCCTCAGCATTCCTCAAAATTCCAACGTTCTTCAACATTCCTAAACATTCCTCAACATTCCTAAACATTCCTCAACTAACTGCCAGAGCTCTGAGTCCTTGGCAAAGTAACACCAGGCCTGATAAAGTGTCTCAGAGTAGGAGTGCTGATCTAGGATCAGTTTTGCCTTTTAGGTTATAACCATTGAACCTGATCCTAGATCAGCATTTCTACATGCAGACTCAGCTCTTAGTTGTTCTGGCTAGTTCCAAGACATGGCTGAATTATGAAGTGATGTACAGTATGGTCATTCATAGCAGGTATTCAGCCAGCAGCACACCACCCTGCATACCACTGCTGGCTTGCTTCTGAAGCTAAGCAGGGTTGGTCCTGGTCAGTCTCTGGATGGGAGACCAGATGCTGCTGGAAGTGGTGTTGGAGGTCCTGTAGGAGGCACTCTTTCCTCTGGTCTTAAAAAATATCCCAATTCCCCAGGGCCCTGTGTAGGGTGCAGTCTTTTAAATGGGTGTCCTGACTTTCTGAGGTCATTAAAGATCCCATGGCACGTATTGTAGGGGTGTTAACCCTGGTGTCCTGGCTAAATTCCCAATCTGACTGTCACCTAATAATCCCCAGTTTACAATTGGCTCATTCATCCCCCCTCTCCCCTGTTACTATTCCCCAGGTTGTTGCTGCAAATGAGAACGTGTCAATTTACCTGGTAAAATAACGGATAAATAAAATTCACAAAGTAAATAGGTTTGAACAGTAAGTCATTAGGCAGAATCAGATCCCCATCAGCATGTCACACTGCTGTCCTCAGTTTAACACTCAGTGCCTGTGTTCTTCTGAGATGATGAAGTATCTCTGTTGATGGAAGTCACATCAGTCAGTAGCCATTATCACTGAGCCAACAACAAACAGCCGTACTTACAGGCTAGGCTGAGAACACGCAGTAGGTTGCGCTACAATAGGTAGCGCTGCAGTATATCCACTACAGTAGGTAGCGCTGCAGTAGATCCACTACAGTAGGTAGCCCTCCATGTCCCCAGATGGGCAGGGACCACACGCAGTAGGTTGCACTACAGTCGATCCACTACAATAGGTAGCGCTGCAGTAGATCCACTACAGTAGGTAGCCCTCCATGTCCCCAGATGGGCAGGGACCTCCCAGGGGTTTGACTCGGTTTGACTCTGTCCCAGGCCCGTCCTCCATGTCCCCAGATGGGCAGGGTCCTCCCAGGGGTTTGACTCTGTCCCAGGCCAGTCCTCCATGTCCCCAGATGGGCAGGGTCCTCCCAGGGATTTGACTCTGTCCCAGGCCAGTCCTCCATGTCCCCAGATGGGCAGGGTCCTCCCAGGGGTTTGACTCTGTCCCAGGCCAGTCCTCCATGTCCCCAGATGGGCAGGGTCCTCCCAGGGATTTGACTCTGTCCCAGGCCAGTCCTCCATGTCCCCAGATGGGCAGGGTATTTAAATGACCACTTTATACCCATCTTTATTTTGGCAAAATAAATTATTTTCATTGGTTAAAAACTCAATGTTAGTTAAAAAAAGAAGAAGTTTTGTTCAAGATAATAAATTGTGCTTTGGCTGTTTAAGGCCTGGGCATCGCTCAAAAGATTGTGATAACAGGAACACCTGCGACACGTGTCAGAGGAGGCATCCATCCTGCCTGCACGAAGATCGTACTAAAGAAAGGTTAAGGGATAGGAAGACCCCACAAGATAAGGGGACAAGAGCGTCAAGTGAGGCCATATCTAACAGAGTCGTAAGGGACATTAACAACACTCACACCTCCACAATCATTCCAGTATGGGTGTCAACCACAAGTGAGCCAGATCGTGAAGTTCTCGTGTATGCACTTCTTGACACCCAGAGCGACACCACCTTTATCCTTGAAGAGACAACAAAGGCTCTCAATACAAGGAAGGAGCCAGTCCAATTGAAACTCTCTACAATGGCTTCAAGGAATACCATTGTGCCCTGCCAGAAGCTGTCTGGTTTGCAGGTTAGAGGGCTTTACTTGGAGAAGAAAATCCCTCTGCCAACGACCTACTCGAGAGAGTTTATTCCTGCAAACAGAGATCATATTCCTACTCCAGAGACTGCAAGAGCATGGTCTCATCTTGAACACATTGCAGAGGAGATTGCTCCTCAACAGAGCTGTGATGTCGGTCTCTTAATTGGCTACAACTGCTCCCAGGCTCTCCTTCCAAGAGAAATTGTGTCTGGTAAGGGAAATCAGCCTTTTGCTCAGAGAACAGATCTTGGCTGGAGCATAGTCGGCTATGGAAATCCATGTATCGACTATGGCGACCCTATTGGAGTGAGTCATCGGGTTATCGTTAGACAGGTGATGCCAAGCCTTCAATCTTCTTCCAACCTCACAAATCAAGTACACTATGTTTGTAGAACACGTGTAAGAGAGGTAATCACAACACTGGACATTATCAAGACGCTTGAATCTGACTTCAACGAGAGAGCTGCAGAAGAGGACCTCATATCTCAAGAGGATATCCGGTTCCTGAAGAAAATGAAAGAGGGCATCAGACGTAAGGACAATGGACATTATGAGATGCCGCTGCCGTTCAAGGAAGAAAGACCCAATCTGCCGAACAATAAAACATGTGCAGTTCACCGACTCAAGTGCCTGGAAAGGAGGCTAAGGAGAGACAAGCAGTACTACAAGGACTACACAGCATTCATGGAAGAGACTATAGCTTGTGGAGATGCTGAGAAGGTCTCTAAAGAGGAAATGAACAAGCATCCAGCATGCTACATCCCGCACCATGGGGTTTATCACCCACAAAAGCCTGGGAAGATACGAGTCGTCTTTGACTGCTCAGCTAAGTTTCGAGAGACGTCCTTGAATGATCATCTCCTTACCGGTCCAGAGTTGACAAACACATTGCTGGGCGTCCTTTGTCGTTTTCGTAAGGGTCCAGTTGCAATCATGTGTGATGTAGAGCGCATGTTCCACCAGTTTCATGTGAAAGCAGAAGACCAAGATTATCTATGGTTCCTTTGGTGGGAGAACGGAGATCTAGAGTCTCAACCCTCAGTGTATCGTATGAAGGTCCACTTGTTCGGCGCAGCTTCATCTCCTGGTTGCGCCAACTATGGTCTCAAACATCTTGCTGCCGAAGGACGAGGAAGCTTCAGCGAGAAGTCTATCCAGTTCATAGAAAGGAACTTTTATGTTGATGATGGGCTGACGAGCGTATCGTCTGAAGCTGAAGCGGCCCAGCTGGTGAAAGAAGCAAGAGAGCTTTGCAGCATCGACAAACTTCAGTTGCACAAGTTTATCTCTAACAGCAAGGAAGTTATAGCCACAATTCCCAAGGAAGAACGTGCCGAGGGTGCCAAAGACCTGGATATGACTCTGGGTGAACCACACATGGAGAGAGCGCTTGGTGTACTGTGGTGTGTCGCATCAGACGAGTTCCAGTTTAGAGTAGTTGTCAAGGAACGCCCACTCACAAGAAGAGGAGTGTTGTCTACAGTAGCCTCTGTATATGATCCGCTTGGGTTTGTGGCACCCTTTGTCCTGGCGGGGAAGCAGATCTTGCAGCGGATGTGTCGTGACAAAATCGACTGGGATGACCCCCTTCCCGATGACCTACGTTCCCAGTGGGAATTCTGGCTCCAAGGTCTACAAAACTTGTCTGAAGTAAGGATCCAACGAAGCTACTTGCCATCAAGTTTCAAGGAGGTGCAGAGTTATGAGCTCCATCACTTCTCCGACGCTAGTACCTCAGGTTATGGAGAGTGCTCATACCTCAGAACAATCAGCACCGCAGGAGAAGTTCATTGCTCCCTAGTTATGGGGAAGTCGAGAGTCGCCCCTTCCAAGGTTACGACCATACCACGACTGGAACTTTCAGCAGCGGTGGTAGCTGTTCGAACAAGTGACATGCTCAAAAAGGAGCTAGAGATACAAGGTCTACAGGAATACTTCTGGACAGACTCGAAGGTAGTTCTTGGCTACATCAACAATGAAGCCAGAAGATTCCACGTCTTTTGTAGCTAACTGTATTCAACGCATTAAGCAAAGCACAGATCCCGAACAATAGAGATATGTGACCTCTGTAGAGAATCCTGGGGATCATGCTTCCAGAGGTCTCACATCAGAACAGCTCATGGCTTCCAACTGGTTCACAGGTCCAGACTTTCTTTGGCATGAAGAACTTCCCAAAGGACAAGTCAAGGGGGAAGAGTTCTCAGACAATGATCCAGAGCTGAAATCCCTGGTCCATGATACCCAGGCAAAGGAAGAAAGATCATTACTAGATCACCTTCATAAGTTCTCAGACTGGGCAAGAGTGGTAAAAGCTATTGCCAGGCTCAAACGACGTGTCAAGGAAGCCATAGGCTTAAAACTGAGGTCCAGTGAAGCTACAAGCATAGAAGAAAGGAGAGAGGCAGAGCTCACCATTATAAAGATGGTTCAAGAAGCAGCCTTCTCCCATGAGATACACAACCTTAGGCACCAGAAAGACATCAAGACCAAAGATAAAGCAAGCAAGTTGCATAAATTGAGTCCATTTCTGGATGAGCAAGGTATCCTCAGGGTGGGATGTCGCTTGGCTCATGCAACTCTTCATTCCCATGTGAAGCATCCCGCAATCCTGCCAAGAGATAGCCACTTGTCAGTGCTGCTCGTCAAGCACTATCATGAAAGAGTATGACACCAAGGACGTGGAATGACGATCAATGAGCTGCGATCCAACGGTATATGGATCCTAGGATGCAGCAATGCAGTTTCCTCTCACATCTACAAATGTGTGAAATGCAGGAAATTCAGAAGATGTACAGAAGGGCAAAGGATGGCAGATCTTCCGAAGGAACGCATGGAGACCGCACCTCCCTTCACATACTGCGGGATGGACTGCTTTGGACCTTTCTATGCCAAGGACGGAAGAAGAGAGTTAAAGCGTTATGGGCTCCTACTCACTTGCATGGGCTCCCGAGCAGTTCACATTGAAATGCTTGACGACTTAACCACCGACGCTTTTATCAATTCCCTGCGTTCATTCATTGCCATACGTGGTAATGTTCGTCAAATCAGATGTGATCAAGGCAGCAACTTCATTGGCGCAAGACGCGAGTTTGTGGACGCCCTGAAAGAAATGGATCAAACACGACTGAAGGAACTTGGATGCGAGTTTATCATGAACACCCCATCTTCAAGTCACATGGGTGGTGTTTGGGAAAGGCAAATCCGCACAATATGAAGTATCTTAACATCCACTCTTGATCAGTCAGACGGAAGACTCGACACCGCTTCTCTGCGTACCTTTCTCTATGAAGTCATGGCGATTTTAAATAGTAGGCCCCTAACTACGGAATATCTGAATGATCCATTAGGTCCAGAACCTCTCACGCCAAATCACATCTTAACAATGAAGTCCACAGTTATCTTACCGCCACCTGGACAGTTCATCAAGGAAGATCTTTATCTCCGCAAGAGATGGCGCAGAGTACAATTCTTAGCCAATGAATTCTGGACAAGGTGGAAGAAAGAGTACCTCCTAAACCTCCAACACAGACAGAAATGGAGTAAAGACAGAAGAAACGCAAGGATTAATGACATTGTCATTTTGCAAGATGATACTGCAACACGCAACCAGTGGAAATTGGCAAAGGTTACAGAAGTGTACCCGGGACAGGATGGCCGGGTGAGAAGATTCAAGTTACTGATCAGCGACTCAACCCTAGATGAGAGAGGTAAACGCATCACCAAACCCACCTATCTGGAGAGGCCCATCCATAAGACAGTCACCCTCCTGGAAGCCGATCAAGAAACCTGCAGACCCCTTTCACAGAAATCACCGGTGATTGGTGGGAGTGTAACTGACAGTTAGACTTACAGGTTATGTCGTTGTCTTTTGTTTGAATTGTTTACCTATCCGCTGTGCGGGGGAAATGATAATACAATCGGAACTACGTAGCTAATACTGTTGTAACGGGGATCCTTATTGTAGCAACACACTTTTGGAGAGAAGGCAATCCTGGGCTGCGTTAGCTAAGTTTTCATGTCATCGGGTGTAGTTCATAAAGGTTGAAGAGTGTATGTTAGGATGAAGTGTGAATTCATGCCAGGAATAATAAGTGTGAAGTTTGATTTCCTCCCTTCTGTAATCAGCAGCCAATGAGGTATTTTTTCCTTTATTCATGTGTTTAATCTGAACCCGTTATAACGCCGGTTAAACTGTTATGTATGTAAGCACTTCAGAGTTATACCAAGCTAATAAGTCACTCGTAAAATAAGGTTGTAAGAGTGTGCTTAACTGTATTTTCATTTACTTTATAGTTCTCACGGAAGGTGATAATTCTGACTAAAACTACAGAATAAAGCCGCCAGTTAAAATCAAGGAACGGTTGTGCTCGTGGTTACTGAAGGGAGCTACAGTTATTATCGTAGAAATTCACAGTTAAGATCTCCTTACCTCAAAATAATCCCACATATGGTCTTCATCTTGTTAAACACAATTTAATTAAGCCTCTTAGTCATTCATCAAGTGAGTGTTGTGTCCGAGAATGAGATTACACTGATGATGAATTTGGCCTGGCCTGTATGCGTGCCTGCTTCTCTATAACTCTACTGCACGTGTTGGATGGCTCAGTATACCACTGGCCCTGGGATTAACTCTGTTGACATATTCAGGATTATCACTGAGCCTCTGCAGTGCACAGTATGAATCCATGAAGCTCATCTACTGTATGTGACTACTGAGTGGCCGCTGAGTGAAGACTAGAGGTCTATGTTTTGTTTAAATGTTTGGGCTCTTGGAGGGTGGGATCCCCCCTGCTGGCTATGCTTTTTAATACTCTACACTTTTTCCTGAAGTGTGCACTTGTCCACTACCCACATGGTGGTCCTCTGAGTGACTACAGAGTGACTACAGAGTGACTACTGAGTGATGACTGAGTGACTACTGAGTGATGAATGAGTGACTATTGAGGGACTACTGAGTGATACCTGAGTGGCTACTGAGTGACTACTGAGAGACTACTGAGTGACAACTTAATGACGACTGAGTGATGACTGAGTGACTATTGAGGGACTATTGAATGATGACTGAGTGACTACCGAGCGACTATTGAGGGACGACTGAGTGACTATTGAGTGACTACCGAGTGATGACTGAGTGACTACCGAGTGACTATTTAGTGATGACTGAGTGATAACTGAGTGACTACTGAGTGACTACTGAGTGACTACTGAGTGATGACTGAGTGACTACTGAGTTATGACTGAGTGACTACAGAGTGACTACTGAGTGTCTACTGAGTGACTACTGAGTGATGACTGAGTGACTACTGAGTGTCTACTGAGTGACTACTGAGTGATGACTGAGTGACTACTGAGTGATGAATGAGTGACTACTGAGTGTCTACTGAGTGTCTTCTGAGTGACTACTGAGTGATGACTGAGTGACTACTGAGTGACTACTGAGTGATGACTGAGTGGCTACTGAGTGACTACTGAGAGACTACTGAGTGACAACTTAATGATGACTGAGTGATGACTGAGGGACTATTGAATGATGACTGAGTGACTACCGAGCGACTATTGAGGGACGACTGAGTGACTATTGAGTGACTACCGAGTGATGACTGAGTGACTACCGAGTGACTATTTAGTGATGACTGAGTGACTACTGAGTGATGACTGAGTGATGACTGAGTGACTACTGAGTGACTACTGAGTGACTACTGAGTGACTACTGAGTGACTACTGAGTGATGACTGAGTGACTACAGAGTGACTATTTAGTGATGACTGAGTGACTACGGAGTGACTATGGAGTGACTACTGAGTGATGACTGAGTGACTACTGAGCGATGACTGAGTGACTACTGAGTGTCTACTGAGTGACTACTGAGTGACTACTGAGTGATGACTGCGTGACTACTGAGTGTCTACTGAGTGACTACTGAGTGACTACCAAGTGATGACTGAGTGACTACCGAGTGACTACCGAGTGACTACTGAGTGATGACTGAGTGACTACTGAGTGATGACGGAGTGATGGCTGAGTGATGACTGAGTGACTACTGAGTGATGACTGAGTGACTACTGAGTGACTACTGAGTGACTACTGAGCCAGCTGAAGGCTGCTGAATAAGCTCTCTGGACTTGAGACCTAACACGTCACATGACAGAGCTAATTCATAAGCGTTGCTCACCAACATGCAGTGACTGACCTCTGCTAGCCAAACTGGGTCAGTAGTGCTAGACCAGCAAACATGTCCACATTGACATTATGTGGGCCCAATGCAGGCTAAAATATTGGTTGCCCACATTAGGCCAATGCACCTTTGCTCATTGGCTCCACATTGGCCTTCAAGGCATTTCCCCATTATGGCCCAGTGTGGCCCAGTGTGGACCAGTGTGGCCCAGTGTGGGCCAGTATGGACCAGTATGGACCAGTGTGGCCCAGTGTGGGCCAGTGTGGACCAGTGTGGACCAGTGTGGACCAGTGTGGCCCAGTGTGGCCCAGTGTGGCCCAGTGTGGCCCAGTGTGGACCAGTGTGGCCCAGTGTGGCCCAGTGTGGCCCAGTGTGGCCCAGTGTGGATCAGTGTGGCCCAGTGTGGCCCAGTGTGGCCCAGTGTGGACCAGTGTGGGCCAGTGTGGCCCAGTGTGGGCCAGTGTGGCCCAGTGTGGGCAGCCCATATCTGATGAGGGCAGTCCTCACTGGACAGCTCTCCCACTGGACACAGGCTTCCTCCAAAAAATGTACTAAGAAAAATAAAATAATGTATCTTTCATCTCTCTGAGTTTCATAATGTTCCTTCAATTCACAAGAGACTGAATGTCTCGCACTGGAGAAAGCATCCCAGCCTCCCTTGACAAAAAAATGTAGAAAATAATTGCAAATCATGGTGTTGATCTAAACTGAGCGAGTTCAACTGTGATTGGTCCTGCTGCACCAAAAGAAAGTGTCAAGGGAAGCCAGCTTGGATTTGGCTTCACACCAATCACATCACATAAAAAGAAAAAAGACACATGACAGAAAAAACATTGTTTTGTTGTTGTCCTCTGGTGGCTAGCTAGCTAGCTAAAATTGTCCCTTTGCTAAATTAACAATTTTTTGAGCTAGGGATTTGAACTTGTGGGTTTGACCTAATTCTCCGTACTGCCCAATGCTTATAATGGCGATTCTGATCCAACCTTAAATTCATACTTTGTGTCCCTGGCCTGAGAGGATGTGTAGCTAGATGTAGAAGGCTAATGTTAACTAGCTGGGTCATCGTTGCCCATGAAAGGAAGTTAGGCTAGCGAGCAAGCATTTTAGCCAGGTAACCCATGACAAAACTAAAGTGTACTGTATGTTATAGACCGTTTCGTCAACATGAGGATGGCACTGGTGTTTCTCTACCAGTAGGGTGAGTCAACATGAGGATGGCACTGGTGTTTCTCTACCAGTAGGGTGAGTCAACATGTTTTTTCTACTTGCACGCACGCACGCACACACACAGAGAGAGGGAGAGAAATCATAACCGTGGACAACCACATCATATTTAGTTTACGTTGATTGGACAAATCATTTTTGGTAACTTTTAGTTGTCACTGTATTAGACTAAGCATAGGTGATTTGATAATGCTGAAGTTGAAATGTTGCTGGAATAGTGGAGGCAGCTCCTGAATATTTCAGAAACATTAACTTGCTTGACCATGCTGTAGGTCATGTAACTGTTCAATATGATTTGTGGACTTCACCAGGCGGAGGTTGCTCTCCGGTTTTGTGATAAAACAAAGGTGTGGTTGAATTTATTCTGCCGCTGTGTGTTCTTATCGGCCTCTGCCTTCAGGCCTATATACAGGTTCATGGTGTCAAGGCATATGAACTAACAGGTTATAGAGCAAACGACGTAATTGTCACAACACAGGCTTGGTTTCCTCAGTGATTTCACCCACACACCACTTCTGGATGTTATGTCTATGATTCACAAAACCTGTGTGGATAATTTAGCAGAACACCTCTGGAAAGGTCTGGCCCTGTCACAGGCCTCAGTCATCATAACAGATACAAATGCAGGATCTTAATTTGATCACCCTGTCGCAGGATAACTTTCCTGCAATGCAGGACATTTTAAACTTGTTGTGTTTTTGAGGTTTAAAAAGGCTTCTGAAGTTAGTAATTTCCCCTTTTGAAATTTCAGACTTGATTGTATCAATCTCTACAAAATGTCCATTAATCAAATCAAAGTTTATTGGTTGTGTACGCAGATATCTGCAGGTGTTGTAGCAGGTGCAGCAAAATGCGTATGTTGCCAGCTCCAACAGGGCAGTAGAATGTCTCCCAAATACAATACTAACACACAAATAATTCAACAAAAAACAAACCAAAAAATAACTATCCAAAAATACACGTATTACAGTGAGCCGTGTGACAATCCAGAATATAAACGTGTGGTGTGTATAGACAGTATATCGATTGGAAAATAAAATGGTATGTATTAGGTATATTAGGATGAGCTATGTGGAGAATACAGTTTATCCATACACAGTCAGTAGACAACAGTGTATAAACAATAGATGGTCATCAGCGTTCAATGAGTCTGTATACATGGGGCATTAGTGTCACTCCTTATAATTCACATGATAAATCCAAATTTCCTGTTGCATCAGAATTATTTTCCAACTGTAGCGAATGGGTTCAAAGTAAGATCCTACATCTGTACATATCTGATTCATACAGCCTGTATGGCTGATGTAGTAGAGGTCGCACATGTATACCAGTGGAGAGTAGACTAACAAGTCTGAACAGGTCTGTGCCCTGCCTGTCACATTGCCTCAGTTATGACATACTGTATACAATACCCTTTGGAAAGTATTCAGACCCCTTGACTTTTTCCACATTTTGTTACGTTACAGCCTTATTCTAAAATTGATTCAATCGTTTTTTTCTTCTCCCCCTCATCAATTTACACACAATACACCATAATGACAAAGCAGAAACAGGTTTTTTGAAAATAAATAACAAATTTACATTTTTTTTTTAAAATCTGGAAATATCACATTTACATATGTATTCAAACCCTTTACTCAGGACTTTGTTAAAGCACCTTTGGCAGCGATTATGGCCATAAGTCTTCTTGGGTATGACGTTACAAGTTTGGCACACCTGTATTTGGGGAGTTTCTCCCATTCTCATCTGCAAATCCTCTAAAGTTCTGTCAGGTTGGATGGGGAGCATTGCTGCACATCCATTTTCAGGTCTCTTCAAAAGGTGCTCGATTGGGTTCAAGTCCAGGCTCTGGTTTGGCCACTCAAGGACATTCAGAGACTTGTCCCAAAGCCACTC
This sequence comes from Oncorhynchus tshawytscha, assembly GCF_018296145.1. Lineage (NCBI taxonomy): Eukaryota > Metazoa > Chordata > Actinopteri > Salmoniformes > Salmonidae > Oncorhynchus > Oncorhynchus tshawytscha. The sequence continues at coordinate 76,609,685 of NC_056438.1, read as the reverse complement.
CTGTTTTGTCTTGGCTGTGTGATTAGGGTCGTTGTCTTGTTGCCACAGTCTGAGGTCCTTGAGTGCTCTGGAGCAGGTTTTCATCAAGGATTTCTCTGTATTTTGCTCCATTCATCTTTGCCTCGATCCTGACTAGTCTCCCAGTCCCTGCCTCTGAAAAACATCCCCACAGCATGATGCTGCCACCACCATGCTTAACCGTAGGGATGGTGCCAGGTTTCCTCCAGTCATGACATTTGGCATTCAGGCCAAAAAGTTCAATCTTGTTTTCATCAGAACAGAGAATCTTGTTTCTCATGGTCTGAGAGTCTTTTAGGTGCCTTTCTGCAAACTCCAAGAGGGATGTCATGTGCCTTTCACTGAGGAGTGGCTTCCGTCTGGCCACTCTACCATAGAGGCCTGATTGGTGAAGTGCTGCAGAGATGGTTGTCCTTCTGGAAGGTTCTCCTATCTCCACAGAGGAACTCTAGAGCTCTGTCAGGGTGACCATCGGGCTCTTGGTAACCTCCCTGACCAAGGCCCTTTACACCAATTGCTCAGTTTGGCCGGGCAGCCAGTTCTAGGAAGAGTCTTGGTTGTTCCAAACTTCTTCCATTTAAGAATGATGGAGGCTAACTGTGTTCTTAGGGGATCTTCGTATTGAAGAAATATGTTGGTACCCTTCCCCAAATCTGTGCCTCGAAAACAATCCTGTCTCAGAGCTCTACGGACAATTCCATCAACATCATGGCTTGGTTTGGTCTGACATGCACTGTCAACTGTGGGACCTTATATAGACAGGTGTGTGCCTTCCCAAATCATGTCCAATCAATTGAATTTACCACAGGTGGACTCCAATCAAGTTGTAGAAACATATCAAGGATGATCAATGGAAACAGGATGCACCTGAGCTCAATTTCGAGTCTCATAGCAAATGGTGTGAATAGGTATTTCTGTTTTTTATTTTTTATAAATTTGCAAAAATGTCCAAAAACCAGTTTTTACTTTGTCATTATGGGGTATTGTGTGTAGATTACAGAGGATGTATTTTATATCCATTTTAGAATAAGGCTATTTTTTTAAAACTAGGCAAGTCAGTTAAGAACAAATTCTTATTTTCAATGACGGCCTAGGAACAGTGGGTTAACTGCCTGTTCAGGGGCAGAACGACAGATTTGTACCTTGTCAGCTCGGGGGGTTTGAACTTGCAACCTTCCTGTTTCTAGTCCAACACGCTAACCACTAGGCTACCTGCCGACTCTACACTCTAACCACTAGGCTACCATGCCGACTCTACACTCTAACCACTAGGCTACCCTGCCTCCTCTACACTCTAACCACTAGGCTACCCTGCCGCCTCTACACTCTAACCACTAGGCTACCCTGCCGCCTCTACACTCTAACCACTAGGCTACCCTGCCGCCTCTACACTCTAACCACTAGGCTACCTTGCCGCCTCTACACTCTACCCTGCCGCTATAATGTAACAAAATGTGGAAAAAGTCAATGTGTCTGAATACCTTCCGAAGGCCCTGTATATCATGATTCGTCTATGTCATCTCCCTCAGTGACCCCTAGCCTTATAAGAAGTTGGAATGGAAGACTGTGGCTTTAGGTCCATTCCCTGTATACCCCTTTGATATGTGGGGTGAAATAAGAGTTAGGTTGTTATGTTTAGGTCAATTAGTGATTTGTCATATGTATGTGGTATAACAGTTTGTCACCACGCAGACTCCCACCTTTTGGTCCTTCATTTGATAAATGTTTATTTCCCTTACCAGGAGTGTGAGATCATTTGTAATTGACATTTCCCAGAACCCAAACTCTCCCGACCACTGTGATGCTTTCAATTGAACTCTTATATAATGTCACATGTCTGTCTGTTTGGTCTGTGACTGGGTCATGGTTGGGTCAGACAGACAGTCATAAGACGGGTCCAGTCTAGGGGTTTGAATAGCCTGTGTAGAATGTTCTGTCTGTGTGGGAGGAGCCAGACACAGAGGGGATTATGGGTATTGACATTGCAGAGTGGCAACATCTCACTGACAGTTCTAACAGGACAGACACACAGAGAGAGGGAAGGAGAGAAAGAGAAAGGAACAGGTAGAGAGAGAAAAAGAGAGAAACTAGGTGCTCTGTAGGAGAGGTTGTGATTTGTCACAACATTCCACAAAGGACAGTAGATCTATCCCAAACATCAGAGATACTTGTTTTCTTCATTTTTGTGACAGTTTATGAACGTAATAGCAATATACACGTATTTGATGAATCCATGTTCCTGTTGCATTCTACCTGTTTGTTAAGTGGATTTCTCGAGTCCTCAAACACCAGCACTGACTGAGCCCAACTACTAGGACAATTACTACATTCTTTGAGAGCTTGGAGAACTATCCAAGGACTACCAGGAACACTGTCAGCCCACCCTGACCATCAGCCATGTTTCAGAAGCAGAGGAAAAGCGTCAAAGCTGTGAGGAGCAACAAGACAGAGGCTAAAGAGAAGGTCCTTTGTGAGTAATAGTGGCTTTTGTTGATTAATTCTTATTGCAATCAATCAAATGTATTTATAAAGCCCTTTTTACGTCAGCAGATGTCACAAAGTGCTGTACAGAAACCCAGCCTAAAATCCTAAACAGCAAAGCAATGCAGATGTAGAAGCACGGTGGCTAGGATAAACTCCCTAGAAAGGCAGGAACCTAGGAAGAAACCTAGAGAGGAACCAGGCTCTGAGGGGAGGTCAGTCCTCTTCTGGCTGTGCCAGGTGGAGATTGGAAACCTAGAGAGGAACCAGGCTCTGAGGGGTGACCTGTCCTCTTCTGGCTGTGCCAGGTGAAGATTAGAAACCTAGAGAGGAACAAGTCTCCGAGGGGTGGCCAGTCCTCTTCTGGCTGTGCCAGCTGGGATTAGAAACCTAGAGAAGAACCAGGCTCTGAGGGGTGACCTGTCCTCTTCTGGCTGTGCCAGGTAGTGATTAGAAACCTAGAGAGGAACCAGGCTCTGAGGGTGACCTGTCCTCTTCTGGCTGTGCCAGGTGGAGATTGGAAACCTAGAGAGGAACCAGGCTCTGAGGGGTGACCTGTCCTCTTCTGGCTGTGCCAGGTGAAGATTAGAAACCTAGAGAGGAACCAGGCTCTGAGGGGTGACCTGTCCTCTTCTGGCTGTGCCAGGTGGAGATTAGAAACCTAGAGAGGAACCAGGCTCTGAGGGGTGACCTGTCCTCTTCTGGCTGTGCCGGGTGGAGATTAGAAACCTAGAGAAGAACCAGGCTCTGAGGGGTGACCTGTCCTCTTCTGGCTGTGCCAGGTGGAGATTAGAAACCTAGAGAAGAACCAGGCTCTGAGGGGTGACCTGTCCTCTTCTGGCTGTGCCGGGTGGAGATTAGAAACCTAGAGAAGAACCAGGCTCTGAGGGGTGACCTGTCCTCTTCTGGCTGTGCCGGGTGGAGATTAGAAACCTAGAGAAGAACCAGGCTCTGAGGGGTGGCCAGTCCTCTTCTGGCTGTGCCGGGTGGAGATTATAACAGTACATGGCCATGAAGGCCAGATTGTTCTTCAAGATGTTCAAATGTTCATAGATGACCAGCAGGGTCAAATAATAATCGCAGAGGTTGTAGAGGGTGATGTAATGTCATATTTATATGCTTAGGCCGTCATTGTAAATAAGAATTTGTTCTTAACTGACTTGCCTAGTTCAATAAAGGTTCCATTTTTCTGATTATCACAGGTTGCTAATAGACTATCACACTCCAAGTGGCTAACTCATATTTTGGGGTATCTGTACTTTACTATTTATATTTTCGACAACTTTTACTTTTACTTCACTACATTCCTAAAGAAAATAATATACATTTTACTCCATACATTTTCTGCGACACCCAAAAGTACTTGTTACATTTTGAATGCTTAGCAGGACAGGAAAATGGTGTAATTCACACACTTATCACGAGAACATCCCCATGAGAACATCACTGGTCATCCCTACTGCATCCAATCTGGCGGACTCACTAAACACACAAGCTACCCAATGGACACTTTACCATCGATAACGTTGGAAGTGTGATGAACCACGACAAGCCATTGGTGTCAGAGGTTTGGAGGTGTTTCAGTTGTTTTGAAATACTGTGAGGTCTATGTAGTGTCGTTTATGTTCTCTTCCTCTTCCTGTGTTTCTCTGGTGCAGGGAACAAAGCTCAGCAGACGATAGCTCAGCGATGTGGAGACCCGAAAGAGGGAGGGAAGGAGGAGAACGTCAAGGAGAACAAGGAGAACCAGCTGAGGTTTCGTGGGGATGCGGTGGAGGACGTTGAAGAGGTGAAGCCGGAGAGGCAGAGTGTGTTCGATAAAGCTGTCTATGACCTGGCCCACACGGAGAGGGTGATGAATGACCTGACGTTCGGAAGGAGGGTAGCCTTCTACGAGCTGAGAGGGGAGATCGGCTGTGGAAACTTCTCCCAGGTGAAACTGGGCTTTCATGACCTAACTAAAGGTGAGACACAGGCCTGGAACATGGAGCCACCTATCGGTGGTAGAAAAAGTACCAAATTGTCATGCTTGAGTAAAAGTGAAGCAAACCAGACAGCCTAATTTCCTTGTTTTTTAAAATGTTATTTTACGGATAGCCAGGGGCATGTTCCAACACATAATTTACGAATGAAGCATGTGTGTTTAGTGATTCTGCCAGATCAGAGGCAGAAGGGATGACCGGGGATGTTCTCAAGATAAAAGTGTGTGAATTTAGACCATGTTCCTTTCCTGCTAAGCATTCAACATGTAACATGTACTTTTGGTGTCAGGGAAATGTATGGAGTAAAAAGTACATTATTTTCTTTAGGAATGAAATGAAGTAAAAGTTGTCAAAAATATAAATAGTAAAGTAAAGTACAGATACGCCAAAAACGTACTTATATAGTACTTGAAAGTATTTGTAGTTAACTACTTTACATCCCTGCCACCGATACAGCGCTCACTTGTTAAATAAAAGATAAATAAAACAATTATACAAATCACACAAGTACCTCTTGTAGTTTCCTTGGAAGATTACCCATCTATATATAATGTCAAGTGATGATATATTTCATATCAACATGACTGGGATAAGGTTTGAATTCATGGACCCCCCAGAGTATGTACTTCCCTGGGGGGACACGACGTGTTAATATGGCTAGATTACATCACTAGCCCGTTTTATCTTCACAGTCTCGATCTCAAGAGCACTTTTTTCATGTGGACTCTACCAGACTCTCTAGCTGGTAGACCTGCAACTTGCCAGCCACCTTGCCAGTGTTGCCTTGCCAATGTTGCCAGTGTTTCCTTGCCAGTGTTGCCTTGCCTGTGTTGCCTTGCCGGTATTGCTAGTGTTGCCTTGCCTGTGTTGCCACACTAAGTCTGGAGGAGAACAAACTAGGCTAATCCAACATGTGAGAAAAAGCCGATGGCTATAATCTCATTAAACTTTCACTAATCCCTGTGGGATTGTCTTCAGCCACTTGCACGTGTCTCAGACTCATTCACAAGCTTATGTATTGAGTAAAGTATTGAGGACAATAGCCATAGCCAGACAAGCTGAAGAGAGATAAAGAGAGAGGATAGCTTAGTGAATTCTAAATGTGATAGCATGTCTCTAACTCTCTCCCTGTCCTGTCCCTTTCTCTCTCTTCCTCCATCTTGGATTCCAACACCCAGAGAGAGTGGCAGTTAAGATCCTGGATAAAGTCAAACTGGACAAGAGGTCCCACGTGCTGTTTGCCTCAGAGATCGGGTGCATGGAGAGGCTGTCCCACCCCAACATAGTGCGTCTGTACGAGGTGGTGGAGACGTTTAAGCGGCTGTACCTAGTGATGGAGTACGCCAGTGGAGGAGATCTGTTCTCACGCATTACCACCAGGGGTAGACTCTCAAACCTGGAAAGCAAACTCATCTTTTCCCAAATTCTGGCTGCAGTCAAACACATGGTGAGTTAGCAACAATATAGTCTTGCATTGACTCTAGCTACTACAGTGGCATAGCGCTGTAAGTCTGTCTAAACAACAATGGCACACGGAGGACGCCATTTTAAATAAGTGTTGTGTGATACATCCATGTATCCTTAGGGCCCTAACGTGCCTCACTCAGTCTCTGTGTACAAATCTTGCTTTATGTTTAAAGTATCTTCTTCTTGTCGTCTTCCAGCATGATAACAACATAGTCCACCGGGACCTGAAGGCAGAGAACGTTTTCTACACCACCACATACTGCGTCAAGGTAGGCGACTTCGGCTTCAGCACCTCCTCGCGCCCCGATGACGTCCTCACCAGCTTCTGCGGCTCCACGCCCTACGTCGCCCCAGAGCTCTTCAAGGACAAAGGCTACGTGGGCCAGTCCGCTGACGTCTGGGCCCTGGGTGTACTACTCTACTTCATGACTACAGCCATGTTACCCTTCAACGCTGCCAACCTCAGCCGGCTGAAGGTCTGCATCCTTCAGGGCTCCTTCACCATCCCAGCCTACGTGCCCGACCCCTGCCACCAGGTCATCCAGGACATCCTGAGGCCCGTGCCCGCCGACCGTCTCTCCGTGGCTCATATCATGACCTACACCTGGCTGAAGGGCATTGATTACCCCCAGGCGTACCCCTCCTCCCACCCGACCCCAGCCCACCTGGTGGAGCCCTCCAGGGTCCTGGGTACAGATGAGCTGGATGTCAAGGCAGCTCTGGCGGACCTGGGGATAACAGAGAGCCACCTGGTGAACAATGCCTGCCATGACTTGAGGAGCCCTGTGACGGGGGCCTATAGGATCCTGCTGCACCGTATCCATAAGAGGAAGAAAGTGGAGGCGGTGGGGTACAGCGCTGAGTGTCACAAAGACTTCCAGGTCAAGAGACGCTGGAGCGAGGGTACCTTACCTCTGTTGAGGCCTTCTGCTTTGTGTGTAATCATGTAGAGGGGAAGGAGTCTAGCAAATCAGACAGTTAGGAGTCTAGCCTGTCAGACAGGGAGGAGTCTAGCCTGTCAGACAGGGAGGAGTCTAGCCAGTTAGACAAGGAGGAGTCTAGCTTGTCAGACGGGGAGAAGTCTAGCCTGTCAGACGGGGAGGAGTCTAGCCAGTCAGACAAGGAGGATTCTAGCTTGTCAGACGGGGAGGAGTGTAGCCAGTCAGACGGGGAGGAGTCTAGCCTGACAGACGGGGAGGAGTCTAGCCAGTCAGACGGGGAGGAGTCTAGCCTGTCAGACGGGGAGGAGTCTAGCCAGTCAGACGGGGAGGAGTCTAGCCTGTCAGATGGGGAGGAGTCTAGCCTGTCAGACGGGGAGGAGTCTAGGCCTCATCAGACTCACTGCTAGGACAACTGTATAAATATCTGTATGTCTTATGATAAGGAGCGGCATTCAGCAGAAGAAGGACCTTGAAGCGAATGGCACTTTTAACAACACGAGACTAAATCAAATTAACGATAATGAGATGTACATAACAGTTTTTATTGGGTTGTCTCTGGTAATGTCTTGGAAGCTACTTTAACAACATGAGGCTGTACAATCACTAATATACTTGAGACTCATTCATGGAAGTTTTCTTTCTTCTGAGAAAGAAAGAGGACATTGCAATGACAAAGGATTCTTTGCCTTCAAAAAATATTTCCATGTTTTTATATTTGGAGTATTGTGATTTAGTTAAGTTTGACACAACCCACACGAAACAGTCAGTTGTAGGGTTACTTATATTGTGAAAGTTTTTTACTGTGTAAACTAAACAATCAGACAGTATTCTTATCTAATATATATTTTTTGTCATACATCCTTGTTTTTCTCATATAATCAATTGTATTATATATTTTGTGATTTGCATCATGTTTTTCACTGTCACTGTTACATTAAAATTGTTTTGTAGATAACGATAAGAAGTGATAGTGTTAATTTGTTATTTTACACAAAGAGTCTCAGTGATAATTAGCTCATTATAATGATTTCGATAATGAGTTCACTTAAAAGTGCAACAACAAAAACATATAATGTAAAACATATTTGATATTACTCTTAAAAATAACTTGAAAACACACAAAACATCTGAACAACATTCAACAAACTGCAATTTTATAACCAATGACATCGATAAAAAAAACACTAATATAATACTTGTGACAGAAAACAGGACAAGTAAATATAAAGTAGAATATGGTACTGGTGACAGGAAACAGGGTTCCAAAAGGGTTCTTCGACTGTCCCATAGGAGAACCCTTTTTGGTTCCAGGTAGAACTCTTTTTGGTTCCAGGTAGAAGCCTTTTTGGTTCTAGGTAGAACCCTTTTTGGTTCTAGGTTCTTTTTGGTTCCAGGTAGAACTCTTTTTGGTTCCAGGTAGAACTCTTTTTGGTTATAGGTAGAACCCTTTTGAGACCCCAAATACTTTTTACCTGAATCCAAAAAGGGTTATTCAAAGGATTGTCCCTATGGGGAGTGTACCCCAATGGTGACTATCTACCCAATGGTGACTATCTACCCGATGGTGACTGTCTACCCGATGGTGACTGTCTACCCGATGGTGACTGTCTACCCGATGGTGACTGTTTACCCGATGGTGACTATCTACCTGATGGTGACTATCTACCCAATGGTGACTGTCTACCCAATGGTGACTGTCTACCCAATGGTGACTATCTACCCGATGGTGAGGTCCATGTCGTTAACCTGGGCGATGAAGATTGCTGCCACAGCCTTGTAGAGCGCTGTCCTGTCCATGTTGATGGTGGAGCTCACGGGAAGGCAAACCCTCTTGTCCTCGCCATTGGTCTCTTCCAGACAAGGGAAGGTGTTGGGCAGTGTGGCAGAGCTGAGGGAATGATTCGGAAGAAAATAAGTACATTTGAATAGGATAGATGAATGAATGAATGGATGGATAAGTAGGTGGATGGAGGATTGTGTGGCTGGATGGATCAATGAATGGGATGGAGGAATGGGTGAGTGTGTGGATGGATGAATGACAGTTTCTTTTTTTCCCCCAATTTCATGGTATCCAATTGTTTTAGTAGCTACTATCTTGTCTCATCGCTACAACTCCCGTACAGGCTCGGGAGAGACGAAGGTTGAAAGTCATGCGCCCTCCGATACACAACCCAACCAAGCCGCACTGCTTCTTAACACAGCGTGCATCCAACCCAGAAGCCAGCCGCACCAATGTGTCGGAGGAAACACTGTGTACCTGGCAACCTTGGTTAGCGCGCACTGCGCCCGGCCCACCACAGGAGATGCTGGTGCACGATGAGACAAGGATTTCCCTACCGGACAAGCCCTCCCTAACCCGGACGAAGCTAGGCCAATTGTGCATTGCCCCACGGACCTCCCGGTCGCGGCCAGTTACGACAGAGCCTGGGCACGAACCCAGAGTCTCTGGTGGCACAGCTGGCGCTGCAGTACAGCGCCCTTAACCAGTGCGCCACCCGGGAGGCCCCTGGATGAATGACAGTTTCAATCATAAGACCTTCCTCAGGACCCTGAGTTCCTTCATTTATGTTATTCGGTATAATAACAAACAATAACGTTTCCCTTAAAACCACTTCCTGAAGTCAAACCAAATATCCAGTGTGTACAGTATTTCTTATGAGTAGCCTCACCTAGATGAGGTTCCCAGGGCTGTGAGTAGTGCTTGCAGCAGGCCTATTAACAAGTAGAGGGTTCCCATGTGTCATGGTGAGGTAAAGTAGAGGCAGTGTAACCAGACTGTGAACCAGCTGGCCTGTTATCACACACAGAGTGTGCAGCTGACATCCACCCACCTCTCCAAGATCTTCCCTGCTGTCAAGGACAGGATCCTCACTGGGGCGTACCTGATGGACGGAGACAAAGCAGAGGTGTGTTGCATTTATGTGCACCACTGAACATTGGAAAGAAAGAAAAAATCCCACAGGGAAACCTCTTAGAGAGCATGAACACAGCTTTAGGGCCACCCAGAATATACACAGGCAGAATGTTATCAAATGCCTTCGTTAGCAATTGCGTTCTAAAATTATTTATATAGTTATTATTGTTATTGTTATTATTTAAAAAATATATATACATAGCAAGATGGTCCAGCCCACTATTAATGTTTTGTTTACTTACCAGATGATGGTAAGTAACCTGGCACATGATGGCTTCGTTCAGGCAGTCAAAGAAGTCCTTCAGAGGTCTTCAACTCTCTCAGGACCAGACCAGACCAAAGCCGATAGAGAAGACCACTAGACCTAGGGCATTCACCCTACTGGAGGAGCCCACAACGGGCACCATGTCACCCCCCTGAACCCCTGTAGGGCTGGGTGGGCTGGAGGAGCCCACAACGGGCACCATGTCACCCCCCTGAACCCCTGTAGGGCTGGGTGGGCTGGAGGAGCCCACAACGGGCACCATGTCACCCCCCTGAACCCCTGTAGGGCTGGGTGGGCTGGAGGAGCCCACAACGGGCACCATGTCACCCCCCTGAACCCCTGTAGGGCTGGGTGGGCTGGAGGAGGAGGGCTGCTTTCTACCGTGCTGTCTTAGTACATGTGGGGTCAAATGACATTAGGAGGGCTAACTCGAAACTGCTGAAACTGGATTTGAAAGAACTGATTCTAACTCTGAAAGACTCCAAAATCGTCCGATTATTTCAAGCCCTATATCATTGCTGGGCAACAGGCTACTGGCTTTACACATCCGGCTAAAATACTACTGTAGCTCTGTTGGCATAATTTGTATAGATATCTTTGACACATTTTGGAAACAGAGGATGCTCTAGTCTACAGGAATGACGGAATCCATCCAAATGATCTTGTTGCGTGGACTTTGTCCTCATATTTCAAGGCCGCGTTGAGACAATGACTTATTATGGACCCGAGCCATGCTCCCTATCATTGTGCTACTGAATTGTTGTAGTGTTGCTGCAAATGTACATTGTCCCAGGGACGTTGAAAGTCATAATGTAAGTAATCTAATTTATGCTCCTCTATCTCTCCTGAATGCCTCTGTCAATCCAACAGGTATTGTCAGCAATCATGCGCCCATGAACCTGAGCTATACTGTGCCTTAGTAGAAAGACCACTGTGTGCAGCTCACCCTGCACTATACAAATAAATACCAATAAAACCAATATAGAGTCCCCAATAAATATCCCACATTAACATATGTAGCCAGGGAAACAAGGTTCATGAATCTGGTACTAAATGGGTATACCCAATAAACAGTCCGGTGAGTGTATATTGGGCTCTCATTATTTCTGTGAAAATATAGGGCCTACTTAAACCTTTTAAACGATGCAGTGTACTTTAATGCCAATTCAAATTAATTTATGATTCTACTCCTCAATAGTTAAGTTGGATACAACCTATTGTGCCGGCAGTTGAATGCAGGCCCTAACAGGTGGTGTTCTCATCAATGTGCCACTGCCAAGAAGAGAGGGCATGTGCAGTGACCCTAAATACCAGAACACTGGCCTTATCCAAGAGTTCACCCACGGTGTGCTGAGATGGATATCATTTCTCAACATATTGGTTGTGTCAATAATCATGTTTCAATTAACATTGGGAAAAAAACTATGTCAATATAGCCAGTAAACGTGTAGATATACAATTCTCAGAGTTATACATAAATAAAACATACATTCCTCATAATCCCTCAAAAAAGTCTTGCATGCCCACTCCCAAGCCCCAGTTGTAAAAGACAATGGCACCCTATTTCCCTGTATGGTGTACTACTTTTGACCACAGCCCCTACTTTTAACCAGGGGCTCCGGTCAAGTGTAGTCCAATATATAGGGAATAGGGTTCCATTTTGGGACACATGCAGTGTAACCTGAGAGCAGTGTGAGGCATCAGTCAGCCACAGAGCAGCACTAAAGGCTGATACAACACTGAAGGCATGCTGGAAGACAGCCCTTATTCTCTGCTGTCAAAGCGGCTGCCATTCAGATGGTGGTGGTGGTGGTGGTGGTGGTGGTGGTGGCGGTGGTGGCGGTGGTGGTGGTGGGGGGGGGAATGATGAAATGCTGCCATTATAAAGAGAACCAAAGGGCTCGGTGGCAGGAGACACCCGATCTAACCTGGCAACCTGGCCTCCCTTTGTCCCCCCATGCCGCCATTTCATATCTGACATATCCACAGTCCACCACACCACAGGCCTGCCTTCATACTGATACGTGCCATGGCACAGAGGCACCAGGGTGGTGGGCTGAGAAATGGGGAATAAGCAGACAATCTTCACGGCGCAGCAGCTTGATGCGTATCAGGTCGGTGTGTGTGTGTTTGTGTTTGAGTGTGTGTGTGTGTGTGTGTGTGTGTATTTATTTAACCCCCTCAGTGTGGTGATGACTAACTTTCTTCAGATAGCTTGTTGATTGAGACAAATTGCTTCACCCGTCTAGCTTGGTGTTGCTTTCATGTGGGTACTGTAATTAGTGAATGGGGGTATTGTAATTTGTGATTGGGGTACTGTAATTAGTGAAGGGGGTATTGTAATTTGTGATTGGGATACTGTAATTAGTGGAAGGGGGTACTGTAATTAGTGAATGGGGGTATTGTTATTTGTGATTGGGGTACTGTAATTAGTGAATTGGGGGGTACTGTAATAAGTGGAAGGGGTACTGTATTGTTATTTGTGATTGGGGGGTACTGTAATTAGTGGATTGGGTACTGTAATTAGTGGATGGGGGTACTGTAATTAGTGATTAGGGATGGGGGTACTGTAATTAGTGGATGGGGTACTGTAATTAGTGGATGGGGTACTGTAATTAGTGGATGGGGGTACTGTAATTAGTGAATGGGGGGGGGTACTGTAATTAGTGGATGGGGGTACTGTAATTAGTGGATGGGGTACTGTAATTAGTGAATGGGAGTACTGTAATTAGTGGATGGGGGTAATTAGTGGATACTGTAATTAGTGGATGGGGGTACTGTAATTAGTGGATGGGGGTACTGTAATTAGTGGATGGGGGTACTGTAATTAGTGGATGGGGTACTGTAATTAGTGAATGGGGATGGGGTACTGTAATTAGTGGATGGGGGTACTGTAATTAGTGGATGGGGGGGTACTGTAATTAGTGGATGGGGGTACTGTAATTAGTGGATGGGGTACTGTAATTAGTGAATGGGGGTACTGTAATTAGTGGAATTAGTGGATGGGGGTACTGTAATTAGTGGATGGGTGTACTGTAATTAGTGGATGGGGGTACTGTAATTAGTGGATGGGGTACTGTAATTAGTGGATGGGGTACTGTAATTAGTGAATGGAGTGCATTGATACAAAACACAGGTCTTGGCACACTTCCTTTGCAGCTGTGAGCTGAGAAAACAGACACAGCAACAGACACAGAGAAATGGTCAAGTGCCTAATGTGATGTTATGGACCACAGCTGTGTGGTCTTATTCAGGTCTGACAAACCAAAGCTAGTGAGACAACCACAGCTCAATGTTTAATCTGAGCCACAAGTCACTTTCTTAAAATGAAAAAGGAACCTCTTGAATTGTTGCAGCTGTGAATCATAATTTTAAAAAAATAGTGTTTTGGGACTCCTGAGTGGCGCAGCGGTCTAAGGCACTACATCTCAGTGCTAGAGGCATCACTACAGACACTGGTTCGATTCCAGGGTAGGGTTTGGCCGGGGTAGGGTTCGGCCGGTGTAGGGTTCGGCCGGGATAGGCCATCATTGTTAATAACAATGTCCTCTTAACTGGCTTGCCTACTACAATAACGATGAAATAACATACATTTAAAAAAATGTTGCATTTGCAGGACTGCACATTCTTCACAAGGAAGGAAATTCTAAGGTGAGAGGAAGCTCCTACATGATGATTTGAACTAGTTAACTATTCAGTATAACTAACTAAGCCTAGGCAGAATATGACACTTAACCACTGATAAGTTCTTAACCACTTTCAAATGTAGCTGCTTGGATTTTGTTCAGTTCTGCATCGTGAAACCTTTCACTAGGATGAAAGTTATTCTGTACACACACACACACACACACATGTAACAGTAGACCAAAGATACTGGGACATACATACTGTATTGTTATCTGAGCTCACATGTCAAAACAAAAGCCTGAGACCAACGCTTCTGCTTTACACATTGCTTAGGTTGAATATACTGTATCTACTGCAGTTTCAACAAAGTTGTTTACTAGAATTTAACAGTACATTTATATTTGTTCACTTCACAAATTGACCTGCTATTCTTTGAAATCTCTTATTATTTGATTTGATATAGAAAGTGGATATTATCCAGTCTGCACATCTGATATACTTCAGGTTCAACTTTCTTTCCCCCCTCCTAGACTATTCGACCGTTATCGAGACTTGGCACCACAGCTCGTTCCTCTCGACTACACAGACCAGCCAGATGTGAGGCTACCATACGAGCTCATTGGCAGCATGCCAGAACTGAAGGTATACCCTCTGTCCCGTGTTTGCACACACATATTAGTGGATAAGTCCCAAATGACAACTTGTTCCCTTTCTACTGCACCTGTTTTGACCCTAAACGCTATCTAGGGCATAGGGTACAATTTAGAATGTGTCCATCCATTATTAATACACAACTAATTGACAGTAGTCTTTTTTATTTTTTTATTTTTTATTTCACCTTTATTTAACCAGGTAGGCTAGTTGAGAACAAGTTCTCATTTGCAACTGCGACCTGGCCAAGATAAAGCATAGCAGTGTGAACAGACAACACAGAGTTACACATGGAGTAAACAATTAACAAGTCAATAACACAGTAGAAAAAAAAGGGGAGTCTATATACATTGTGTGCAAAAGACATGAGGAGGTAGGCTAATAATTACAATTTTGCAGATTAACACTGGAGTGATAAATGATCAGATGGACATGTACAGGTAGAGATATTGGTGTGCAAAAGAGCAGAAAAGTAAATAAATAAAAACAGTATGGGGATGAGGTAGGTGAAAATGGGTGGGCTGTTTACCAATAGACTATGTACAGCTGCAGCGATCGGTTAGCTGCTCAGATAGCAGATGTTTGAAGTTGGTGAGGGAGATAAAAGTCTCCAACTTCAGCGATTTTTGCAATTCGTTCCAGTCACAGGCAGCAGATTACTGGAACGAAAGGCGGCCAAATGAGGTGTTGGCTTTAGGGATGATCAGTGAGATGCACCTGCTGGAGCGCGTGCTACGGATGGGTGTTGCCATCGTGACCAGTGAACTGAGATAAGGCGGAGCTTTACCTAGCATGGACTTGTAGATGACCTGGAGCCAGTGGGTCTGGCGACGAATATGTAGCGAGGGCCAGCCGACTAGAGCATACAAGTCGCAGTGGTGGGTGGTATAAGGTGCTTTAGTGACAAAACGGATGGCACTGTGATAAACTGCATCCAGTTTGCTGAGTAGAGTGTTGGAAGCAATTTTGTAGATGACATCGCCAAAGTCGAGGATCGGTAGGATAGTCAGTTTTACTAGGGTAAGTTTGGCGGCGTGAGTGAAGGAGGCTTTGTTGCGGAATAGAAAGCCGACTCTTGATTTGATTTTCGATTGGAGATGTTTGATATGAGTCTGGAAGGAGAGTTTACAGTCTAGCCAGACACCTAGGTACTTATAGATGTCCACATATTCAAGGTCGGAACCATCCAGGGTGGTGATGCTGGTCAGGCGTGCGGGTGCAGGCAGCGAACGGTTGAAAAGCATGCATTTGGTTTTACTAGCGTTTAAGAGCAGTTGGAGGCCACGGAAGGAGTGTTGTATGGCTATGAAGCTCGTTTGGAGGTTAGATAGCACCGTGTCCAAGGACTCTGAACGGTTGGCTATATGTTATCTGACTCTAATAAACCACAAGAAGGCCAGGGCGACCTACAGAGCACTGAGTACGACTGGGTCCACTATGAGCTTCTTTACATATACACACACTTCCTCACAACGACAACAGCAGAAACAACTGATATCGACGCAGTACTCTTGTATTTCCTATCCTGTCCCTTCTGGCTTATTCCCTGTGATTGTGTTAGCTCCCCCAAAGGGAACGTCAAAGCTTTAGCTCAGCGTGCTAACGCAGTCAATGTGTCTCTCCTCAGGACAACCCGTTCCGCCAGAGGATCGCTGAGGTTTTCTCGGAGGACGGAGAGGGAAACATGACCCTGGATGACTTCCTGGATATGTTCTCCGTGCTGAGTGAGATGGCTCCACGAGATCTGAAAGCCTACTATGCATTTAAAATCTACGGTTAGTGTGTGAGATGTGTATGCCTTTAATAACATCTACCTTCAGCAGGTCAGAAATACTTCTGGTTTGCTCTCAAAACAGTTTTGGTTATGTGAAACAATCTGCCCAGCAAGAAATAATATCATTTTAACATAATCAGAAACTTGATGTTTGGTATTTGGAGTTTTGGTATTTTATTAGGATCCCCATTGGCTGTTGGTATTTTATTAGGATCCCCATTGGCTGTTGCAAAAGCAGCAGCTACACTTCCTGGGGTCCAACACAGAACAGGACACATGATATAATACAGAACATTAAATAGACAAGAACAGCTCAAGGACAGAACTACATAAATAGCTACATATTAATACACACAGAATATCTAGGTCCAATAGGGGAGAGGCGTTGTGTCGTGAGGTGTTTCTTCATCTGTTTTTTAAAAACCAGGTTTGCTGTTTATTTGAGCAATATGAGATGGAACGGAGTTTGATACAAAATGGCTCTATGAAATACTGTACGCTATCTTGAATTTGTTCTGGATTTAGGGACTGTGAAAAGATCCCTGTTGGCATGTCTGGTGGGATAAGCCTGTGTGTCAGAGCCAGTGGTGAGCCATGGCATCATAATGATGGTAATAAGAGGTGGATTAATTCGGGTGGGACTGTGTAGGACCTCACTGAAGGCCCAGGCCCACGGCACACCACTGGTCAGAGCTGTGTCTAAGTTGACTATGCAAACAATTTGGGATTTTCAACACAATGTTTCTAAATAGAAAGAAGAAGTGATGCAGTCAGTCTCTCCTCAACTCTTAGCCAAGAGAGACTGGCAGCATAGTATTTATATCAGCCCTCTGATTACAATGAAGAGCAAGATGCCCCGCTCTGTTCTGGGCCAGCTGCAGCTTCACTAGGTCTTCCCTTGCAGCACTGGACCACACGACTGGACAATAATCAAGATCAGACAAAACTAGAGCCTGCAGAATTTCTGGAGTGTGGTGTCAAAAAAGCGGAGCATCTCTGTATTACGGACAGACCTCTCCCCATCTTTACAACCATTGAATCTATATGTTTTGACCATGACAGTTTACAATCTAAGGTAACGCCAAGTCATTTAGTCTCCTCAACTTGTTCAACAGCCACACCATTCATTACCAGATTCTGCTGAGATCTAGAACTTAGGGAATGATTTGTACCAAATACAATGCTTTTAGTTTTAGAGATGTTCAGGATCAGTTTATTACTGGCCACCCATTCCAAAAACAGACTGTAACTCTTTGTTAAGGGTTTCAGGGATTTCATTAGCTATGGTTGCTGATGTGTATATGGTTGAATCATAAGCATACATGGACACACATGCTTTGTTTAATGCCAGTGGCAGGTCATTGGTAAACATAGAAAAGAGTAGAGGGCCTAGAGAGCTGCCCTGCGGTACACCACACTTTACATGTTTGACATTAGGGAAGCATCCATTTAAAGATAACCCCTTGAGTTCTATTAGATAGATAGCTCTGAATCCATGATATGGCAGAGGCTGAAAAGCCAAAACACATACATTTTTTCAACAACAGGTTATGGTCAATAATATCAAAGGCTGCACTGAAATCTAACAGCACAGTTCCCACAATCCTTTTATTATCAATTTATTTCAACCAATCATCAGTCATTTGTGTCAGCGCAGTACATGTTGAGTGCACTTCTCTATAAGCATGCTTAAAGTCTGTTGTTAATTTGTTTACAGAGAAATAGCATTGTATTTGGTGAAACACAATTTTTTCCAACAGTTTGCTAAGAGCTGGCAGCAAGCTGATAGGTCTGATGTTAGAACCAGTAAAGGTTGCTTTACCATTCTTGGGTAGCGGAATGACTTTGGCTTCCCTCCAGGCCTGAGGACAAAGACTTTCCTCTAGACTCAGATTAAAGATATGACAGATAGGAGTGGCTATAGAGTCAGCTACCCTCCTCAGTAGGAGTGGCTATAGAGTCAGCTACCATCCTCAGTAGGAGTGGCTATAGAGTCAGCTACCATCCTCAGTAGGAGTGGCTATAGAGTCAGCTACCCTCCTCAGTAGGAGTGGCTATAGAGTCAGCTACCATCCTCAGTAGGAGTGGCTATAGAGTCAGCTACCATCCTCAGTAGGAGTGGCTATAGAGTCAGCTACCCTCCTCAGTAGGAGTGGCTATAGAGTCAGCTACCATCCTCAGTAGGAGTGGCTATAGAGTCAGCTACCCTCCTGAGTAGGAGTGGCTATAGAGTCAGCTACCATCCTCAGTAGGAGTGGCTATAGAGTCAGCTACCATCCTCAGTAGGAGTGGCTATAGAGTCAGCTACCATCCTCAGTAGGAGTGGCTATAGAGTCAGCTACCCTCCTCAGTAGGAGTGGCTATAGAGTCAGCTACCCTCCTCAGTAGGAGTGGCTATAGAGTCAGTAGGAGTGGCTATAGAGTCAGCTACCCTCCTCAGTAGGAGTGACTATAGAGTCAGCTACCCTCCTCAGTAGGAGTGGCTATAGAGTCAGTAGGAGTGGCTGTAGAGTCAGTAGGAGTGGCTATAGAGTCAGTAGGAGTGGCTATAGAGTCAGTAGGAGTGGCTATAGAGTCAGTAGGAGTGGCTATAGAGTCAGTAGGAGTGGCTATAGAGTCAGCTACCCTCCTCAGTAGGAGTGGCTATAGAGTCAGCTACCATCCTCAGTAGGAGTGGCTATAGAGTCAGCTACCATCCTCAGTAGAAGTGGCTATAGAGTCAGCTACCATCCTCAGTAGGAGTGGCTATAGAGTCAGCTACCATCCTCAGTAGGAGTGGCTATAGAGTCAGCTACCCTCCTCAGTAGGAGTGGCTATAGAGTCAGTAGGAGTGGCTATAGAGTCAGTAGGAGTGGCTATAGAGCAGCTACCCTCCTCAGTAGGAGTGACTATAGAGTCAGCTACCCTCCTCAGTAGGAGTGGCTATAGAGTCAGTAGGAGTGGCTGTAGAGTCAGTAGGAGTGGCTATAGAGTCAGTAGGAGTGGCTATAGAGTCAGTCGGAGTGGCTATAGAGTCAGTAGGAGTGGCTATAGAGTCAGTAGGAGTGGCTATAGAGTCAGTAGGAGTGGCTATAGAGTCAGTAGGAGTGGCTATAGAGTCAGCTACCCTCCTCAGTAGGAGTGGCTATAGAGTCAGCTACCCTCCTCAGTAGGAGTGGCTATAGAGTCAGTAGGAGTGGCTATAGAGTCAGTAGGAGTGGCTATAGAGTCAGAGGACTGGCTATAGAGTCAGCCCCCTCCTCAGTAGGAGTGGCTATAGAGTCAGCTACCCTCCTCAGTAGGAGTGGTTATAGAGTCAGCTACCATCCTCAGTAGGAGTGGCTATAGAGTCAGTAGGAGTGGCTATAGAGTCAGCTACCCTCCTCAGTAGGAGTGGCTATAGAGTCAGTAGGAGTGGCTATAGAGTCAGCTACCCTCCTCAGTAGGAGTGGCTATAGAGTCAGTAGGAGTGGCTATAGAGTCAGTAGGAGTGGCTATAGAGTCAGTAGGAGTGGCTATAGAGTCAGTAGGAGTGGCTATAGAGTCAGCTACCCTCCTCAGTAGCTTTCCATCTAAGTTCTCAATGCCAGGAGGTTTGTCATTATTGATTGATAACAATAATTGTTCCACCTCTCCCACACTAACTATACAAAATTCTAACTTGCAATGCTTTTCCTTCATTATTAGTTTTTTTATGCGTGAATACGATGGCTCACTGTTCGTTGTTGACATTTCCTGTGAAGTTCGCCAATGAAGTAATCATTCAAATAATTGGCAACATCAAATAGTTTTGTGATAAATATGCCATCTGATTCGATGAAAGATTTGCAGTAAGTCAGCCAGTCAGATGCAGTGCAGCCAGACTTATTAGCCACTCATTTTGCCCCATCTCTGTGAATGATTGATAAGAGCATTATAGAGGGGCCCAAACACGCTCTATGGACAAGGCAGGCCTGTACAAAAAAAAGGCCTTGCACGGTCTGTGTTGCTAGAGTCACCCTAATTAACTGGCGATGACAGATGACGTTTCACCGCAGGCGGCTATGCAGTGACATGACCGCGGTCATGGGTCAATAAAACGCAAAGGAAGGCTCTGTTTGGAATTGTTTAGTTACAAGACAAAAAGGGAAGTCTATGCTTCCCGAAAAGCACCCTAGCCTAGTGTTCAGAGCGTTGGGTCAGTAACCAAAGGTTGCTGAATCAAATCCCTGAGCTGACAAGGTAAAAATCTGTTATTCTGCTCCTGAGCAAGGCAGTTAACCCACTGTTCCACAGGCGCTGAAGACATGGATGTTGATTTAAGGCAGCCCCCTGTACCTCTCTGATTCAGAGGGGTTGGGTTAAATGCAGAAGACACATTTCAGTTGTACAACTGACTAGGTATCCCTCTTTCCCTTTAGTACACTGCTACTACCAGGGACCAAAGTAAGCTGTAAACTAAAAGAGGGGAATGTGAACTTTAATCTTTAACTGATCATTTGAATAATGACATCCTACTACTGTTTCTGTTCCTCCTCCAATCCTCTCAGACTTCAACAATGATGACTTCCTGTGTAAGTCTGACCTGGAGAAGACGCTGAACAAGCTGACGCGGAATGAGCTAACTGAGGACGAGGTCAGGATGGTATGTGAGAAGGTGATCGACGAGGCCGACCTGGACAACGATGGACGTCTCTCACTGGAGGACTTCCAGCACATGATCGTCCGTGCTCCAGACTTCCTCAGGTCTGCAGTAGTTGTCACCTAACCAATGGCCAAGTGTTTTTTTTCCTGGGCAGTTCTTAACTTTAATTTAGCCAAACAACTGGGAACTCAGGAAAAAAATAATCTTGGACTGGGAAAATCATGACATCAGTGATCTTTAGGTCGGAGAAGTCAGAGCTCTAGGATGATGTCAGAGTTTCCGACTTGTAATTCTGAGTTGGATGACTTTTCAAAACAATTTTTTGCAGTTCTGAGTTGTCTTGAACGCACTGAAGTAGGAGTTTTCCCACTTCTGAGTTGTCGTCAACGCACTGAAGTAGGAGGTTTCCCAATTCTGAGCTGTCTTGAACGCACTGAAGTAGGAGGTTTCCCAGTTCTGAGTGTTCTTGAATGCAGCATAACTTATTTAGAACAAATTCTAACATGTTGACTTTTCTTCCACAGCACCTTCCATATAAGGATATGAAGACTAAAGAGATGCCATGGACACTACCACCATGGATCCAAACATTTTCTCTACCAAAGATGTTATAGGGACCTTTAAAGTGTGCACTATGCAGGCTTAGGCTAGTTGTTTTTTACTTTGATGTAGGCCGGAGACAGACCACTGACCTGTTGACAGCTGAATAGTCTATTATTATAGAGCTATTGTAGCTATCAGGACAGGGCTCATTAGCTATGACGGCCAACAGTTGATTTGTATTCTCTTCTATGAAGGCTCAGTTACACCAGGCTTTAAAATAAACATCTTCCCCCATATTCCACTGAACCATGGAGGGGCAGTGGAGGGTGAGGCATCTGTGTCATGTATGAATTAACGCTCCATTATAAAATCATGGGTTCAGCTAACAGTCAATTGTGCTAAATCATTCTGGATACATTCATACAATGTCAATTAAAGAGGCAATCTGAGGTTGAAACAACAACAAAGCGGTCGTGCACCCCAACTCCTCTTTGGTAAACAGCTGAGGGACGGGGCTGTAGAAATGTAACTACTCTCAAATTCATGGATGAAGCTATGGATGCAAGGACCGACCATCCATGAGATCAAAATTATAGTTTCAAGCTATACCGTGTTTGTTTACAATTATATTGTTTACATTTTTTTTTTGTAAAACAAGCTTGTATTTGGGGTTCTGATGGGGTAAGACAGTCAAACTAAGCTCATGAGGAATGTATATGTTTATTCTTCAAGAATCAGTGACTATATATTAAGATTAAAGTCCAAAAATGTATGTACCAATTCCAGACTGCCCCTTTGAAGAAAAAAAATGATGACTCACAGCTCTTTAAAATTATTATATTTTATTCAATCAAAGTGCAAATATCTACAAAACTGTAGATCAATTTCAATATGATTGTATTAAGTACAGTACAATTACAGTAGATCTCTTCTCTCTTTTGAATGTGATATATTAAAAACAGCATTTTATATTTTCTTAAAATGTCATTTCTTTCTCATGGTGTACCTCACAATCAACAATGGAATAAAAATGTGGTCAAAAAAAAAGCAATGTAAGTGACATGCATTTAGGGGGGTGAACTCTGACTTTTCCTAAACCTACATTTCCACTCAGCCATGCATTGGTGTCAAGTGGAAGTTCGCCACGTACTGACAGAAAGAACAAGGAGGGATGGATAACACATTTTAGAGGTCGTTTTGGCAGAAAATGTTTTGACTAAAATGACACACACCTGTCTTTTTCTACACTGTTGTAAAGATGTCAAGCTATCAAAATAAAAAAGATAAAAGTAGTCTCCTTTGTGCTCACCTCTACTGTCCGTAGCCACTGGAAGTGGTTTGGGGGTGGCTGTGCTGCAGTTTTTGCCGGGATTGAAGACATCTATATCTGTCCACTAATACAGGACTAGTAAAGACCCAGAGCACTACCTTTGTGAATTTTTTTTAAACTAAATGTATTTGAGTGTTTACCAGCATTTGTAACTTCAGTCTGATAATTATCTTTACAAAACAGTTAATCTGATAATAGTTGTGGAATATAAAAGTACTCGCCTGATATATGTTTTCCAGTTTCTTCAAATGCTTTGCAAATGAAACTTATTTCTATGTGTAAACTGAAATGGTCTATTCATTCCTCTTCTATTTTAGTAGACACTCTGAAACAGAGCAATTTACAGTAGTGGGTGTATATATTTTCATACTGGTCCCCTGTGGGAATCGAACCCACAACCCTAGCATTACAAGTACCATACATGCTCTACTAACTGAGCCACATTATCACATCACATTACTGTAGTGGTCATTGTTTTTCTTCATGGTGATAGAAAGTCTACAGGTACAAACCTAGATTATCAGCCTACTGTATGTACAATACAGTAATGTACATTTACATTGTGGTTTGTAAGGATGGGAAATTAATACTGCACAAAAATGGGTTGATTTCCATGTTATTTGATCAAGAAAAATCTATGTTTTTATCTTTGTCCATAACTTTGCACCTTTTGATGTGAATGTTTGAGGACAGGTTTATTTATTTCTGGATTCCATTAGAATGACATCACAGAGAAAGAGACAGGGTTGTGTTCTTTCTGGATTCCGTTAGAATGACATCACAGAGAAAGAGACAGGGTTGTGTTCTTTCTGGATTCCATGAGAATGACATCACAGAGAAAGAGACAGGGTTGTGTTCTTTCTGGATTCCATTAGAATGACATCACAGAGAAAGAGACAGGGTTTTGTTCTTTCTGGATTCCATTAGAATGACATCACAGAGAACGAGACAGGGTTGTGTTCTTTCTGGATTCCATTAGAATGACATCACAGAGAAAGAGACAGGGTTGTGTTCTGTCTGGATTCCATTAGAATGACATCACAGAGAAAGAGACAGGGTTGTGTTCTTTCTGGATTCCATTAGAATGACATCACAGAGAAAGAGACAGGGTTGTGTTCTTTCTGGATTCCATTAGAATGACATCACAGAGAAAGAGGCAGGGTTGTGTTCTTTCTGGATTCCATTAGAATGACATCACAGAGAAAGAGACAGGGTTGTGTTCTTTCTGGATTCCGTAGAATGACATCACAGAGAAAGAGACAGGGTTGTGTTCTTTCTGGATTCCATTAGAATGACATCACAGAGAAAGAGACAGGGTTGTGTTCTTTCTGGATTCCATTAGAATGACATCACAGAGAAAGAGACAGGGTTGTGTTCTTTCTGGATTCCATTAGAATGACATCACAGAGAAAGAGACAGGGTTGTGTTCTTTCTGGATTCCATTAGAATGACATCACAGAGAAAGAGACAGGGTTGTGTTCTTTCTGGATTCCATTAGAATGACATCACAGAGAAAGAGACAGGGTTGTGTTCTTTCTGGATTCCATTAGAATGACATCACAGAGAAAGAGACAGGGCAGAAAGACACTGCTCTTACTGTTCTTATTTATACCTTTTGTTTGTGCCAAAGATGAGATACAAAAAATAACTTTTGCTCGCCCTACAGACATCGACACTCAGCAAAAAAAGAAACGTCCCCACTCTCGACTGTGTTTATTTTCAGCAAAATTAATATGTAAATATTTGAATGAACATAAGATTCAATAAACTGAGACATAAACTAAATAAGTTCCACAGACATGTGACAAACAGAAATAGAATAATGTGTCCCTGAACAAAGCGGGGGTCAGAATCAAAAGTAACAGTTATGTGGTGTGGCCACCAGCTGCAATAAGTACTGGAGCGCATCTGCTCCTCATGGCCTGCACCAGATTTGCCAGTTCTTGCTGTGAGATGTTACCCCACTCTTCCATCAAGGCACCTGTAAGTTCCCGGAAATTTCTGCAGGGAATGTCCCTAGCCCTCATCCTCCGATTCAACAGATACCAGACGTGCTCAATTGGATTGAGATCCGGGCTCGTCGCTGGACTTGGCAGAACACTGACATTCCTGTCTTGCAAGAAATCACGCACAGAACAAGCAGTATGGCTGGTGGCATTGTCATGCTGGAGGGTCATGTCAGGATGAGCCTGCAGGAAGGGTACCACATGAGGGAGGAGGATGTCTTCCCTGTAATGCACAGCGTTGAGATTACCTGCAATGACAACAAGCTCAGTCCGATGATGGTGTGACACACCGCCCCAGACCATGACGGACCCTCCACCGCCAAATCAATCCCGCTCCAGAGTACAGGACTGTCTGACCATCATGAGACAAAACCGCGACTCGTCAGCGAAGAGCACTTTTTGCCAGTCCTGTCTGGTCCAGCGACGGTGGGTTTGTCCCCATAAGCAACGTTGTTGCCTGCCTTACAACAGGCCTACAAGCCCTCAGTCCAGACTCTCTCAGCCTGTTGTGGACAATCTGAGCACTGATGGAGGGATTGTGCGTTCCTGGTGTAACTCGGGCAGTTGTTGTTGCCATCCTGTACCTGTCCCGCAGGTGTGATATTCGGATGTACCGATCCTGTGCAGTTGTTGTTACACGTGGTCTATATATATATATATATATATATATATATATATATATATATATATATAAAATATATAAAAAAAAAAAAAATCACCTTTATTTAACCAGGTAGGCTAATTGAGAACAAGTTCTCATTTACAACTGCGACCTGGCCAAGAATAAAGCAAAGCAGTTCGACACATACAACACATATGCGTCCACTAACACTAATAAATGCCCAATGCACTAATTTTGTGAGATAAAAATATAGAGAAATATATTTTTTAAATTATTTTTCAGGGGGTACTTTGTGTGGTTACACTACTGTCTACCAATCTTCAGGATCAAACACTTGGCATATCATTGCATTGAAATTATTTTTCAGGGGGTACTTTGCGTGGTTACACTACTGTCTACCAATCTTCAGGATCAAACACTTGGCATATCATTGCATTGAAATTATTTTTCAGGGGGTACTTTGCGTGGTTACACTACTGTCTACCAATCTTCAGGATCAAACACTTGGCATATCATTGCATTGAAAGTATCAACATTTGAAAAATAATTATAAATTACTAATGTTCTTGTCTCAATGCAAGACAAACAAATCCCATATTCTTTCTTTAAGAGTGCCGTCAAATTAATCTCAAAATATCACATGAGAGCAAACAAATACATAAAAATGCAGGAGGTACAAATGTCATAATGCAATGGCTCCAAACTTATGTTTTTACTCTCCTACCAACTGCTTTTGGAATTGTCATGACAAAAGTTTGCAAAAGCTTGACAAGAACCATGTTTCCATCGCACATATTTATGCGAGAAAACGTCAGATAAAAACTGTAATGACAGGCCTAATGGAAACATAACATTTTGAAGTAAACTTTCCGAATGTCAACAAAACAAAAATATGCTAGAGAGAAGGTGGGATCTTGGTGTGTCTGTAAAATGTTTTAATTATTTATTTAACCTTTATTTAACTAGGCAAGTCAGTTAAGAACAAATTCTTATTTACAATGACGGCCTACCAAAAGGCAAAAGGCCTCCTGTGGGGACGGGGGCTTGGGATAAAAAAATACAATATAAATATAGGACAAAACACACATCATAACAAGAGAGACAACACTACATAAAGACAGATCTAAGACAACAACATAGCAAGGCAGCAACACATACCACAGCATGGTAGCAACACAACATAAGAACAACATGGTAGCAGCACCAAACATGGTACAAACATTATTGGGCACAGTCAACAGCACAAAGGTCAAGAAGCAACCACCACTGTCAGAAAGAGTGTCCATGATTGAGTCTTCAAATGAAGCTCTTGAGATAAAACTTTCCAGTTTGAGTGTTTGTTGTAGCTCGTTCCAGTCGCTAGCTGCAGCGAACTGAAAAGAGGAGCGACCCAGGGATCTGTGTGCTTTGGGGACCTTTAATAGAATGGCAGACTGGCAGAACGGGTGTTGTATGTGGAGGATGAGGGCTGCAGTAGATATCTCAGATAAGGGGGAGTGAGGCCTAAGAGGGTTTTATAAATAAGCATCAACCAGTGGGTCTTGTGACGGGTATACAGAGATGACCAGTTTACAAAGGAGTATAGAGTGCTGTGATGTGTCCTATAAGGAGCATTGGTGGCAAATCTCATGGCCGAATAGTAAAGAACATCTAGCCGCTTGAGAGCACCCTTACCTGTCGATCTATAAATTATGTCTCCGTAATCTAGCATGGGTAGGATGGTCATCTGAATCAGGGTTAGTTTGGCAGCTGGGGTGAAAGAGGAGCGATTACGATAGAGGAAACCAAGTCTAGATTCAACTTTAGCCTGCAGCTTTGATATGTGCTGAGAGAAGGACAGTGCACCGTCTAGCCATACTCCCAAGTACTTGTATGAGGTGACTACCTCAAGCTCTAAACCCTCAGAGGTAGTAATAACACCTGTGGGAAGAGGGGCATTCTTCTTACCAAACCACATGACCTTTGTTTTGGAGGTGTTCAGAACAAGGTTAAGGGTAGAGAAAGCTTGTTGGACAGCTTTGTTGTAGAGAATTTAGCGCAAAATCCGGGGAGGGGCCAGCTGAGTATAAGACTGTATCATCTGCATAGAAATTTGATGAGAGAGTTCCTACTGCCTGAGCTACGTTAATGATGTAAATTGAGAACAACGTCGGGCCTAGGATTGAGCTTTGGGGTACTCCCTTGGTGACAGGCAGTGGCTGAGACAGTAGATTTTCTGACTTTATACACTGCACTCAGAGAGGTAGTTAGCAAACCAGGCCAAACACCCCTCAGAGACACCAATACTCTTTAGCCAGCCAACAAGAATGGAATGGTCTACTGTATCAAAAGCTTTGGCCAAGTCAACAAAAATAGCAGCACAAGCAGCACTTGCTTAGAATCAAGGGCAATGGTGACATCATTGAGGACCTTTTAGGTTGTAGTGACACATCCATAACCTGAGGGGAAACCAGATTGCATACCATAGAGAATACTATAGGCATCAAGAAAGCCAGTCAGATGATTATTGACAAGTTTTTCCAACACTTTTGATAAACAAGGCAAAATAGAAATAGGCCATTAACAGTTAGGATCAGCTTGATCTCCCCCTTTAAATAAAGGTTGAACTGTGGCTGCCTTCCAAGCAATGGGAACCTTCCCAGAAAGGAGAGACAGGTTAAAAAGGTTGGAGATAAGCTTGCTGCACCCGTCATCGCCAAGCCTAAAGAAGAAAGGGTTTAAACCATCTGACCCAGATTTTTCGGGGGGGGTCAAGTTTAAGGAGATCCTTTAGCACCTCGGACTCAGTGACTGCCTGCAGGGAGAAACTTTGTAGCGGGGCAGGGGAAAAAGAGGGAGAAGCATCGGGGATAGCCACATTAGAAGGGTTGGGAGATGAGGAAATGTTGGACGGGCAAGGAGGCATGGCTGAGTCAAATAGGAATCCTGACTTAATGAAGGTGTGATTAAAGAGCTCAGCCATGTGCTTCTTGTCAGTAGCAACCACATCATCAACATTAACGGACATGGGCAGCTGTGAGAAGGGTTTATTCTCCAGGTCTTTAACCATTTTCCAGAACTTCTTGGGGTTAGACCCACAGAGAGAGAACTGTTCCTTAAAGTAACTAATTTTGGCCTTCCGGAAAGACTGAGTGCTCTTATTTCTCATTTGCTTGAATGATAGCCAGTCAGCTTGTGTATGCGTGTGCCGAGCCTTTCGCTAAATGCAATTCTTGAGGTGGAGTAACTCTGCAAGATCATGGTCGAACCAGGGACTGAACCTGTTTTTAATTCTCATGTTCTTTATGGGGGCGTGTTTGTTAACAATACCACTGAAAATATACCAAAAGAAAGTCCAAGCGTCTTCTACAGAGGGGATCAATCTGATTCTATACCAATTTACACAAGCCAGTTCATGAAGGAAGGCTTGCTCATGAATTTTTTTAATCGTCTATGACAAATCAGGACAGGTCGTTTCACTGAGCAGCCATTACGAACACAGGCTGTAAAACAGTGATCACTAAGGTCATTACAGAAAACACCAGACTGATACCTATCAGGATTATTTGTGAGGATAACATCGAGGAGAGCAGCCTTTTCTGGGTGTTTGAAGTCATACCTTGTGGGATTGGTGATAATCTGAGAAAGATTTAGGGAGTCCCATTGCTTTAGGACTTGGTTAGGTGGTTTAAGCATGTCCCAGTTTAGGTCACCTAGCAGGACAAATTCCGACTTAGTGTAAGGGGCCAGGAGAGAGCTTAGGGTATGTAGGGTACAGGCCAGTGCTAATGGAGGACGATAGCACCCAGCAAGAGTCAACAAAGAGCTATTTGAAAGTTTAATGCTTAAAAGTAAATCAAATTGTTTGGGAACAGACTTGATGGAGACAACTGAGCACTGAAGGTGATCCTTGGTAAAGATTGCCACTCCTCCACCTTTGGAAGATCTGTCTTGCCGAAAAAGGTTATAACCAGAAAGGTTAACATCAGTATTCAAAACACGCTTAACCACGTCTCAGTAATGACCAACACATCTGGATAGGAGCTATGAACCCACACTTTCAATTGATCCATTTTATGTAATAAGCTTCAATTGTTAACGTGCAGAAAAACCAGGCTTTTACGAGAGCAAAAATCAGTGAAGCAGATTTCAGAGCGCAAGTAAGAATTGGGGCTAGCAACAATAGATGGGTCAGGGTGTACATGCACATTTCCAGATATCATCAGCAGTAATACAATCAGGGCACGGCAGAGGGCAGGGAGAGCTCTGCAGTGCTGATTTATGACATCTTAATGTACATCAGATGGTAACAAGATCATATTGTACAGCAATTTCATCAAGTAACATGAATACAAAGCTGGAGAGAGGTGATTAGAATAGGATGGGAGGCCAAAACCAATAGAGAGTCAGAGTCCCAAGTGTGGGAACAAACATAGTCTGTCCCAATGTTGGGTAAAGAAAGTTTGTAGTCAACAAAGTATTCAGGAGTCATGAAGTAAATAGCAAAAAAGCAAAATGCACAATAATAAAAAAATATATATAACGACTTGGGGCTACCCATTGTAAGTTCAGAGTCACTCACCCAAACAACGCGTGTGTGCTGGAGGCGAGAGTAAGCTCGGGAGAGAGGGGGGAGTATGGTGGAGGTAACTGTACCAGACAGGGGGAGACAGGCCAGGGCAGACGGTGAACAGAGAGGGGTGAGTATGGTGGAGGTAACTGTACCAGATGGGGGGAGACAGGCCAGGGCAGACGGTGAACAGAGAGGGGTGAGTATGGTGGAGGTAACTGTACCAGATGGGGGAGACAGGCCAGGGAGAGAGGGGAGTATGGTGGAGATACCTGTACCAGACAGGGGGAGACAGGCCAGGGCAGACGGTGAACAGAGAGGGGTGAGTGTGGTGGGGGTACCTGTACCAGACAGGGGAAGACAGACCAGGGAGAGAGGGGTGAGTGTGGTGGGGGTACCTGTACCAGACAGGGGGAGACAGGCCAGAGCAGACGGAGAACAGAGAGGGGTGAGTGTGGTGGAGGTACCTGTACCAGACAGGGGGAGACAGGCCAGGGCAGACGGTGAACAGAGAGGGGTGAGTGTGGTGGGGGTACCTGTACCAGACAGGGGAGACAGACCAGGGAGAGAGGGGTGAGTGTGGTGGGGGTATCTGTACCAGACAGGGGGAGACAGACCAGGGAGAGAGGGGTGAGTGTGGTGGGGGTATCTGTACCAGACAGGGGGAGACAGACCAGGGAGAGAGGGGTGAGTGTGGTGGGGGTATCTGTACCAGACAGGGGGAGACAGACCAGGGAGAGAGGGGTGAGTGTGTTGGGGGTACCTGTACCAGACAGGGGGAGACAGACCAGGGAGAGAGGGGTGAGTGTGGTGGGGGTATCTGTACCAGACAGGGGGAGACAGACCAGGGAGAGAGGGGTGAGTGTGGTGGGGGTATCTGTACCAGACAGGGGAGACAGACCAGGGAGAGAGGGGTGAGTGTGGTGGGGGTATCTGTACCAGACAGGGGGAGACAGACCAGGGAGAGAGGGGTGAGTGTGGTGGACCTGTACCAGACAGGGGGAGACCAGGGAGGGGGGTGAGTGTGGTGGGGGTATCTGTACCAGACAGGGGAGACAGACCAGGGAGAGAGGGGTGAGTGTGGTGGGGGTATCTGTACCTGAGTGTGGTGGGGGTATCTGTACCAGACAGGGGAGACAGACCAGGGAGAGAGGGGTGAGTGTGGTGGGGGTATCTGTACCAGACAGGGGAGACAGACCAGGGAGAGAGGGGTGAGTGTGGTGGGGGTACCTGTACCAGACAGGGGGAGACAGACCAGGGAGAGAGGGGTGAGTGTGGTGGGGGTATCTGTACCAGACAGGGGGAGACAGACCAGGGAGAGAGGGGTGAGTGTGGTGGGGGTATCTGTACCAGACAGGGGGAGACAGACCAGGGAGAGAGGGGTGAGTGTGGTGGGGGTATCTGTACCAGACAGGGGAGACAGACCAGGGAGAGAGGGGTGAGTGTGGTGGGGGTATCTGTACCAGACAGGGGGAGACAGACCAGGGCAGATGGTGAACAGATCACCAGGTGGAATCCAAGCAGCAGTGCAGCAGACAATGGGAGTAGGTGTCACACCCACTTGGGAGAAGCTTTTATTTCTGTAGGCAAATTTCCTGTAGAAAATGCCAGTGACTGGTCTTTGAACAGCAGGAGGGGACTTCTGAGGATGCTTCAAAGACTCCTGACACTTGTTGGGCCCAAAGGCCTTTTACTTCACACCTTAGTGCTAATTGAATTGGTATCTGGCTCAATTCCAGGTTGGAATGGCGTCCTCGGGACTCTGCTGTTTGTTGGCTAGAGCAACCTCCGTAAAAATAAAACCTTGGCAGCAGTAATCTCTTTGGTTAATCTTGGTCAAAATTAGGTTGTAGGTTTGGAGTTTTGATCTGGGGCGAAGGCCATGCTGTGGAGTGTAGCATCCTACATACAGTTGAAGTTGGAAGTTTACATACACCTTAGCCAAATACATTTAAACTCAGTTTTTCACAATTCCTGTCATTTAATCCTAGTAAAAAGTCCCCTGTTTTAGATCATTTAGGATCACCACTTTATTTTAAGAATGTGAAATGTCAGAATAATAGTAGAGAGAATGATTTATTTCAGATTTTATTTCTTTCATCACATTCCCAGTGGATCAGAAGTTAACATTTTGGCCCATTCCTCCTGACAAAGCTGGTGTAACTGAGTCAGGTTTGTAGGCCTCTTTGCTCGCACACACTTTTTCAGTTCTGCTCACACATTTTCTATAGGAATGAGGTCAGGGCTTTGTGATGACCACTCCAATACCTTGACTTTGTTGTCCTTAAGCCATTTTGCCACAACTTTGGAAGTATGCTTGGGGTCATTATCCACTTGTGACCAAGATTTAACTTCCTGACTGATGTCTTCAATGTAGCCACATAATTTTTCTTCCTCATGATGTCTTCTATTTTGTGAAGTGCACCAGTCCCTCCTGCAGCAAAGCACCCCCACAACATGATACTGCCACCCCCGTGCTTCACAGTTGGGATGTTGTTTTTCAGCTTGTAAGCCTCCCCCTTTTTCCTCCAAACATAAAGATGGTCATTATGGCCAAACAGTTCTATTTTTGTTTTATCAGATGAGAGGACATTTCTCCAAAAAGTACAATCTTTGTCCCCATGTGCAGTTGCAAACGGTAGTCTGGCTTTTTTATGGTAGTTTTGGAGCAGTGGCTTCTTCCTTGCTGAACGGCCTTTCAAGTTATGTCGATATAGGACTCGTTTTACTGTGGATATAGATAGTTTTGTACCGGTTTCCTCCAGCATCATCACAAGGTCCTTTGCTGTTGTTCTGGGATTGATTTGCACCAAAGTACGTTCATCTCTAGGAGACAGAGCGCGTCTCCTACCTGAGCGGTATGACAGCTGCGTGGTCCCATGGTGTTTATACTTGCGTACTGTTGTTCGTACAGATGAATGTGGTACCTTCAGGCGTTAGGAAATAGCTCCCAAGGTTGAACCAGACTTGTGGAGGTCTACAATTGTTTTCTGAGGTCTTGGCTGATTTCTTTTGATTTTGCCATGATGTCAAGCAGAGGCACTGAGTTTGAAGGTAGGCCTTGAAATACATCCACAAGTACACCTCCAACTGACTCAAATGATGTCAATTAGCCTATCAGAAGCTTATAAAGCCATGACATCATTGTCTGGAATTTTCCAAGCTGTTTAAAGGCACAGTCAACTTAGTGTATGTACATTTCTGACCCACTGGAATTGTGATACAGTGAATTATAAGTGAAATAATCTGTCTGTAAACAATTGTTGGAAAAATAACTTGTGTCATGCACAAAGTATATGTCCTAACCGACTTCCCAAAACTATAGTTTGTTAACAAGAAATGTATTGAGTGGTTGAAAAACAAGATAATGACTCCAACTTAAGTGCATGTAAACTTCCGACTTCAACTGTACATACCTGCCTAAAATCCAAGTTTATCTAACTCCAAATCTATCCTTTTGCAATGAGAGAAATGTTGGTGGAAAAGCTTTTATGAGGAAATATGGATAAAATAACTATCATATCAATATACATTTTGGAGTCACGCGATTACATGCTATTTGTCCTCCTACTATGACTCGTCTTTGAGAAAGCAAGCAGTTTATAAGGCTACAGATGAAATACATTATGATTTTAACAGGGTGGTAATAGTGTATAGTGATGAGCTTTCCAATAAATGCTGAGGGCTTTATTCTGGTGACACGGCCACTGATGCTTGGCTGCCATTTGACAAACAAAATGAATCTCGGTCTTTTGTCCAGAATTATCTCATGCTGTAGGCTATACTCGCACTGTATCTGCGAGCTGTTGGCTAGAGTGCAGGTTATAATACCAGTGGGCATTTGCTATACAACACAACATTTTTGGTGAGAAAACCATCAGCAGAGTAGAAAAGGGAAACACATTTCACTTGTAAAAAAAGAAATGGCCGCTTTTCAGGACCCTGTCTTTCAAAGACAATTCGTAAAAATCCAAGTAACTTCACAGCTATTCATTCTAAAGGGTTTAAACACTGTTTTCCCATACTTGTTCAATGAACCATAAACAATTAATGAACATGCACCTGTGGAAAGGTCATTAAGGCACTAACAGCTTACAGATGATAGGCAATTAAGGTCACAGTTCTGAAAATGTAGGACACTAAAGAGGCCTTTCTACTGACTCTGAAAAACACCAAAAGAAAGATGTCCAGGGTCCCTGCTCATCTGCGTGAATGTGCCTTAGGCATGCTGCAAGGAGGCATGAGGACTGCAGATGTGCCCAGGGCAATAAATTGCAATGTCCGTACTGTGAGACGCCTAAGACAGCGCTACAGGGAGACAGGACGGACAGCTGATCATCCTCGCAGTGGCAGACCAAGTGTAACAACACCTGCACAGGATCGGTACATCCGAACATCACACCTGCGGGACAGTTACAGGATGGCAACAACAACTGCCCGAGTTACACCAGGAACGCACAATCCCTCCATCAGTGCTCAAACTGTCCGCAATAGGCTGAGAGAGGCTGGACTGAGGGCTGGTAGGCCTGTTGTAAGGCAGGTCCTCACCACACATCACCGGTAACAACGTCACCTATGGGCACAAACCCACTGTTGCTGGACCAGACAGGACTGGCAAAGCAGGAATGTCAATGTCCTGCCACGGCCAGCGAAGAGCCCAGATCTCAATCCCATTGAGCACGTCTGGGACCTGTTGTATTGGAGGGTGAGGGATAGGGCCATTCCTCCCAGAAATGTCCAGGAACTTGCAGGTGCCTTGTTGGAAGAATTGGGTAACATCTCACAGCAAGAACTGGCAAATCTGGTGCAGTCCATGAGGAGATGCACTGCAGTACTTAATGCAGCTGGTGGCCACTCCAGATACGGACTGTTACTTTTGACCCTCGCTTTGTTCAGGGACACATTATTAAATTTCTGTTAGTCACATGTCTGTGGAACTTGTTCAGTTTATGTCTCAGTTGTTGAATCTTGTTATGTCCATACAAATATTTACACACGTTAAGTTTGCTGAAAATAAACGCAGTTGACTGCGAGAGGACGTTTATTTTTTGGCTGAGTTTATTTTCCTATTCGGCACATTGAATTGTTTTTAGGTGCACTACGTCATCACTTACGTCTTTTATCAGGAACTTTTTGACGGAAACATCTCTGGTGGGAAAATGCGTGTATTGTTTTTATGCAGATTTTTTTTACAATATTCACATGGAAATCTGTCCCCAATTGGATGGAAAACTAGCACAAACAGATCTGGGACCAGGCTAGGTCCAAACCGGGAAGAGTATTAGTTATTATTAAGACGTGGTTGAGAGGCAGGTGCAGCAATAGGTCCCAGTACAGTAGATATCGAAAAAGGGGAAGGCTAGTTTAAAGGAGCCCTCCTGTCAATGTTGTGCATGTATTTTCATTGTTTTAGCCTGGTCCCAGATCTGTTTGTGCCACTGCCAACTTCATTGTCACGCTAAACATGACGATGAGTGACAAGGAGTTTGTATTATAACACAAACAGACTGGAACTCAGGCTATTTTTTTACTCTTCAAAACACAAACATTTAATAGAACAGGAAGGGACAAACTGGGAAGTGTTGGGAGTAAGAGGACTCAATGGTTAAACACTGTATCAACGTAGGACACAAGTGATGCTAGGTGTGTCTATCACATATACACACCATTTTATCCCAGAAATTCCAAAACATATTTTTGAATATCACACTGATTTTCAATGGATTTTTCAATTCATAATTCTGGACATTTCTTTCAACACATTATTCCAATGTTATAAACAGCTGGTGGTGGTGATGTGCTGCCACCTAGCTGTCAAACAAGGTACTGACCAAAAAAAGACAGACACAACCACATGAAACCAAGACTCACAAGACCTTGATGAAGTTTTAGCTTGACTCCATAAGCCAAGAGAACGTCACATTTAGATTATACTCAAATTTGTCAGGGCAGTAGCATACAACTAAAACCCCCTTTTTACTAAAAACTGATACCAGGGCCTGTATTCTTAAAGCGTCTCAGAGCAGGATACTGATCTAGGATCAGTTTTGTCTTTAAATCATAACGAACAAGACAACCTTATCCTAGGTCAGCATTAATATTCAGAGACATTTGTGACCAAAGGCCCTGAACCATAGAACACAAGTCATATCAGAAGTAGCAAAGGAGAGGAAGCCATTTATAAAGGCGTAATACAGGCGTAATAAACAACACTAATCTAAAATGTGCCCAAAGTATCTACCAACCATTACCATAAACCCAACAGATCATGTCATTCAATTAAAATGGACAAAAATATGCTTGTTCTATATTGCAAAACTATCACTTGGCACAGACTACACACAACACACAGGTTTACTGGTAAAGTGCAAAGGGATAGATTGCATTGGATCTGTTTGTCCGTCCACATTGTAACATGGATGTTTGTACTAGCAGACAGCCACTCCAGTTTAGAGTGAAAAAGCTGAGTGTTTCACTAGCTAACTACCAGAGACGTCATATAGCTGGGAATAAACATGAGCTTATAAATGGATGTTGTTGCTGTAACTTGACCGAAGAGAAAAAAAAAAAAAAAAAACTATCGCTGCTTTCGAAATGGCACCCTAATTTCTATACAGTGCACTCGTTTTGACCAGGTCCCATAGGGCTCTGGTCAAAAGTAGTGCACTAGAGAATGGAGTCCCATTTCAGACACTAATCAGTCCGTCTCTCCACTACCAGGAACCAATGCTCAGGTTGGCTACGTGTCAACGCTCTATTGGCTTCAAACTCAACTCTGGATCTCGAAGCCAGTACCACTGCATTTTCTCATTGTCACTGGGACACCAGGTGTGTGCAATTAACCATCAGGTAGAACGGAAAACCAGCGGGCTCCGGACCTCGTAGGGTAAGAATTAAATAGCCCTGCTCCATTGGGCCACATTTCAACAGATTTCACACAAGAATGTTCTAGAGTAGAAAAAGTAGCCTCAGGCCTTGTGTTAAGAGCATAGTCGTGGGAAGCTAATACAAGACTATTTAAGGCCCAGTGCTGTACGCTTGTGAATACACACATACATACAGAACCAGTCAAACGTTTGGACACACCTACTTATTCCAGGGTTTTTCATCTTATTATTAGTTTTTTTTACATCGTAGAATAATAGTGAAGTCATCAAAACTATGAAATAGCACATATGGAATCATGTAGTAACCAAAAAAAGTCTTAAATCAGAATGTATTTGAGATTCTTCAAAGTAGCCACCCTTTGCCTTGATGACAGCTTTGCACACTCTTGGCATTCTCTCAACCAGCTTCAATTAACAGGTGTGCCTTGCTAAAAGTTAATCTGTGGAAATAATTTCCTTCTTCATGCATTTGCGCCAATCAGTTGTGCCTATGACAAGGTAGGGGTGGTATACAGAAGATGGTCTTTTACCAAATAGGGCAAAGTCATTATTATGGCAAGAACAGCTCAAATAAGTAAAGAGAAACGACAGTCTATCATTACTTGAAGACATGAAGGTCAGTCAAGTCAGAAAAGTTTCTTCAAGTGCAGTCGTAAAAACCATCAAGCGCTACGATGAAACTGGCTCTCATGAGGACCGCTACAGGAAATGAAATGAGTTCCCCTCTGCTGCAGAGGATACGTTCATTAGAATAACTGCACCCCAGACTGCAGCCCAAATAAATGCTTCAGAGTTCAATTAAAAGACATCTCAACATCAACTGTTCAGAGTAGACTGCGAGAATCAGGCCTTCATGGTCAAATTTCTGCAAAGAAACCACTACTAAAGGACACCAATAAGAAGAAGAGACTTGCTTGGGCCAAGAAACACGACCAATTGACATCAGACTGGTGGAAATCTGTCCTTTGGTCTGATGAGTCCAAATGTGAGATTTTTTAATTCCAACTGCACGTGTCTTTGTGAGATGCAGAGTAGGTGAACGGATGATCTCTGCATGTGTGGTTCCCACCGTGAAGCATGGAGGAGGAGGTGTGATGGTGATTTGCTGGTGACACCGTCAGCGATTTATTTACAATTCAAGGCACTCTTATCCAGCATGGCTACCACAGCATTCTGTAGAGATACACCATCCCATCTGGATTGGGCTTAGTGGGACTTTAATTTGTTTTTCAACAGGACAATGACCCAACACCCCTCCAGGCTGTGTAAGGGCTATTTGACCAAGACGGAGAGTGATGGAGTGCTGCATCAGTTGACCTAGCCTCCACAATCACCCGACCTCAACCCAATTGAGATGGTTTGGGATGAGTTGGACCACAAAGTGAAAGAAAGCAGCCAACATGTGCTTAGTACTTTTCCTTCAAGAATCCCAACAGTGTGCAAAGCTGTCATCAAGGCAAAGGGTTGCTACTTTGAAGAATCTAAAATATATGTTGATCTGTTTAACAATTTTGTTGGTTACTACATAACTATGAAATAACACATGGAATTTTGATGTCTTCACTATTATTCTACAATGTAGAAAGAAATAGCACAAATAATGAAAAACCCTTGAATAAGTAGGTGTCCAAAATTTTGACTGGTACTGTATGTATATATAAAAAGTCTAAATATTTTCAGGTGGTGCTGCAGCACTATGGTTAAGAGGCTGTGTGCTTGTTCTCAAGACAACATCTGGGACTGGCAGTAAACAGGTCAAACACTTCAGTACAATAACTTTGTCCAGGAAGAGAGGCCTGTTGCAAGCCTCTCATGTATAGAATAGCATCAAATTATTATCTTGGAATGTAAACAAAACGGATTATCGTTCAAATTGAATTTTCTTTTAGTCTGCGTAATTAAATTAATTAGCGATCAATCTTTCCTGAAGGATTGTGAATCTTCAAGTCATATTATATTCATTTAAAAACTCTTGTTTCATCAAAAAATAAGCTTATCAGTCTCTGGCTCATGTTAACAATGTGGCTAGGGGGAAGAGAGGCCTACAAATAGTATCTAAACATCCACGCATCATGTTCCCAAACCTTTGGGTCATTCAAGCGATTCAAACTGAAAAGTAAACAGGGCTCCAACTTTGGCAGGTGTGGAGCCAGGTGGCTGCGTGTGAAGAATGTATGTACATAGAGACTAGTGTGAAACGGGAAGAAGAGCCCATCTTTTCTGTGTGACATGTCATTTGAACCTTCTTTTAAAAATAAAAAAACAAGTGGTGTTTCCACCGGTTGGTGTGTCTGTCCGACCCGTGGTGAGAGAAAACAGGATGTTGGTGTGTCTGTCCGACCCGTGGTGAGAGAAAACAGGATGTTGGTGTGTCTGTCTGACCCGAGAAAAACAGGATGTTGGTGTGTCTGTCTGACCCGTGGTGAGAGAAAACAGGATGTTGGTGTGTCTGTCCGACCCGTGGTGAGAGAAAACAGGATGTTGGTGTGTCTGTCCGAAAGAAAACAGGATGTTGGTGTGTCTGTCCGACCCGTGGTGAGAGAAAACAGGATGTTGGTGTGTCTGTCCGACCCGTGGTGAGAGAAAACAGGATGTTGGTGTGCCGCACGAAGGACAGCAGCATTACCAGGTCTCACGGGGCCATTGTGGATGGAGTCGCGGTTACCGTACGTACTCCAGCTACCCCAGGGCGTGACGTTGGGAGAGGTGGACAGTGAGGGAGAGAGCGCAAGAGAGGCAACTTGTCCTAATTATCTCTTTACCAATTACCCCAAGTCTTCGATGTTCACAAACAGCGAGCTCCAAAAGTATTGGGACAGTGACACATTTTTGGTTGTTTAGGTTCGGTACTCCAGTGCAGACTGTCAGCTTTAATTTGAGGGTATTTTCAATGTCGGGTGAACCGTTTAGGTAATTACAGCACTTTTTGTACATAGTCCCACCCCATGTTAGGGGAACTAAAGTATTGGGACAAATTCACTTATGTATTAACGTAATTAAAAGTGAAGTATTTCGTCATAGCACACAATGACTACGTCAAGCTTGTGATTCTACAAATTTGTTGGATGCATTTGCTGTTTGTTATTGTGCTATTTTTCAGTCACTTTTATTGTAAATAATAATAGAATTGTTTCTTAACACATCTACATTAAATGCTACCATGCTACCATGGTTACGGATAATCCTGAATGTATCGTGAATAATGACGAGTGAAAAGAAATGACAGATGCACAAATATCCAAAGTGCTGGAGTACAGAGCCAAAACAACCAAACATGTGTCACTGTCCCAATACTTCTGGAGCTCACTGTATATGCAAGGTGTAAACAACTGCATATATCTATTCAAACACTTCAGATACACAAACATCTAAGGGTTAGGGC
Source organism: Oncorhynchus tshawytscha (assembly GCF_018296145.1). Classification (NCBI taxonomy): domain Eukaryota; kingdom Metazoa; phylum Chordata; class Actinopteri; order Salmoniformes; family Salmonidae; genus Oncorhynchus; species Oncorhynchus tshawytscha. The sequence goes on along the minus strand of NC_056438.1, from coordinate 76,569,643 downwards.
TGAGGGGAAGAGGCGGGGAGTGAATTGGGACTGGCTGAAGGGAATAGGGTAGAAGGAGAGGGGGGTGCTGGGAGCAAGCACAGTCCAGTTGTGTCCAGCCAGCACCCCAGCATATCCCAGGCAGGGCAGGCGGAGGGTAGGTAAGGCCTTTGGTATGCATCCCAAATGGCACCCTATTCCCTACATAGTGCACTACTGTTGACTAGAGTTCTATAGGCCCTGGTCAAACATAGCACACTATATATGGAATAGTGGGCCATTTGGTATACACCCATGGTCTGGTCCTCACAGTAGGGCACAGCGGAAGAAGCTGCTCTTCTTCTGGGGCTGAGAGATCTTCACCTTGTGGCTGCTCCCCTGAGGACTACTGCCCTCCTGCAACAAAGACAGACAGTTCAGTTTTTCAAATCAAATGTCCAGCATTTTTTGACCTTTAAAAAAAAAAAAAGTTCCTTCTAAAACCTAAATGAGTTTGAATTTACCAATTTTGTGTCCATCTTTGATTTGATGTCTCTGGCAAGTGTCAAAAACGAGTTTTCCACGTTGATGTTGGCCTTTGCACTAGTCTCCATGAACTTAATACCGTACTCCAGCGCCAGCTGAGAAATGGGGAGTAAATGCTTTGACTGTTGTTACGATCATCATCATTTCTACACAGTTTCTATCTGGTTTTGGTAATTCAAGCAGGTCTTTGTTGTTGTTGTTGACCTAGACAACATGACAGGGCTTAAGTTTGAAAAGTGCTCTATATCATCCCAAGCCCTTTAATGTTGTACAGTACACAACCAGAACGGAGCTTGTGATTCATCACAGAACTCACTTTCTCTCCCCGGTCTTTGGACACCTGCCGTTTGTCATTGATGTCACATTTGTTACCGAGGACCATCTTTTCAACATCAGCCGATGCATGCTAAGGAGATAAGAGTAGTTGAACACCACAATACGTAGAGTATACTACAGTGGGGGGAAAAAATATTTGATCTCCTGCTGATTTTGTATGTTTGCCCACTGACAAAGAAATGATCAGTCTATAATTAGAATAGTAGGTTTATTCGAACAGTGAGAGGCAGAATAACAACAACAAAAAAACAGAAAAACCCTTGTCAAAAATGTTATAAATTGATTTGCATTTTAATGAGGGAAATAAGTAAGTATTTGACCCCCTCTCAATCAGAAAGATTTCTGGCTCACAGGTGTCTTTTATACAGGTAACGAGCTGAGATTAGGAGCACACTCTTAAAGGGAGTGCTCCTAATTTCAGTTTGTTACCTGCATAAAAGACACCTGTCCACAGAAGCAATCAATCAGATTCCTAACTCTCCACCATGGCCAAGACCAAAGAGCTCCCCAAGGATGTCAGGGACAAGATTGTAGACCTACACAAGGCTGGAATGGGCTACAAGACCATCGCCAAGCAGCTTGGTGAGAAGGTGACAACAGTTGGTGCGATTATTCGCAAATGGAAGAAACACAAAAGAACTCTCAATCTCCCTTGGCCTGGGGCTCCGTGCAAGATCTCACCTCGGGGAGTTGCAATGATCATGAGAACGGTGAGGAATCAGCCCAGAAGGATCTTGTCAATGACCAAGGCAGCTGGGACCATAATCACCAAGAAAACAATTGGTAACACACTACACCGTGAAGGACTGAAATCCTGCAGCGCCCGCAAGATCCCCCTGCTCAAGAAAGCACATATACATGCCCGTCTGAAGTTTGCCAATGAACATCTGAATGATTCAGAGGACAACTGGGTGAAAGTGTTGTGGTCAGATGAACACCATCCCCACCGTCAAACATGGAGGTGGAAACATTATGCTTTCGGGGTGTTTTTCTGCTAAGGGGACAGGACAACTTCACCGCATCAAAGGGACGATGGACGGGGCCATGTATCATCAAATCTTGGGTGAGAACCTCCTTCCCTCAGCCAGGGCATTGAAAATGGGTGGTGGATGGGTATTCCAGCATGACAATGACCCAAAACACATGGCCAAGGCAACAAAGGAGTGGCTCAAGAAGAAGCACATTTAGGTCCTGGAGTGGCCTAGCAAGTCTCCAGACCTTAATCCCATAGAAAATCAAATCAAATCCAAATCCAAATCCAAATCAATCTGGAGGGAGCTGAAGGTTTGAGTTGCCAAACGTCAGCCTCGAAACCTTAATTGAACTGGAGAAGATCTGCAAAGAGGAGTGGGACAAAATCCCTCCTGAGATGTGTAAACCTGGTGGCCAACTACAAGAAACATCTGACCTCTGAATGCCAACAAGGGTTTTGCAACCAAGTACCAAGTCATGTTTTGCAGAGGGGTCAAATACTTATTTCCCTCATTAAATTGCAAATCAATTTATAACATTATTGACATGTGTTTTTTTGTTGTTGTTATTCTCTCTCACTGTTCAAATAAACCTACCATTAAAATTATAGACGGATCATTTCTGTCAGTGGGCAAACATACAAAATCAGCAGAGGATCAAATACTTTTTCCCCTCACTGTACATACGGTCGACTTTGACAAGAGTACACCGAATATTTACGAGTCAGTATGGTATTCGTGTTTAGAACAGAATAGAACTTTAGGCAAACATACCTCCTCTATATTCCGTATCCAGTTCTTTATGTTTTCGAAGGACTTCTCGTTGGTGATGTCATAAACTAGCATGATACCCTGTGATGAGAAACGTCAAAATGAAAGAATACAACCAGAAAGTCAACACCTCAACGTTGTGAAGAAGAAGAAAACACACATAACAAAATATGAAAACGTAACAAGCATGTTGTTAACCCACCATCGCGCCTCTGTAGTATGCTGTTGTGATTGTTCGAAATCGCTCCTGCCCTGCTGTGTCCCTGCAAAAACACAAGGACAACAGTTAGTTAGGTACATAGACAGTCATACATTTCCTTTTCGAATAGTTACCCAGCTATAACTGCAAGGCAAAACGCGTTGGGTGTAAGCCTACCCGTTTCCTTTCCTGTATAAAAAGCAGTCGTGGTGCTCGAGGTGACATGGAGGGCTTACCATATCTGTAACTTTATCTTCTTGTTGTCTAGCTCTATCGTTCTAATCTTAAAGTCAATGCCTACAGGAGAAACAGAAGAGAAGAATCATGAAATTAAACAACCTAGCCATTACACACTATGGCTATGACTGTAGCTCTAGTTATACTCCAATCAATGCAATACAAAATGTAAAAGGAGAACAAGCTCTAAAGCTAACTAGCGAGTTCGTTAAATAAAAGGTTAGTTAAGTTAGTTGTACACAGTTATGAACCTTTAGTGGCTAGTTAACGTTCATAACGGTTAACCAGAGCAGGTAGCTAACGTTACATAGTTAACGTACTGTAGCACTTTATCGTTTGGATTTCCAGCTGCGAGTTAGAGTTAAGCAACGTTAGCTAGTAGGGCTAACTGTTAGCTAGTGGGGCTAACTGTTAGCTAGTGGGGCTAACTGTTAGCTAGTGGCGCTAACTGTTAGCTAGTGGGGCTAACTGTTAGCTAGTGGGGCTAACTGTTAGCTAGTGGGGCTAACTGTTAGCTAGTGGGGCTAACTGTTAGCTAGTGGGGCTAACTGTTAGCTAGTGGGGCTAACTGTTAGCTAGTAGGGCTAATTGTTAGCTAGTGGGGCTAACTGTTAGCTAGTGGGGCTAACTGTTAGCTAGTGGGGCTAACTGTTAGCTAGTGGGGCTAATTGTTAGCTAGTGGGGCTAATTGTTAGCTAGTGGGGCTAATTGTTAGCTAGTAACGTTACTAGTAAGCTACAGGAAGTTAGCCAACAGGCTAGCATTCTATATACCGACCGTTAGCTAGCATTACCTATATAGCTTGCTATAATGCAGCTATTACACAGCCAATGCCACTGTTACTTGTCACCTAGTGTTACTTGTCACCTAGTGTTACTTGTCACCTAATCAGCAAGTTAACTTGAGTTAGTCAGTTACTTGAATCAATTTCGCCTAATAAGCTACAGTTAACAGCATATACTAGTAACGTTAGCTCGCTGCTTTCTGGTCGGGATGACTGTCGTTTTGTAAACATTGCATTGTGGCTAACCAAAGTCACACCTACCTATGGTGGAGATGAATGTCGAGTTAAAAGCATCCTCTGAAAACCTGAACAGCACGCAGGTCTTCCCGACACCGGAGTCTCCGATTAGCAGTAACTTAAACAAATAATCGTACGTCTTCGCCATACTTGATATTGCGGAAATCCCGCCCGGCGAAAAGCTGCGCGCTGCCGCGTCGTTACAGGACGGCGACGCCCCCTTCTGTCACGTTATGAGGTCAGTATCCAAATACACATCTAAATAAATCATTATGATTGAATGACTAATTCAACGTTTATCACACCTACTAGCAAACATAACATTGTGATGTAACATAAATATGAAAAACGTTGAATATGTGTTCATTATTTCCGATTGCGGATTTATTACACAAAATGTCCGCATACAAACATGTGCATGAGCACCCATGCAGCTATGTCTTACTATACTTGTGAGGACTTTGGGGACCAACAATTGATTCCCATTCAAAATCCCATTTTCCCTAACCCCAACGCTAAAATAGCCTTTTTACAAGTGAGACCCAGCAAAATGTCCTCACTTCTCTGAATTTATGTTGGCTTACTATTCTTGTGAGGACTTCTGGTACTCAGTACAGGAAAACATACACACACACAAATTAAAAGTTGTGTTATACATTTTTATTATTATAGCTAACCATAGACATTTCAACCCCCAAAATGTTTGTTTGTTTGCAGAATATGTCTGTGAAAAAAAACTGGTCCATGGTAGCTATACAACTGATACAAGCATTCCTATATAGAGTCAGAGAGGAATCTTTGATAGTGTTTTGGTATCCAGCTACAGCTGTCAGTATATGCTCATTGTACTTATAAACTGTACTCATGACAGTAGGAAAGGACGTCAAAACATAAAAGCTACCGGTAGTATACTAAAATAGAGAATGGAAAAACAAGAATTACAAATAGTGGTCGGAAAGTACAACGTCTTTTCATGGTTGAGACGTGAAAACTGGACATGTCATTAGAATTGTGGCGTTATAAAAAATAAAAAAAATCATGGAACTTTGATTCTTCTTCTTCGGCTTCTAATTATGTTGAATTTCTTTACAAACTATTCAGCTCTATCAGTGTTTGGTCCAGGACTTGATGCATATCCAAGTTCTCTTCTTTTGCATTGGATAAATGTTCTGTAATAAAAGGTTGTAATATTCAAACTTTAGAATTTCGGTCCCCTTTGATATCTCTCTTTGAGATTTGCTGGGACACAGACATTGTGAAGACAAAATGTGTAATGACTGCACCTGTAAACTGTTTTGTTATTCTTTAGTTGATAGTTATACTAATGTTAAAAATCAAAAAATAAATATTTATTAGCAGAAAAAGGAGAGGATAAAAGCAGTAAAGTTGAGGTAGCAGATTTACAAAGTAAGGATTCAAGGAGAGGAAGTGCATAGAACAGGTCAAATTTTATTGAAATGTTGATTTTACAGAAAAGGTCTCACAACAAGACAGAAAAGGCACGAAGAGAAGATAAAATAAGAGAATGCAATAGAAGAGAGGAGAAGATAAGAGAGGCGAAGAGAGAAGAAAAAGGAACGGAGGAGAAGACGAGAAAAGACGAGACGAGAAAAGGTGAAAGCGTCCCATTTCGATTGGTGAAATGGGACCCATTTCTATAAGTGAAGTGTGAAAGGTTAAAGGTAATCTATATGGCGGTCATGTCGGTGAGGGCATGGTCCAGCTCCTCACTGATGGCCTTGTACTTCAGCTTTTGAGAGTACAGTTCATCTAGAGGTCAGCCAAAGGTCATCAGATCAGGGGAAATGAGCAGGCGTGGCAGGATGCAGCAGGGTCAGAAGAGCAGAGAGAACAGCACAGAGACCATAGAGGAAAGGGGGAGGGAGAGAGAGAGAGAGAGAGAAAGAAAGAGGGTGGAGGGAGAGAGAGAGAGAGAAAGAAAGAGGGTGGAGGGAGAGAGAAAGAAAGAAAGAGGGTGGAGGGAGAGAGAAAGAGAGGGTGGAGGGAGAGAGAAAGAGAGAAAGAGAGGGAGGGAGAGAGAGAGAGAGAAAAGAGAGGGTGGAGGGAGAGAGAGAGAGAAAAGAGAGGGTGGAGGGAGAGAGAAAGAGAGGGTGGAGGGAGAGAAAAGAGAGGGTGGAGGGAGAGAGAGAAAGAGAGGGTGGAGGGAGAGAGAGAGAGAAAGAGAGGGTGGAGGGAGAGAGAGAGAGAAAGAGAGGGTGGAGGGAGAGAGAGAAAGAGAGGGTGGAGGGAGAGAGAGAGAAAAGAGAGGGTGGAGGGAGAGAGAGAAAGAGAGGGTGGAGGGAGAGAGAAAGAGAAAGAGAGGAGGGAGGAGAGAGAGAAAGAGAGGGTGGAGGGAGAGAGAGAGAGAAAGAGAGGGTGGAGGGAGAGAGAAAGAAAGAGAGGGTGGAGGGAGAGAGAAAGAGAGGGTGGAGGGAGAGAGAGAGAGAGGAGGGGTGGAGGGAGAGAGAGAGAGAAAGAGGGTGGAGGGAGAGAGAAAGAGGGTGGAGGGAGAGAGAGAGAGGGTGGAGGGAGAGAGAGAGAGAGAAGAGAGGGTGGAGGGAGAGAGAGAGAGAGAAAGAGAGGGTGGAGGGAGAGAGAGAGAGAGAAAGAGAGGGTGGAGGGAGAGAGAAAGAGGGTGGAGGGAGAGAGAGAGAGAAAGAGAGGGTGGAGGGAGAGAGAAAGAGAGGGTGGAGGGAGAGAGAGAGAGAGAAAGAGGGTGGAGGGAGAGAGAGAGAAAGAAAGAGGGAAATTGAGAGATTAGGGTCAAAGAATAATACAGCAGTAGAGAGAGAAACAGTCTAGAGATCAGTGTTGAATCCAGATGGTTTGACTCTGAGGAACCACAGTGTGCACAGACATAAACAGTAATGAAATGCACTGTGTGTGAACTGTACCTTCTAAGTCATCAATCGTCTTTTCCAGTTTAGCCACGGATCTCTCTGCAAACTCAGCACGAGTCTCAGCCTAGAGAGACGGGACAGAGGACCGGTTATAGCCAGTAACGACAGATATCCCCTTACACATTATATGTGTGAAATAGGACCAATATACACGGAGTATAACAAACATTAGGAACACCTTCCTACTGTATGAGTTGCATCTCAAGCGCCACACAATTGGCAAAGCGTCGTCTGGGTTAGCGGAGGGTTTGGCCGGGGTAGGCAGTCATTGTAAATTAGAATTTGTTCTTAACTGACTTGCCTGGTTAAATAAAGGTTAAATAAAAATGTAAATAAAAGTTTGGGAGCCGAAGTCTATCCCTATTCGTCGGGTCATTGGTCAACAGTAGGGATTCTTCAATGAAGTGTGTGTGTGTTGTCGTTCAACGACAGACGACTTGTTTTCATTTACATTTTTTCCACTGTGAAATACTGTACCAAACATCTTAGTTCGATGTAAATTTGCACAACTAAGACGTCAAAATTAAAGAGAGATTTATTGAGTTACCTTCGATTAATTCAGAATATTTTAAAAGGAAGTGCATACTGGCTACGGTGTCTCAAGATGGACAAACAGTACTAGTTTTTTCTCGTTTTTCAAACAATGGTCTTTTAAGAGAGTATGTGAGCACACTTGTTCGGTTCACTTAGCCGAGTTCGGCTGAAGCCTTAAGGGCAACATGCCACCACAGACAGACAGCTGTCCTCACCTCTTTCAGTTTGTCAGTCAGCACTTTGATTTCGTCCTCATACTTGTCTTCTTTTTCTGAATACTGCAGAGACAAAACATATTTATTAAAATGGAACTCATGTTACATGTCATTAATTATTATTCAGTAGCAGATTTCAGAGCTGATATTTTGCAAAAGTATCGTTCAGACAAGGGCACAGAGAAACAGAACAAAATAGGGGGCAGAGGACACTCACCTTAACAGACTGAGCCTCTAGGGACTTGAGGTTGTTGGTTACATTCTTCAGCTCTTCCTCCAGGTCACCACATTTACTGTAGAGGAGGACAGAGGGAATCAACTTACATCAACAAGGCAATCTTGTTGTAACAGTATAACTTTGGACCGTCCCCTCGCCCCATACCTGGGCGCGAACCAGGGACGCTCTGCACACATCAACAACAGTCACCCACGAAGCATTGTTACCCATCGCTCCACAAAAGGCTGCGGACCTTGCAGAGCAAAGGGAACAACTACTTCAAGGTCTCAGAGCAAGTGACGTCACAGATTGAAATGCTATTTAGAGCGCACCACCGCTAACTAAGCTAGCCGTTTCACATCCGTTACATTGGCCCAAGGTTGATTTGGGGGGCTGATTGGTGTCACAGTTTTGCCCCAGCTATCACACCAGACTCCAATAATCAACTAATTATGATCTTCAGTTTAGAACACAATTTGTTTAATCAGCTGTGTTTGATAGGATGGAGGAAAAAGTATGACACCAATCAGGCCCCAGAGGACTGGAGTTGCAAACCCCTGCGAGTAGCAAGTAAAAGCATTCTAACACAAGAAGTCTGACCAGGGCCAGCACCAGAACAAATCAGTTGGCATTTGATTTCCATAAGGGGCAAGTTTTTTTTCTTTCAACGGGACCTCCTACACATTTTTTTTAATGGGTTTTATCGTAAAGACATGTCATTTTACATGCCATACCATTTATGGCCAGACAGCATGAGACACATGGGCTATCCTTCCCGAGACAGAGGGGGCGCTGTTTTGCTTGCTCCGATGCTTTATTTGAGATTGATGCGTCTTTCTGTTGGCTCGCATCTCGGTCAAATAAATGATCAATATTTTAATATTTGATTTGCACACGCAACGATGTACGTTAGGATCGGCCAGGCCCCCTAAGGCCCGCCCCTAACACCACCCTGTAGTCTGACTAACATAGTTGACACACATCTAGTGTGATGAGTATTGGTACTTACAGCTCGGAGATCTCTGCTCGCTCTTCGGCCCTCTCCAGTTCCCCTTCTAGGATGACCAGCTTACGAGCAACCTGAAACAGAACAACACAAACCATGGGTCAGAAGGGATCTCTTGGAGACTAAATTCAACATGAAATCAATAATCGTGCCTCATTACATTGACTCATCTGAAAATGTATGATGTCATGAACGGCACCTGAGGTCTTCATGACCACAACAACTAACCAAGAAAAACTCTGGGTTATACTGGTTATGACCAGCTATACTAGGGCCTTACGGAATAGACCCAGAGGTTTTCCTGGTCAGGGGAAACTCTTGGCTTCGTGGTTAGAGTGTTGGGCCAATAACCAAAAGGTTGCTGGATCAAATCCCTGAGCTGACAAGGTAAAAAGCTGTCGTTCTGCCCCTGAGCAAGGTAGGTAACCCAGTATTCCCCAGGTGCTCAAGATGTGGCTGTTGATTAAGGCAGCCCCCTGCACCTCTCTGACTCAGAGGGGAATGGGTTAAATGACGACACATTTCAGTTGAATGCATTCAGTTGTACAACGGACTAGGTATCCCCCAAACTATGCTGTGACTCCAGGGTGAAGTTTTCACTGGGTCTAGGATCAGCTTCCATTTAGTGGGGAAAATGCAAAACAGACCCAAGATCAGCATCTAGGGGCACCTTCACCCTACTATTCTGTGCTTCTTACCTCCTCGTACTTCCTGTCGGCCTCCTCAGCGATGTGCTTGGCCTCCTTCAGCTGCATCTCCTGGATCTCCATCTTCTCCTCGTCCTTGGAGGCTCGGTTCTCGATCACCTTCATGCCTCTGGAGCAACAGCAACACAGGGTTAGCTACAGTATAACCTACCGTATGTGAAGACTTAAGAAAAATGCTACATAGCTCTGTAAACTATCTACCTGTAAGCTAACTCTGATTACCATTATATCAAGAATAACTGTGTATAACTACAACCCCCCCCCCCTCACCTCCATACAAAGGAAGTCTGCAAAGTGTGGAGGCCACTTTCCCCTTTGTCCAAAAATAAACACAATCCCTCCTTATAGCAGTCCATACCCATTGATAAACATGGACCCATAGAAAAGCCCTGTAGCGCTGTCCTATCTATATAATGACAGAGCAAATGGTGACTTGTTGTAGTCCTGATCTGACCTCTCACTCTCGTCGGCAGCTTTCTCCGCCTCCTCTAGTTTCTGCAGGGCAGTGGCCAGCCTCTCCTGAGCCCTGTCCAACTCCTCCTCCACCAGCTGAATCCTACGGTTCAGAGCCGCCACGTCGCCCTCCGCCTGCAGGGGGGCACAGGTCATAGGTCATGATAAAGGTCAGAGGAAACAAGACAAAAATATATATTCCCAATGGTACAGAACAACAGGTGATGAGGTGAAACAGGGAGCCTGCAGATAGCGTATCGTCACTGTTCAAGTCAGTCCTCAACCCACATTGTGTATTACCCAAGAATTAAGGACTCATTCAGAAGAGTAGGGGGACTCGTGATGAGAATGGTTGAATGTTGATAAATTGTACACGCTAGTGCAACATCCCCTCCTCAACAATGTACTGTAAACAGTCAGTCAGTGTGAATAGTTGGCAGTCTGGGATGGCTGCTTATCAATCTGCTTCCTGTGAGACGCCCATTGTAAAAGATAACCCTGACTGTCTGTTTGTCTGCTTCTCTCCTGTCTGGTCCCTTCATTCAATAGGAAAAACTAACCTCTGCTTGTTCAAGACAAGGCATTTGACAAGCCTATCATTGTTAGCTTTTCAATATAATGCTATAGCAAATTAGGGGGTTAGCCACGACTGGGACTCAAATCCGGGTCCAGCAACTGTCAAGCCAAGAGGGCCGAACCCCTTGATGAGGTCTCTAGGTGTTGGGTTAAGGTTGGTACATTACCCTTCCTTCAGGAGAGTGATCCCCACACTTCTCTACACCAAGCCCCCTCACGTGTACACAACTCTCCGATGGCCACACGGGTGCCATCCCACCTCTGACACCAGTGTAGCGAACCCGGGTCCATCGAATGTCATGCCAACACCTTTACCGTTGCTAGGTGTTGGGTTTTAAGGTCGCTACAATACAATTAAACGTAATCAAAAGTGAATGATTTTGTGGGAATTAAATTTGATGGCACTTGACTTGACTATGGGAATATTTGGTTTCCCGACTGTCCTCTTCTCTTCACATCTCAATAGAAAAGGTACCTCCACGTCCAATGACCAGTCGACATTACAACCAGAATATGAATGATCTCAATTACATGCCTAACTTCAAGGTAGTGCATAGTAGCACTGACTTTTTAGTCGATATAATTTTAGACTACTTTAAATGGGTTTTCTGCAAAAGAAGAACGGAGGAAAACCAAAAGTAAAATAAACGTGGCGAACAGGTAATGATAAAACTGTAGCCACAACATTCTCACGTTTTCGCGCAATTCCCGTTCATCGTCCAACTGTTTCTGTAAAAGTATCGTGTGATCTTCTGCATCGTCCGCTTGCTGTTGAAGCGCCTGGATTTTCCTTTTCACCGCGTCCAATGATCCACCTGTCATTATCGAACTAAGTGATCGATCTAGCCTACTGTAAATTGGATATCAAATGTAAAATACGTTTAAGAAGTCGAGGACCGGGAAAGGGCTGGAGGTTTGAGGAAAGTTATGGCTGAAATCCTCCAATCCTGAGCAGTCTCAGATGACATCATGATTAGATTAACCAGAGGGAGGGAGGTTTTCGTGCATGAAGGTCTTGATCTTTGTTCCCATGAGAGGGTGTGGATTTATAGCTGGTTTTAATGTCTATGGTTTTTAGCTTTCACTTCAGTTTCAGTGCAAGGTGTGTGTAGGTTTATGTCTGCAGTTATGTACACCCTGAACTGATTAGAGAGAGAGAGCGAGTACCAGAGAGAGAGACTATGAACTTCTTTAGAACTTCTGTGAGTGTAATGTTTACTGTTCATTTTTATTGTTTATTTCACTTATGTATATTATCTACTTCACTTGCTTTGGCAATGTTAACACGTTTCCCATGCCAATAAAGCCCTTGAATTGAATGGAGTATGCTAGAGGGAGAGGGAGAGTGTGTGTGTGTGCAGGGCTGGGTTAATGCAGGGGCTTACCGGGCTGAAGCCCCTGGGCCCCAGGCCCTTGGGGGGCCCAAGAGGCAGCAAAAAAAAGAGAAGAAGAAAACAAAAATGATGAAGGAAATATATTAAATAACTGATTAAAAAAATTAAATAATAAACAACTGTATAATAAATAATATATTGAGTAACTGATTAATAAAATAAAATACAAAAACACATAATAAATAAATATTGGGTAACTGATTAATAAAAAAATAAAAATAAATACATAATAAATAAATGTGAATGGATTGTGACTTTGGATTACGTTTTATCACAAGCACATACAAGTATCTACCAAAATAAAGGAAACACCAACATAAAATGTCTTAACTGGGTGCTGGGCCACCACGAGCTGGTAGAACAGCTTCAATGCTCCTTGGCATAGATTCTACAAGTGGACCTAAACCATGCCAGGAAAACGCACCCCACATCATGACATATACATTGTATTTCTTGTTTACTCCAGTGTTTCCTTTATTTTGGCAATTACTGGTATTCCTACTGTTTGGAAGGCTGCAGTTTGGGCAGCATCTGCACCAAATACCGTATAGGCTACAGCTTGTTGCATTGTGGCCATAGATATATAATCCATAGATGGGTCTTGTAACCTCTTACCCTGGCAATATGAATGTTAAAACTCATCGGTACACTAGTAATGAATGCCAGTCCTGACTTGAATGGGAACTGCCATCTATGGATTATATTTCTATGGTTGGTTAAGGCTGTTGGTTTGCATTTTTGCAGGTTTCAAAATACAATTTTCACTCCCAATTTGTAGCTAACAGCAGCGCCGTTTTTCAAAGTAGCTCATCTTGAAACGAGCTCATCGGTCATCACTGGGATTAGCCTATGTCTTCATCTTTATCATTAGGTGAGTCAGTGTGCCACTGAAAACATTATTTAGTAGCCTACTATAGTTCATGATATATATATACTGTATCTATATTGCCTCATAATATTGTACAATCTGTGTGTTGCTTAATTGTCAGTGTAGCCACTCATTTCTATAAAAATAGAACCCTGAGGCCCTGTGTGTGTGTGTGAGAGAGAGATTCATATCAGTGCTTAATAAAGTAGGTGAACTTGCCTCTAAATATGGTTTCATATCTGTAAAAACAATCTTTATAACATGTTTACTGGACCAAGAAATGGTTTGGAATGTTAACTGATTTATTGGCTGAAATAACCTGCAGCCGCTGGACAGCAACACATTTTACAGGCTAGTGTTTGCTGTCTTTCTTTCTCCTTTTCTCTGGGGTTGGATGACGCTGATTTAAGGTTGAATATGAACACAGGAAGAAGATCAATCATTCTAATCATTCAAATCAAATCAATGCGCTGAATACAACAGGTGTAGACCTTACCGTGAAATGCTGAATTACAACATGACAAATCTTTTCAGTCTCCTGAGGGGGATAAGGCATTGTTGTGCCCTCTTCACGACTGTCTTGGTGTGTTTGGACCATGATAGTTTATTGTGATGTGGACACCAAGGCACTTGAAGCTCTCAACCTGCTCCACGATGAGAATGGGGGTGTGCTTGGCCCTCCTTTTCCTGTATTCCACAATCAGTTCCTTTGTCTTGATCACGTTGACAGAGAGGTTGTCATCCTAGCACGACACTGCCAAGTCTCTGACCTCCTCCCTATAGGCTCATCGTTGTCGGTGATCAGGCCTACCACTGTGGCGTCGTCGGCAAACTTAATGATGGTGTTGGAGTCGTTCTTGGCCATGCAGTCATGGGTGAACAGGGAGTACAGGAGGGGACTAAGCATGCACCCCTGAGGGGCAATATTAACATTGACATTTTCAGTCAAAACACCTCAAAAACAAGGTGAAACGAGCTGAAACAAGCCACTTACTATTTCCCATATGGCAGTTTCTAGCAATCTGGCCATCCAGAATCACAACATGTTGACGGTGTCTGTGACTGTGTCTGTATCTGTATTTGTGTCTGTAACTGTGACTGTGTCTGTAACTGTGTCTGTATCTGTGTCTGTAACTGTATCTGTGTCTGTAACTGTGTCTGTAACTGTGTCTGTATCTGTGTCCGTAACTGTGTCTGTAACTGTGTCTGTGTCTGTATCTGTCTGTAACTGTGTCTGTAACTGTGTCTGTAACTGTGCCTGTGACTGTATCTGTGTCTGTAACTGTGCCTGTAACTGTGTCTGTGACTCTGTAACTGTGTCTGTGACTGTGTCTGTATCTGTGTCTGTGTCTGTATCTATGTCTGTAGCCATGTCTGTGTCTGTAGCTGTGTCTCTGCGACTGTGTCTGTATCTATGTCTGTAACTGTGTCTGTGACTGTGTCTGTATCTATGTCTGTAACTGTGTCTGTGTCTGTAGCTGTGTCTCTGTTATTGTGTCGGTATCTGTGTCTGTAACTGTGTCTGTAGCTGTGTGACTCTGTTGTGTCTGTGACCGTGTCTGTAACTGTGTCTCTGTTATTGTGTCGGTATCTGTGTCTGTAACTGTGTCTGTTGCCGTGTCTGTGACTCTGTAACTGTGTCTGTGACCGTGTCTGCATCTGTGTCTGTAACTGTGTCTGTGTCTGTAGCTGTGTCTCTGTTATTGTGTCGGTATCTGTGTCTGTAACTGTGTCTGTAGCCGTGTCTGTGACTCTGTAACTGTGTCTGTAACCGTGCCTGTGTCTGTTGCTGTGCCTGCCATTGTGTCTGTAGCTATGCATGTAACTGTGTCGGTATCTGTGTCTGTAACTGTGTCTGTAGCCGTGTCTGTGACTCTGTAACTGTGTCTGTAACCGTGTCTGTGTCTGTTGCTGTCCCTGCCATTGTGTCTGTAGCTATGCATGTAACTGTGTCCGTGGCTGTGCCTGTAACTGTAGCCGTGTCTGTAACTGTGTCTGTAGCTATGCATGTAACTGTAGCCGTGTCTGTAACTGTGTCTGTGGTCTCCTTACCAGAAGCATTTCCAGTATAGTCTTCAATAGCCACAGCAGTGTGAGGTTCTCTGTTTGTTTTAGCTGCATTCCTCACATTTCTGTGTTGCTACATATGTGGAGTAGTGGAGCAGAGAGCTGAGACTCTGCATGTGTCCCAAATGGCATCCTAGTCCCTATACAGTGCACTACTTTTGACCAGAGCCTTATGGGTCTAGGTGAAAAGTAATGCACTATATATATGAAATAGCAGCCCCTGAACCTTTGTTTCAGACCTGGGAGAAGACCGTAACGCAGTTCAGTAGATGCTATCTTTGAGAAAACCTCATAGAGAGAGAGAGGAGACTGTTGACTTTGTTCATACATGATGGGAGTGAAGGTTGGAAAGTCACATTGACTGTACTTCGTTGATTTATTGGGTGTTTGCTGTTGATGAAAGAGACCCTGCTGTGGTCTGAGGGAAAGCAGTTGGCTGTGCTGTTGATGAAAGAGATCCTGCTGTGGTCTGAGGGTAAGCAGTTGGTTGTGCTGTTGATGAAAGAGACCCTGCTGTGGTCTGAGGGAAAGCAGTTGGCTGTGCTGTTGATGAAAGAGACCCTGCTGTGGTCTGAGAGAAAGCAGTTGGCTGTGCTGTTGATGAAAGAGACCCTGCTGTGGTCTGAGGGTAAGCAGTTGGCTGTGCTGTTGATGAAAGAGACCCTGCTGTGGTCTGAGGGAAAGCAGTTGGCTGTGCTGTTGATGAAAGAGATCCTGCTGTGGTCTGAGGGTAAGCAGTTGGCTGTGCTGTTGATGAAAGAGACCCTGCTGTGGTCTGAGAGAAAGCAGTTGGCTGTGCTGTTGATGAAAGAGACCCTGCTGTGGTCTGAGGGTAAGCAGTTGGCTGTGCTGTTGATGAAAGAGACCCTGCTGTGGTCTGAGGGAAAGCAGTTGGCTGTGCTGTTGATGAAAGAGACCCTGCTGTGGTCTGAGGGAAAGCAGTTGGCTGTGCTGTTGATGAAAGAGACCCTGCTGTGGTCTGAGGGAAAGCAGTTGGCTGTGCTGTTGATGAAAGAGACCCTGCTGTGGTCTGAGGGAAAGCAGTTTGGCTGTGCTGTTGATGAAAGAGACCCTGCTGTGGTCTGAGGGAAGTGGATGTTATCCCTGCTGTGGTCTGAGTTATTTTTGATGAAAGAGACCTGCTGTGGATCAGGAAAGCAGTTGGCTGTGCTGTTGATGAAAGAGACCCTGCTGTTCTGAAAAGCAGTTGGCTGTGCTTTTGATGAAAGAGACCCTGACTGAGGGAAAGCAGTCTGTTGTGCTGTTGATGAAAGAGATGTGTGGTCTGAACAACCAGTTGCTGTGCTGTTGATGAAAGAGACCCTGCTGTGGTCTGAAGGTTCTGCTGTTGATAAACCCTGTGTGGTCTGAGGGTACTGGTGCAATGCTTGAGTATAAAGGAAGGCTGTGTTTTGAAAGAACCCTGCTGTGGTCTGGATGTGATGTGATGTTGATTTAAAAGACCTGTGTGTCTGAAATAGGCTGTGTGCTGTTGAGACCCTGACTAGGGAAAGCAGTTGGCTGTGCTGTTGATGAAAGTGTTACAGTGACAACCCTGGCAGTATCTCTAGTACTGTACTGTACTCACGTCAGTAGCCTTCTTCTCTGACAGCTCCAGTTTCTTTTCTGACCTGTCTTTCAGAGCCTCAGGAAAGAGGAATTTTAACTCATCTTTTGTCCCCTTCAGAGTCTGTTGTCCAACGGTTAAGATGTCTGCAACCCAGAACAGCTCATCTTCCAAACCATGGGGGCAATGCAGAGTCAAAGGAAGGTGTTTTAGAATCAGGGAAGTGATGTGTTTTAAAACAGATATCAAATATTTTTGATGTTACAGTGACAGACATACCTGTACTGTACTGTCTCAGAAAGGACAGACTTCTCTGACAGCTCCAGTTTCTCCTGCGCGTTTCAGATATCAATATTTTATACAACAGACATCTTCTGTCCCCTTCAGCTTCTGTCACAGAAAGGACAGACTAGGTGACAGAGTCAGGAAATGTTCAGATATCAATATTTTATACAACAGACATACCTGTACTTCTGTCACAGAAAGGACAGACTAGGTGACAGAGTCAGGAAATGTTCAGATATCAATATTTTATACAACAGACATACCTGTACTTCTGTCACAGAAAGGACAGACTAGGTGACAGAGTCAGGAAATGTTCAGATATGCGTTCTGTCACACAGAATCACGTCAGCTCTATATAAGACAGAATCACGTCAGCTCTATATAAGACAGAATCATGTCAGCTCTATATAAGACAGAATCACGTCAGCTCTATATAAAACAGAATCACGTCAGCTCTATATAAGACAGAATCACGTCAGCTCTATATAAAACAGAATCACGTCAGCTCTATATAAGACAGAATCATGTCAGCTCTATATAAGACAGAATCACGTCAGCTCTATATAAGACAGAATCATGTCAGCTCTATATAAGACAGAATCACGTCAGCTCTATATAAGACAGAATCATGTCAGCTCTATATAAGACAGAATCACGTCAGCTCTATATAAGACAGAATCACGTCAGCTCTATATAAAACAGAATCACGTCAGCTCTATATAAGACAGAATCATGTCAGCTCTATATAAGACAGAATCACGTCAGCTCTATATAAGACAGAATCATGTCAGCTCTATATAAGACAGAATCACGTCAGCTCTATATAAGACAGAATCATGTCAGCTCTATATAAAACAGAGTCACGTCAGCTCTATATAAAACAGAGTCATGTCAGCTCTATATAAAACAGTCACATCAGCTCTATATAAAACAGAGTCACGTCAGCTCTATATAAAACAGATGTATATCTACAACATTGTGCCTCCAGTGGGGAACTCAGGAGAAAAGGCCTGCAAAGGGAGAGAATAACCAACCACTCAGTATTTTGTAGCTAGAAATGTAGAATTGAATTGACTCCAACATTGCATGTATATTGCTAATGTTTAGGTGCTTGTTCCAAAGACTAGAATGTTGTTGTTGTTGGATTCAACCGTACTTTGTCCTGCAGTGCTTTATAGCCATGAAGTGTGATCCCAGTAGATGGCAGAAGGGTACAAGTGTTCATTACCCCGCTGGCCTTTGCCTCGCAGGCTGCACTATACAGGTAATATGGTACCCTTTGGGACAAAGCCCCAGAGATTCATAGAATACCAGAGGAAAGCATCAACACTCATCACTGTTTAACTCTATCCACCTAATTGTCTAAAGAGGTCTGTGTAATCCACCATGATTCAGGCAAACGGGAACCCTCCATATCTGAAATGGCTGAGGGTATTGTGGATAGTGCTACTGACGACTGCCTGCCACTACGGTGCACACACTTACGCACACGGTTCTAAGAATGTTGTGCTGTTAGTTCGACTACATCCAAAATGGAAGTCTACTCCCTATATAATGCACTACTTTCGATCAATAACTACAGGGCTGTGGTCAAAAGTAGTGCACTATAAAGGGAATAGGCTGCCATTTGGGACATATCCTTAGTATCTCCTCTGGTATGTTCTTAAACTTTAGACAGATCAGACAAAGGAATGTTGGTGAGTGGATCTGCACCCCAGAGCCATGTAAAGACACACCAAAGTGAGGAGCAGAGCGACAGCTGGCATAGCTCGCTTTTTATTCCTGATACCCCTTGTTGTTCCTGTACAACGCGGGGGGATTGGCTGGGCTAATCCTTCTGGAGCTCTATGGCTCTCTTATGATCTATCTATGATCAGTCGTGATGCAGCCTGCTGCTGGATACCAAATGGACAGGGGAACCCCTATCCCCTTAGCCTGGAGATACAAAATGATTACATCTGGTAGCTTTAATGATTCATAGATTGATTCACCAAACCTTCTGATGTGCTGCATGGAATTTGTTATCACATTGGAATTTTCAACCATATTAACAGATAAGCTGGGTGGAATTTGGGCCATATTTCTTCCTTTCACGTCTACGAGTGTCCGGGAGTTTACGGGGAAGGGGTGGGTTTGGGATGCAGAAGAACTCATTCACTGCTCTTTTCTCTCTCCCTGACGGCTCATCCCTATCTCCATCCCTCTCTCCCTGAGGGCTCATCCCTCTCTCCATCCCTCTCTCCCTGAGGGCTCATCCCTCTCTCCATCCCTCTCTCCCAGATGGATCATCCCTCTCTCCATCCCTCTCTCCCTGAGGACTTCATCCCTCTCTCCATCCCTCTCTCGCTGATGACTCATCCCTCTCTCCCTGATTACTCATCCCTCTCTCCATCCCTCTCTCGCTGATGTCTCATCCCTCTCTCCCTGAGGGCTTCATCTCTCTCTCCATCCCTCTCTCCCTGATGACTCATCCCTCTCTCCATCCCTCTCTCCCTGAGGGCTTCATCTCTCTCTCCATCCCTCTCTCCCTGAGGCCTTCATCTCTCTCTCCATCCCTCTCTCCCTGATGTCTCATCCCTCTCTCCCTGAGGCCTTCATCCTCTCTCCATCCCTCTCTCCCTGATGTCTCTCTCTCTCCATCCCTCTCTCCCTGAGGCCTTCATCTCTCTCTCCATCCCTCTCCCCTGAGGGCTTCATCTCTCTCTCCATCCCTCTCTCCCTGAGGCCTTCATCTCTCTCTCCATCCCTCTCTCCCTGAGGCCTTCATCTCTCTCTCCATCCCTCTCTCCCTGAGGGCTTCATCTCTCTCTCCATCCCTCTCTCCCTGAGGCCTTCATCTCTCTCTCCATCCCTCTCTCCCTGAGGGCTTCATCTCTCTCTCCATCCCTCTCTCCCTGAGGCCTTCATCTCTCTCTCCATCCCTCTCTCCCTGAGGCCTTCTTCTCTCTCCATCAGAAGAAAGGAGAACCATCCTCAGTACAATCAGCTAGCTGTTCTATGTCTCAGAGCTTATTTTAATCAATCAATTTCAAGTAGCTCTTTTTCCCCGGACTAATTTTACTCTGCATAAACTACTTTAAACTCTGTGAGGAGTATAGGTCATCCACAAATGTATTCCATCACACTCTGCCTTGGGCTAGTTTCTTAAATTTCTTCCATGAGAAGTACTGCATTTATTTATACCTCAGAAATGCCATTTATGATATATGTACAACATCTATTTACTAATGATCATTTCCACCCATGGGTCTAATACATTGGATCCGAGATATGGGGCGGCAGGGTAGCCTAGTGGTTAGAGCGTTGGACTAGTGACCGGAAGGTTGCAAGTTCAAATCCCTGAGCTGACAAGGTACAAATCTGTCGTTCTGCCCCTGAACAGGCAGTTAACCCACTGTTCCTAGGCCGTCATTGAAAATAAGAATTTGTTCTTAACTGACTAGTTAAATAAAGATAAAATAAAAATAAATATGACATTCAAGCACACAGCCCAAGAGGAACAGCATCACGTTCATTATCAAGTACTTCAACATTAGCCTATATTACAATACATTTTTAAAAAGTACCCATGTATATTTTACCACTCTGTACAATTCATCACTTGTATCCATTAGCTGCTTTCTGTCTCCCCCTCCTCAGCTCTTCTATCTCTCCCTTTCCCCCTCCTCAACACTTCCCTCTCTCCCTTTCCCCCTCCTCAGCTCTTCTATCTCTCCCTTTCCCCCTCCCTCAGCTCTTCCCTCTCTTTTCCCCCTCCTCAGCTCTTCTATCTCTCCCTTTCCCCCTCCTCAGCTCTTCTATCTCTCCCTTTCCCCCTCCTCAACTCTTCCCTCTCTCCCTTTCCCCCTCCTCAACACTTCCCTCTCTCCCTTTCCCCCTCCTCAGCTCTTCCCTCTCAGCTCTTCCCCCTCCTCAGCTCTTCCCTCTCTCCCTTTCCCCCTCCTCAACTCTTCCCTATCTCCCTTTCCCCCTCCTCAGTTCTTCCCTCTCAGCTCTTCCCCCTCCTCAACTCTTCCCTCTCAGCTCTT
This sequence comes from Oncorhynchus tshawytscha, assembly GCF_018296145.1. NCBI lineage: Eukaryota > Metazoa > Chordata > Actinopteri > Salmoniformes > Salmonidae > Oncorhynchus > Oncorhynchus tshawytscha. The sequence continues at coordinate 76,548,787 of NC_056438.1, read as the reverse complement.
CCCCCTCCTCAGCTCTTCCCTCTCTCCCTTTCCCCCTCCTCAACACTTCCCTCTCTCCCTTTCCCCCTCCTCAACTCTTCCCTCTCTACCCTTTTTGGAGTTGCAAAATTCCAGTAGCTTTTCAAAATTCCCAGGTTTCCCAGAAATCCTGGTTGTAATATTCCTGCAATCAGGAGAGAATAAGCAGGAAATCTGGGAATCCTACATCCGAGATTTCTAGATTACCTTGGAATTTGGGAAAGTTACAGGAATTTTGCAACCCTACCCTCTTTACAATCCTTCCCTCACCTTATCTTTCCTCCCCCCTCTTTACAATCCTTCCCTCACCTTATCTTTCCTCCCCCCGCTCAATATCCTTCCCTCACCTGTTTGCATTTGTCCTCAGCTGATTTCTTGTCGGTCTCTGCCTGCTCCGCCCGGTCGATGGCGTTCTCTTTGTCCAGCTTCAGCATCTGCATTTTCTTCTTGATGGCCTCCATGGTTGACGGTTGTTAGGGGTCAGTGGCTACAGAAACTGGGGAAACTTTTCAAGTTTGGGACAGGGAGGTCTAGTTAGACACTTAAAGGCAAACCCTCTCACAGAGAGAGAGAGAGACTAGTCCTTTCTAAGTTTCCAAGTCCACCAGAGCCAATACGCCAGCTGAGAGAGAGAGGAGAGAGAGCAGAGAGCAGAGGATGCAGACTGGAAACCAGGGCTGATATAAGTGATTTAAACCTGACTGGTTTTGAAGAGACAGCCCCATGCAGTCCCCAGTGACATAGACCACTACCCCCTTTCACCCCCCCACCCCCGTGCCTGGTTAGCTAGCTAACCTCAGCAGCCACAGTACCCCCTCCCTCTACCCCTCCCTCTCTGGTCTGAACCTCCCCACTCACTCCTCCTAAGGCTTTCTTAAGAACGTAACAGACACTCTGGCGATATTCACCCGCTCTCCTTATTTGGAAGCATGTTCTCATTTCCTTTTTTTTCTTAAGGGGACGGGTTGGAACGGAGAGAGAAAGATCTTGAGGAACAGAGAGAGAAAAAGAACTTGAGGAAGAGAGAGAGAAAGATCTTGAGGAACAGAGAGAGAAAGATCTTGAGGAAGGGAGAGAAAAAGATCTTGAGGAAGAGAGAGAGAGAAAGATCTTGAGGAAGGGAGAGAAAAATATCTTGAGGAACAGAGAGAGAAAGATCTTGAGGAAGGGAGAGAAAAAGATATTGAGGCACGTAGAGAGAAAGATCTTGAGGAAGGGAGAGAAAAAGATATTGAGGCACGTAGAGAGAAAGATCTTGAGGAAGGGAGAGGGAAAGATCAGAAGAAAAGCATCATTGCTGAGATAACACACAACTGTCTAGAGAAGAACCTGTGGCACCACAGACACAGTGTATTATTCACAAAGAAATAACCGTTGATAGGCGTTCATAACAGATTAACGCCTGGTCTACGCACCCCACATACAACAAAAAAATCTACAATTAACAGTATTATTTACGAGCAGGGTTTTCCCCCCTTTTTAAAAAAAAAGGTAAATAACCGAAACGTAAGTTTCAGCCTCTGTCTGAACAACACGGGACTCTGTAAGCATTTTATTCCAGGCTTGGGTTTCCTCCCTCACTGAGGAATGCTGAAATTGATGTTAATACCAGCGTTGGTTGGGGGAGACATAGTTATCATTCTACCGTGGATTAAAAAGAGTCAGACGGAAAAAGACCCAGCCAAGGAAATGGGGTAGAATTTCTGTATGTGTGCACATATTATCTTCAAAAGGATTTACGTTCAAGGCTGTAAGCTAAAACTCCAAATGAATACAATTACCCTACTTTCTAATTAAGATCTCTTTAATTACAGCTCGGTTGACCAACCTATGTGTATGATTTGAATATTTGCTGTATTTTTTATATATTTTTTAGAAGAGCAGCATCACTACTATAGTTTAGTAAGGTGATTACCTCCCTGTGTCTGAAAATGGGTTTGTAACTAACTAAGCAGGTGGCCAACGGCTGTTTTTAACCGTTTGTCGGCACGGCGATGTGATGTGCTGTAAAGAAAGTGTGAGGATAGGTTGATTTCACCACACGTGACAGAAGGCAGTTGGGAACTACTGTCTCTGATGACTAGGGACAGATAGACTCAGTCAGCTGGGAACTACTGTCTCTGATGACTAGGGACAGATAGACTCAGTCAGCTGGGAACTACTGTCTCTGATGACTAGGGACAGATAGACTCAGTCAGCTGGGAACTACTGTCTCTGATGACTAGGGACAGATAGACTCAGTCAGCTGGGAACTACTGTCTCTGATGACTAGGGACAGATAGACTCAGTCAGCTGGGAACTACTGTCTCTGATGACTAGGGACAGATAGACTCAGTCAGCTGGGAACTACTGTCTCTGATGACTAGGGACAGATAGACTCAGTCAGCTGGGAACTACTGTCTCTGATGACTAGGGACAGATAGACTCAGTCAGCTGGGAACTACTGTCTCTGATGACTAGGGACAGATAGACTCAGTCAGCTGGGAACTACTGTCTCTGATGACTAGGGACAGATAGACTCAGTCAGCTGGGAACTACTGTCTCTGATGACTAGGGACAGATAGACTCAGTCAGCTGGGAACTACTGTCTCTGATGACTAGGGACAGATAGACTCAGTCAGCTGGGAACTACTGTCTCTGATGACTAGGGACAGATAGACTCAGTCAGCTGGGAACTACTGTCTCTGATGACTAGGGACAGATAGACTCAGTCAGCTGGGAACTACTGTCTCTGATGACTAGGGACAGATAGACTCAGTCAGCTGGGAACTACTGTCTCTGATGACTAGGGACAGATAGACTCAGTCAGCTGGGAACTACTGTCTCTGATGACTAGGGACAGATAGACTCAGTCAGCTGGGAACTACTGTCTCTGATGACTAGGGACAGATAGACTCAGTCAGCTGGGAACTACTGTCTCTGATGACTAGGGACAGATAGACTCAGTCAGCTGGGAACTACTGTCTCTGATGACTAGGGACAGATAGACTCAGTCAGCTGGCAGCTACTGTCTCTGATGACTAGGGACAGATAGACTCAGTCAGCTGGGAACTACTGTCTCTGATGACTAGGGACAGATAGACTCAGTCAGCTGGGAACTACTGTCTCTGATGACTAGGGACAGATAGACTCAGTCAGCTGGCAGCTACTGTCTCTGATGACTAGGGACAGATAGACTCAGTCAGCTGGGAACTACTGTCTCTGATGACTAGGGACAGATAGACTCAGTCAGCTGGCAGCTACTGTCTCTGATGACTAGGGACAGATAGACTCAGTCAGCTGGCAGCTACTGTCTCTGCACAGCAAATTCTCCAGTGTTAATTCAACACTGTGCTTAGTGCTGACGCTGTTACGCTTTGTCAGTGTTATGCAATAACACCTCCTATAGTATTTTTAATCGCTACATCAAGAGGTCCGTATATCTTGACAAGGTCACTCAGTGCTGAGTTAAGACATTACACTAATATTTATATTTAAGTCTTTATTGTCACATACTCTTATGTGAACATTTACAAAAACATCAGAACTGGCAGCAGACACTCTCAATCTTTAATTAACATAACCACTTAAACTGGTACAACACTTCCACTCACGGGGAGCCAAAAATAACTAATTGAAAGTCACGCCTCCAACAAGCCTCACCTCCAATATAATTTCCCATTGTGCCTTGTTTTTTTTGAGTGAATTGTAGAGTTACTACCCATGACTGTATTTGTTAGTGACATAGACATGGTTGTTGAATTTATTCATTTTCAGTCTTGTGGACTTCACCAAGTGAGTTTCTTACCATAGTGGTGTTAGGAATCTCCTGGTTTACAGGCCACATCAGGCCTGCAAGTCACGTTATGCAGACAGATCCAACAGTTGGAAATTGTATTCACCTGCAACATTCAGAATGACTGTCAGGGTCAGGAACACTGACAAAGGAGACGACCTAAAACATTTAAACTGGAACAACCATCTCCGTAACGGCTGCAATAAATCTAACTAACTGATCAGATTAGTTTCAAATTATTTTATTATTATTTCTATTTTTTTAAATTTTTTAAAACTCTGTCCGGTTTTAACCTTACTCGTTAAAGATCTAATAGTAGAACGCACAAGGTGCCATTTTTAGAGTAGTGCTTCATCAGTTCCTCTTGTCATGTCAGTCATTGTCGACCTTAGAGAGATATTTATAACTTGTCAGAAAGGTCAACTAGACCATGTCAACTGTTTTTTAGCCCATAGATATTGTTGTTATTTTTTTAGTCACTCAAATATCACATGAATGCACGTTAGACGTGGCAAAATGTATAGAATTGCAAGAATATTAGCTTTAGGGTTAGGGTTAAAATAGACGTGGTGTGGACACATGTGTGCAAGGGGGTGGGGGGGGGGCATATTTCTACCGTTGTATGTATCTACCACCTATTTAACATACATCACCATTAAGAGAATTATATTTATATCCATAATTATGTATTTCTCTATAGTACAGATCAGGGACCCATAATGTGATTCTGTTACCGTAATTCCGTTACCGTAATTCCTTCACCTACTGTAGTTCAATAAGCAAATAAAAATATAAAAATAGATCAGACTCAAGGTGTCATGTTATAGCTAAAAGAAATGTCCACAGCTCTAGGTGATTTAAATCACAATAAAGACAATGGATCTTCGTCAGGTCATCGAAAAACGTTGTCTTCATTGTGTGTCTGATTAAATCACCATGGGAGCAGACCAGAGTTGCGGACATTATTTTTTTCTTCTTCGATACGTTCTTCTGTCCTGCACCTGGATGTGCAATTCCCTGTAGACATCTTTGGGTTTTAATTCAGAGCAGATATTCAACATAGTTTTTAGAAAACTTGATGGAAAATAAAAAACTGACAAGAGATTTTACCGTAATTCTGTTACCAAGCTTTGCACTTGCACAGTTCTTTCAGTTAATGTGTGAAGTGTTGAGGATTTTTTTTAGTTTAATGTTATTTTATTTAACTTTTATTTAACTAGGCAAGTCAGTTAAGAACAAATTCTTATTTACAATGACGGCCTACCCAGGCCAAACTCTAACCCAGACGACACTGGGCCAATTGTGCGCCGCCCTATGGGACTCCCAGTCACGGCTGGTTGTGATACAGCCTGGAATCAAACTAGGGTCTGTAGTGACACCCCTAGCATTGAGATGCAGTGCCTTAGACTGCTGCGCCACTCAGGAGCCCGAAAATGTCTGTGTAAATTGTTCAAAGTAGTCCTTGTGCATAGAGTTGTATGGCTTGTTTAACTTTGAAATCAGTGGTTTTGGTTTGGCATCCATTTTAAAGTTAAAAATAATCATAGCGTAATTCTGTGACTGTGGAATTGACTTACACGAACACTAACAGCTGCTCTGTCTAAAAATAAAGGGTGGTGAAATTATAGAACAGTGTTGTCACAACGGTAATAAAAAGTTGTTTTTGAGATTTTGTTTTAAGCTATATCCCAAAACTTAACCCTTATTTTAACCATTCAGAGTTAATGTCTAACCTTAAGATTTCGGAGTTAATGTCTAAACTTAAACACTTTGAAATTTGACATTTGGAACAACATATACATTTGATGTTTGTGAACCAGATTAATGTCTAATTCTGACTTGAAACTGTGTGAGCTTGTTGAATATAGACTATTACCCCAGGGAATAACATTCATTCTAACTTGAAACTGTGTGAGCTTGTTGAATATAGACTATTCCCCAGGGAATAAAATGAATTCTGACTTGAAACTGTATGAACTTGTTGAATATAGACTATTCCCCAGGGAATAAAATGAATTCTGACTTGAAACTGTGTGAGCTTGTTGAATATAGACTATTCCCCAGGGAATAAAATGAATTCTGACTTGAAACTGTGTGAGCTTGTTGAATATAGACTATTCCCCAGGGAATAAAATGAATTCTGACTTGAAACTGTGTGAGCTTGTTGAATATAGACTATTCCCCAGGGAATAAAATGAATTCTGACTTGAAACTGTGTGAACTTGTTGAATATGGACTATTACCCAGGGAATAAAATTAATTCTGACTTGAAACTGTGTGAACTTGTTGAATATGGACTATTACCCCAGGGAATAACATTAATTCTGACTTTAAACTGTGTGAGCTTGTTGAATATGGACTATTACCCAGGGAATAAAATTAATTCTGACTTGAAACTGTGTGAACTTGTTGAATATGGACTATTACCCCAGGGAATAACATTAATTCTGACTTTAAACTGTGTGAGCTTGTTGAATATAGACAAATGTCCCAGGGGATAAAATTAAAATAATGTAATGTTATGTTTGATAAATATGATGATGATGATTGTGATGATGTTCAGAGAGGAAGACAATGAGACACCGACTATTGTTGGTTACACACACACACACACACACACACACACACACACACACACACACACACACACACACACACACACACACACACACACACACCCGCACCCACACACACACACACACACACACACACACACACACACACACACACACACACACACACACACACACACACACACACACACACACACACACACACACACACACACACACACACACACACTGTATATCAGGTTACCCTGTAGTAGCATCTGAATACATCACTAAGGTACAAATCCCCAACAACTACTAAAATCGACATGAGTGAGACATGAGTCTATAGTTCATGTCCTGAGGAAATCTTTGACACTCTAAAACCCAGTTTACGTTGTTGAGGGGAATCTTTGACAGCCATTGTAGTGGATGGATACGGACAGTGTATTTGGGAAATATTCAGACCCCTTTACTTTTTCCACATTTTGTCACGTTACAGCCTTATTCTAAAATGTGTTAAATATTTTTTCCCCCCTCACCAATGTACACACAATACCCCATAATGACATCACAATACCCCATAATGACATCACAATACCCCATAATGACAAAGCAAAAACTTTTTATTTTTTTATTTTTTTAATGTTTGCAAATGTATTAAAACCCCAAAACTGAAATGTCACATTTACATAACTATTCAGACTCTTTACTCAGTACTTTTTTGAAGCTTGGCACACCTGTATTTGGGGAGTTTTTCCCATTCTTCTCTGCAGATCCTCTCAAGCTCTGTCAGGTTGGATGGGGAGTGTTGCTGCACAGCTATTTTCAGATCTCTCCAGAGATGTTCAATCGGGTTCAAGTCCGGGCTCTGGGTAGGCCATTCATGGACATTCAGAGACTTGTCCCGAAGCCACTCCTGCGTTGTCTTGGCTGTGTGCTTAGTGTCGATGTCCTGTTGGAAGGTCAACCTTCACTCCAGTCTGAGGTCCTGAGCGCTCTGGAGCAGGTTTTCATCAAGGAGCTCTCTGTACTAATCTCTGTTCATCTTTCCTTCAAACCTGACTAGTCTCCCAGTCCCTGCCGCTAAAAAACATCCCCAAAGCATAATGTTGCCATCACCATGCTTCACCGTAGGGATGGTATTGGCCAGGTGATGAGCAGTGCCTATTTCCTCCAGATGTGATGCTTGGCATTCGAGCCAAAGAGTTCAGTCTTGGTTTCATCAACCCAGATAATCTTGTTTCTCATGGTCTGAGAGTCCTTTAGTTGCCTTTTTGTAAACTCCAAGCGGGCTTTCATGTGCCTTTTACTGAGGAGTGGCTTCCGTCTGGCCATTCTACCGTAAAGGCCTGATTGGTGGAGTCCTACAGAGATGGTTGTCCTTCTAGAAGGTTCTCCCATCTCCACAGAGGAACTCTAGAGTTCTGTCAGAGTGACCATCGGGTTCTTGGTCACCTTCTTGACCAAGGCTGTTCTCCACCGATTGCTCAGTTTGGCCCGGCGGCCAGCTCTAGGAAGAGTCTTGGTGGTTCCAAACTTCTTCCATGTAAGAATGATGGAGGCCACTGTGTTCTTGGAGACCTTCAATGCTGCATACAATTTTTGCTACCCTTCCCTAAATCTGTGCCTCGACACAGTCCTCTCGAATACCCTACGGACAATTCCTTCGACCTCATTGCTTGGTTTCTACTCTGACATGTACTGTCAACTGTGGGACCTTATATAGACAGGTGTGTGCCTTTCCAAATCATGTCCAATCAACTGAATTTACCACAGGTGGACTCCAATCAAGTTGTAGAACAGCTCAAGGATGATCAATGGAAACAGGATGCATCTGAGCTCAATTTCGAGTCTCATAGCAAAGGGTCTGAATACTTATGTAAATTCTGTATTTCTGATGTTTCTTTTTA
>NC_056438.1:76513032-76535532 GCF_018296145.1 Oncorhynchus tshawytscha | reverse complement strand
ACGTGTAGTAACAGGACACTCATTAATATGTAGTAACAGGACACTCATTAATATGTAGTAAACGGACACTCATTAATATGTAGTAACAGGACACTCATTAATATGTAGTAACAGGACACTCATTAATATGTAGTAACAGGACACTCATTAATATGTAGTAACAGGACACTCATCAACGTGTAGTAACAGGACACTCATTAATATGTAGTAACAGGACACTCATCAACGTGTAGTAACAGGACACTCATTAATATGTAGTAACAGGACACTCATCAACGTGTAGTAACAGGACACTCATCAACATGTCTAGTTGTATCTTGTCTTCTGCTCTATTTTTGTTGGGTGTTGTGTTGGGTTGGGTTGGGTTGTGTTGTGTTGGGGTGTGTTGGGTTGGGTTGGGTTGGGTTGGGGTGTGGGTTGGGTTGGGTTGGGTTGGGTTGGGTTGGGGTGTATTGGGTTGGGTTGGGTTGGGTTGGGTTGTGTTGGGGTGTGTTGGGGTGTGTTGGGGTGTGTTGGTTGTGTTGGGTGTTGTGTTGTGTTATATTGGGTTGGGTTGGGTTGTGTGTTGGGGTGTGTTATTGGGTTGGGTTGGGTTGTGTTGGGTTGTGTTGGGGTGTGTTGGGGTGTGTTGGGTTGTGTTGTGTTGGGGTGTGTTGGGGTGTGTTGTGTTATATTGGGTTGGGTTGGGTTGTGTTGGGGTGTGGGTTGGGTTGTGTTGGGGTGTGTTGTGTTGGGTTGTGTTGGGTTGGGTTGTGTTGTGTTGGGGTGTGTTGTTGGGTTGTGTTGTGTTGGGGTGTGTTGGGTTGGGTTGGGGTGTGTTGGTTGGGTTGGGTTGTGTTGGGTTGTGTTGGGGTGTGTTGGGGTGTGTTGTGTTGGGGTGTGTTGGGGTGTGTTGTGTTGGGATGTGTTGGGGTGTGTTGTGTTATATTGGGTTGTGTTGGGTTGTGTTGGGGTGTGTTGTGGTGTGTTGTGTTGGGTTGGGCTGTGTTGGGGTGTGTTGTGGTGTGTTGTGTTGTGTTGGGCTGTGTTGGGCTGTGTTATTGCGTTATTTTATGGCTGGTTATCACATCTACATAAAAGTGTCAATACCCACAAAACTTACCACACACTCTTTTTGACTGATGACTGATACACATGGCAGGACATGTACGTGATAGGCCTATCTGGCTTGTATGATTATGATGTCATAATGCTTCATGACAGTGTCATAAAGTGTATTTTCTACAAGTCATTTAATTAAAATATGATGAAAAAGCAAGACTGTAAAGAATTCATTAAAAACAACAGCAAAGGATTTAAGAAACAAACTTTCAAACAAAAGGAAACTCATTTGAATAAATGTTGGTTTTGACACTCTTATGTAGGTGTCATAACCAGCCATAAAATAATGAAATATGTCACAACAGATATAAATATATGGGTCATGATAGTGTTATGACGATATTATGACAAGTTATGTCAGCTGTTATGATACATTATGACACTGGATGTCAAGTAAAGTGTAACCGAAAAAAATATGTTTTTTTTTTTACCTCATGCCTTATGTTACATCATGCCTTTTTATACCTCATGCCTTATGTTACATCATGCCTTTTATACCTCATGCCTTTTTCTGACTCATGCCTTTTTTATACCTCATGCCTTTTTTCTACCTCATGCCTTATGTTACATCATGCCTTTTTATACCTCATGCCCTTTTCTACCTCATGCCTTTTTCTGACTCATGCCTTTTTTCTACCTCATGCCTTTTTCTACCTCATGCCTTTTTATACCTCATGCCTTTTTCTACCTCATGCCCTTTTCTACCTCATGCCCTTTTCTACCTCATGCCTTTTTCTACCTCATGCCCTTTCTACCTCATGCCTTATGTTACATCATGCCTTTTCTACCTCATGCCTTTTTCTACCTCATGCCTTTTTCTACCTCATGCCTTTTTCTACCTCATGCCCTTTTATACCTCATGCCTTTTTCTACCTCATGCCCTTTTCTACCTCATGCCCTTTTCTACCTCATGCCCTTTCTACCTCATGCTCTTTTCTACCTCATGCCCTACTCTAGCTCATTCATTTTTTCTACCTCATGCCTTTTTCTGACTCATGCCTTTTTCTGACTCATGCCTTTTTGTACCTCATGCCTTTTTCTACCTCATGCCTTTTTCTACCTCATGCCCTTTCTACCTCATGCCTTTTTCTACCTCATGCCCTTTCTACCTCATGCTCTTTTCTGACTCATGCCCTACTCTAGCTCATTCATTTTTTCTACCTCATGCCTTTTTCTGACTCATGCCTTTTTATACCTCATGCCTTTTTCTACCTCATGCCTTTTTCTACCTCATGCCTTTTTCTACCTCATGCCTTTTTCTACCTCATGCCCTTTCTACCTCATGCCTTTTTCTACCTCATGCCCTTTCTACCTCATGCTCTTTTCTGACTCATGCCTTTTTCTACCTTATGCCTGTTGCTGGTATCTGAATAGTGACAATGTTTTTATGGTCACATATCTTTCTGTCTCTTCAAGGTGAGAGTGGAGCTGTAACCACTGTACATGTTTAGCTGCTTGTAAAAGGACTGAAACATCTGCTTTCTGTCATAAGGTCAGCAAAGCCCAATCTCTTACGTTTTCACATCAAATAAGAGTTTCAACTTGTGAATGACTTAAAACACATCTTGCAAAAAAGTATGTGAGATTCATTTTGCTAACCTCTATTAATTCAGATCAGTCTCATTGAGATACGTAAATAACCTGTTTTGTAAGAGGGATAAGGTTACAAGAGACACGTCATTCAGCCCGTATGGGCTGTAGACATAGTGAATGAGTATCTAAAGGTTTAGAGCGTTTGATTCAGATATGTTCTGACTCTATCTAAAGGTTTAGAGAGTTTAGGTCAGAGATGTTCTGTTTATATCTAAATCAAATCAAATTTTATTAGTCACATACATCGAATACAACAGTAAAATGCTTACTTACGAGACCCTAACCAACAATGCAGTTAAAAAAATATGAATACAAATAAGAAATAAAAGTAACAAGGAAATAAAGAGCAGCAGTAAAATAACAATAGCGAGAATATATACAGGGTGTTACAGTACAGAGTCAATGTGGAGGCTATATACAGGGGGATACCGGTACAGAGTCAGAGTTTGATTCAGAGATGTTCTGTCTCTATCTAAAGGTTTGGAGAGGGATTCAGAAATGTTCTGTCACTATCTAAAGGTTTAGAGAGGTAATCAGAGATGTTCTGTCTCTATCTAAAGGTTTGGAGAGGGATTCAGAAATGTTCTGTCACTATCTAAAGGTTTAGAGAGGTAATCAGAGATGTTCTGTCTCTATCTAAAGGTTTATAGAGGGATTTAGAGATGTTCTGTCTCTATCTAAAGGTTTGGAGAGGGATTCAGAGATGTTCTGTCACTATCTAAAGGTTTAGAGAGGTAATCAAAAATGTTATATCTCTATCTAAAGGTTTATATAGGTAATCAGAGATGTTCTATCTCTATCTAAAGGTTTGGATTGCCCGTCCTGCCACCCTCTAGGGACGCCACTTGGCGTTCCACCTGGCCGGATGCCTGGTTGACTGGGGTGCCGGCGGTGAAAGTCAACGATGAGGGCCGAGTCCAAGATGTCTTTAGTGGGAACCCAGCACCTCTTCTCCGGGCCATAACCCTCCCCGTCTACCAGGTACTGGAAACCCCTGCCCCGTGGTCGAACCCTCAGGAGGCGTCTCACCGTGTATGCTGGCTGGCCATCGATGACACAGGGGGAGGGATGGGCCTAGAAACAGAAGACAAGGAGCAATCAGACATGGTTTTGACTCTAGACACAGAAAAGGTAGGAAAAATACAGAGGGTACGGGGGAACAGAGGACGAACAGCAGAGGGGCTAATGATCTTGGAGCGCGTGGGGACAGGTCTCGGCTTCAGGTGGTGTTGCCGCGGGACTATAGCGGTGTGCCAGCGCTTCTGGCTTGACCTTCTTGGATACCGGTCGGTGATGCGGAAGCAAAGTGGCCCGGCCCTTACTGATCCCCTTCCAGAGGTCCTGGTACTCTGCGGAGCTGGCAGAGAGGTCCGGGGCAATTTCCAAGCCCCTAAGAAGACGTCCCGCTGCAGGCAGAGCTGACTTCAGTGTGGCAGGATGGGCTCCAGTCCACGATGGCACCAGTAGCCCAGTCAAGTGAGCGATTGTGTCGCTGGAGCCAAGAGAATCCCAATACTACGGGAACCAGCGGAGACTCAACCAGCAGGAACTGGTTCCCCGACACTCGTAGGTTGACAGGGGTGATCTGGTGGGTGACCCGACTTATAGAGAGCCCGTCCAGCACTCTAACACCCATGGGAATGGAGAGGGGTTGAGTGGGGATGCCCAGCTCGGACGCCAGGGTAACATCCATGAGACACACATCGGCCCCCGAGTTGATGAGTACCTGGAGAGACTTGGACTGGTCGCCCCACAGCAGGGTGGCATGGAGAGGGAGGTGAGTAAGGGGAGAAGAACAGTTATCTTTAAGACTCACCAGTGAACTCACTCCAACGAATGAGCTAGGTCTCTTGAAGGGACAGGTAGACACAAAATGCCAGTACCGCAATACAGACAACTCTGGGTCTCACATCTGCGTTCCTAGAGGATCCAAGCTCACCCGAGTCCCTCCAAGAGTCTCCGGAGACAGCCTAGCCCTGATGAGCTGCATCGGCTCGGGAAGAGGTGAATCGGCAGTCTCCGGATGCTCTTGGAGGGACTCGGGTAAGCTCGGATCCTCTCGGGACGTAGACGCCTGGGACTTCCGGAGTTTATCAGCTGCAAGGTGGGATCCCTGAGTGAGCGATTGGGACCACAATCAGGCCTCTTCTCCCACCTACGTTCCCGTAGCCGACCATCGATCCGGAAGGTTAAAGCGATGAGTGAGTCGAGATCCGTCGGGAAGTTCTCAGGCTGCCAGCTCATCCTTTACCTCCTCTGATAATCTGTGCAGGAACGTGTCGAACAGCTTCTGGGTTCCAGGTACCCTCCACTGCTAGCATGCAGAACTCCACCGCATAGTCTGCCACACTGAGGGTGTCTTGCTGAAGCTGGAGTAACTTCCGTGCAGCCTCTCTCCCGGATACCAGAGCCTCAAAAACTTTTCTCACCTCCATCAAGAATACCTCCAGACTGAGGCAAACTGTGGATTGTTGGTCCCACACCACTGTGGCCCATTCAAGTGCCCTCCCGGACATCAGCATAATAATGTACTCAATCTTCGAGCGGTTCGAGGGGAACGAAGAAGGCTGCAGCTCGGAAACTAGGGAGCACTGGGAGGAAAGGGCCTGGCAGATTCTGGAATCTCCATCGTAGCGCTCCGGAGGAGGTCAGCGGGGTTCCCGGGAAACCGGGGTGACGGCGCTGCTACCAGCCGGGTTACAGAGGGGCTGGGAGGTTACCGTCGTGGTCGGCTGTCTAGTAGGCAACCCACGGAATTGGTCCCGCAATGCGTCCAAGGCTGCGTCGTGACATTCGGTTACGGCCTGGAACCCTTACATCAGACTGTAAAGCATCTCCTCGTGTCTTCCAATGGTGGCTCCTTGGGAGGAGATGGTGTTGCGGAGCTGGTCCAAGTCTGCTCGGTCAGTCATGGCCAGTTTGTACTATCAGGTATCAAAATAAGACAGACCGTGTGAGGTAACAATGTTTATTGTAACAACAGGGGCAGGCAGACGACAGGTCAAGGCCGGCAGGGATTGATTATCCAGAGTAAGAGCAAAGGTACAGGACGGCAGGGAGGCTCAGGGTCAGGGACAGGCGGAGTGGTCAGGCGGGCGGGTACAGGGTCAGGACAGGCAAGGGCCAAAAACCAGGAGGACGAGAAAAAGAGAGGCTGGGAAAAGACAGGCGCTGACAGGACAAACGCTGGTAAGCTTGACAAACTAGGCAAACTGACAACAGACAAACAGAAAACACAGGTGTAAGTATACAGGGGATAATGGAGAAGATGGGCGACACCTGGTGGAGTCAGGCACAAGGACAGGTGAAACAGATCAGGGCGTGACACAGAGATGTTCTTGTTATATCTAAAGGTTAAGAGAGTTTGGTTCAGAGATGTTCTGGTTATATCTAAAGGTTAAGATAGTTTAGGTCAGATATGTTCTGTCTCTATCTAAAGATTTAGAGAGTTTAGGTCAGAGATGTTCTGTTTATATCTAAAGGTTTAGAGAGTTTAGGTCAGAGATGTTCTGTTTATATCTAAAGGTTTAGAGAGTTTAGGTCAGAGATGTTCTGTTTATATCTAAAGGTTTAGAGCGTTTAGGTCAGAGATGTTCTATTTATATCTAAAGGTTTAGAGAGTTTATGTCAGAGATGTTCTGTCTCTATCTAAAGGTTTAGAGAGTTTGGGTCAGAGATGTTCTGCTTTTCTCTAAAGGTTTAGAGAGTTTGGGTCAGAGATGTTCTGCTTTTCTCTAAAGGTTTAGAGAGTTTGGGTCAGAGATGTTCTGCTTTTCTCTAAAGGTTTAGAGAGTTTGGGTCAGAGATGTTCTGCTTTTCTCTAAAGGTTTAGAGAGTTTGATTCAGAGATGTTCTGTCTCTGACTGTAGACGAGAGTAAAAGTAAAATGTGACAGAAATCGCTTCCTCCACTGTCACTTTCCATTCCATGGCTGGAACTAGTGACACTCTGCTCATCAACACACGTGAATGCCCTGCTTGACAATGTACAAACCAATTGCCCTGGCACCGGAAAAGGTCATTGGTACTATTTCAAGCTGTGGAGTGACCTTATCTGATACAATCTCATTACATGAACCCTTGTCCCTTACTGATGACTAACACCTGTTACAGTGCCTTCAGAAAGCATTCATACCCCATGATTCATTCCACATTTTGTTGTGTTACAGCCTGAATTCAAATGGATTCAATTGTTATCTCACTAGTCTACACACAATACCCCATAATGACAAAGTGATAATGTGTTTTTAGAAATGTTGGCACATTTCTTCAAAAAGGAAATAATGAAATATCTAATTTACATAAGTATTCACGCCCCTGAGTGCCTAGATTCAGCCGCGGGCCAATTGTTTCTTGAGCGGATGGCTGGGGGGCTGGAACATAATAAAATAAATATTTTTAGACTGCAACCCGAACCCTAACCCACAATAAGCCTAAACAGATCTAATATTTGACTTAAACATAATATTTTCAAACCTTGATTACATTTGGGGACATTGCCGTGCGTAAGGTGCCATCTTTCGAATGGGAGGATGGAACGTTAAAATGCGAGTCTCCAGTTGATGAACTCTGCTCGAAGAGCTTTGCACACTGGGATTATATAATATGTGCCCATTATTCTTTTAAAGAATGTGCCCATTATTCTTTTAAAGAATGTGCCCATTATTCTTTTAAAGAATGTGCCCATTATTATTTTAAAGAATGTGCCCATTATTCTTTTAAAGAATGTGCCCATTATTCTTTTAAAGAATGTGCCCATTATTCTTTTAAAGAATGTGCCCATTATTCTTTTAAAGAATGTGCCCATTATTCTTTTAAAGAATGTGCCCATTATTATTTTAAAGAATGTGCCCATTTATTCTTTTAAAGAATGTGCCCATTATTCTTTTAAAGAATGTGTCCATTATTTTTTTAAAGAATGTGCCCATTATTATTTTAAAGAATGTGCCCATTATTCTTTTAAAGAATGTGCCCATTATTCTTTTAAAGAATGTGCCCATTATTCTTTTAAAGAATGTGCCCATTATTATTTTAAAGAATGTGCCCATTATTCTTTTAAAATTCTTTAAGCTGTGACAAATTGGTTGTTGTTCAATGCTAAACAGATATTTTCAGGTCATTGCCACAGATTTTTAAGCCAAGACGGTAACTCTGCACCTCAGGAACATTCACTGTCTTCTTGGTAACCAACTCCAGTGTAGGTTTGACCTTGCGTTTCAGGTCATTGTCCTGCTTAAAGGTGAATTCATCTCCCAGTGTCTTGTGGAAAGCAGACTGAACCAGGTTTTCCTCTAGGATTTTGTCTGTGCTTAGCTCCATATTTTTATCCTGAAAAACTCCCCAGTCCTTCACGATTACAAGCATATCCATTACATGATTCAGCCACTACTATGCTTGAAAATATAGAAAGTGGTACTCATTAATGTGTTGTATTGGATTTGCCACAAATATAACACATCATTTTAATGCCTTGTTGCAACCAGGATGCATGCTTTGGAATATTTATATTCTGTACAGACTTCCTTCTCTTCACTATGTCATTTAGGTTAGTATTGGAGTAACTACAATGTTGTTGATCCATCCTCAGTTTCCTCCTATCACAGCCACTCAACTCTGTAACTGTTGTAAAGTCACCATTGGCCTCATAGTGAAACCCTTAACAGTTTCTTTCCTCTCTGGCAACTGAGTTAGGAAGGACGCATGTATTTTTGCAGGTGGTGGGTGTATTGATACACCATCAAAATTGTAATTAATAATTAATAAAAGGAATATTTAATGTCTGCTTTTAAATTTTTACTGATCTACCAATAGGTGCCCTTCTTTGCGAGGCATTGGAAAACTTCCCTGGTCAGGATGATTGAGGTAGTATGCACATGTAGGTATGGTTAAAGTGACTATGCATATATGATGAACAGAGAGTAGCAGTAGCGTAAAAGAGAGGTTGGCGGTTGGTGGGTGGCGGGACACAATGCAGATAGCCCGGTTAGCCAATGTGCTGGACCACTGGTTGGTTGGGGCAAATGAGGTAGTATGTACATGAATGTATAGTTAAGTAAGTGACTATGCATATAAGATAAACAGAGAGTAGCAGCAGCGTAAAAGAGGGGTTCGGGGGCACACAATGCAAATAGTCCGGGTAACCATTTGGTTACCTGTTCAGGAGTCTTATGGCTTGGGGGTAAAAACTGTTGAGAAGCCTTTTGGTCCTAGACTTGGCACTCCGGTACCGCTTGCAATGCGGTAGTAGAGAGAACAGTCTATGACTGGGGTGTTTGACCATTTTTAGGGCCTTCCTCTGACACCGCCTGGTGTAGAGGTCCTGGATGGCAGGCAGCTTTGCCCCAGTGTTGTACTGGGCTGTACGCACTACCCTCTGAAGTGCCTTGCGGTCGGAGGCCGAGCAATTGTCGTACAAGGCAGTGATGCAACCGGACAGGATACTCTCGATATTGCAGCTGTAGAACCTTTTGAGGATCTCAGGACCCATGCCAAATCTTTTTAGTTTCCTTTTCCTGTAGTCCACAATCATCTCCTTAGTCTTGGTTACGTTGAGGGATAGGTTGTTATTCTGGCACATAGAGACGCATACAAAGCACTGCTTCTACAACAGCCTCCACTCTTCTGGAAAGACTTTCCACTAGATGTTGGAACATTACTGCGGGATCTTGCTTCCATTCAGCCACTGACTTGTTGGAAAGGTGGCATCCTATGACATTGCCACATTGGAAGTCACTGAGCTCTTCAGTAAGGCCATTCTACTACCAATGTTTGTCTATGGAGATTGCATGGCGGGGTGCTCGATTTTATGCACCTGTCAGCAACGGGTGTGGCTAAAATAGCTGAATCCCCTCATTTGAAGGGGTGTCCACATACTTTTGTAAATATAGTGTATAACAAATCACAAGGGGAAACCCAGGAGTGAGCTGTCCAGTGAGGCAAACCTACCAGACGAGCTAAATACCTTCTATGCTCGCTTCGAGGCTAGCAGTCTGTAATACCTACATGTTTCAAGCAAACCACTATAGTCCCTGTGCCCAAGAACTCCAAGATAACCTGACTAAATGACCATCGCTCCGTGCTTAGTCCCCATCCTGTACTCCCTGTTCGCCCACAACTGCGTGGCCAGTGCAGGACTCCAACACCATCATTAAGTTTGCTGACGACACGATGGTGGTAGGCCTGATCACCGACGATGATGAGAGGTCAGAGACCTGGCTGTGTGGTGCCAGGACAACAACCTCTCCCTCGGCGTGATCAAGACAAAGAAGGAAACAAAGGGCTGAGCATGCACACTTCCACATCAATGGGGCTGTAGTGGTGCAGGTCGAGAGCTTCAAGTTCATCGGTGTCCACATCACTAAGGAAGTATCATGGTCCACACACACCAACCCAGTCATGAAGAGGGCATGACGACACCTATTCTCCCTTAGGAGGCAGAGGGCATGGGCCCTCAGATCCTCAAGAATGTATACAGCTGCACCATTGAGAGCATCTTGGAACCGTCCTCAGGCACCGTCCTCCATCACCGTCCTCAGGCACCGTCCTCCATCACCGTCCTCAGGCAATTGCTTTCATTTTGGGTCTAATTCTCATTTCTGGATAATGCTTAGAGTATAGGAGAAAATGTTGCTACATTATGTCACATGAATGTGCAAAAAGCACCTACCTGTCTACAAGACTGTTCTAAGGGGAACTCTAACAACATGGTGACAAAACACCTACCTGTCTACAAGACTGTTCTAAGGGGAACTCTAACAACATGGTGACAAAACACCTACCTGTCTACGAGACTGTTCTAAGGGGAACTCTAACAACATGGTGAAAAAACACCTACCTGTCTACGAGACTGTTCTAAGGGGAACTCTTTAACAGCATGGTGAAAAAACACCTACCTGTCGACGAGACTGTTCTAAGGTGAACTCTTTAACAACATGGTGAAAAAACACCTACCTGTCGACGAGACTGTTCTAAGGGGAACTCTAACAGCATGGTGAAAAAACATGTACCATTTCTAACGTACTGTAGTTGTCTGATTCAGATGTTACACTGTAACTCCTCTCGTAAGAACAATGGAAAACACCAAAGATGAACGAGTTTCATAGATAATACTATAAGTGATTTCCCACCTGAAGCCCCTTTTGATTTGATTTCAAGGAATGTTCTACCGGGTCACGTTGGAGGTGATTGGACAAATCTGATTGAATAGTTCCTGATTTAAGAGCTTTAAAATGAATTTAAAAAACTCCCCTTTATTATCATTACTGAGTCTTCACCACCTGTCAAATCCCATCAGGATCAACTGAAGACGGTCCTGTATACATATATATCCCAATTATATATCCCAATTGTCACAGACTGAAGTTCCCTCTGAGAGAAATAAAGTTATTCAAATCTTTTCTGTTCTATGCAATCAGATTTCTATAGCATTAGGATATTATTGTGAGACGCCAAGTGAGCACACATTTCTGTCTGGTATTTCACGAGTCTTGCAATGGTTGCATATGAGAATGGAGAAATTGTCAGGAATGATTCAACAAGATTTCAACATATTTCAAAATGGTTATTTTTAGACAGATGCTTGCTACTGCTAAGCTTTTTTTTTCACAGCCTTGGGATTATATTAATTGATATTGGTAAATGATGTAATAATTTATTACAGTCCTATGCCTGCCTTAGTGAAACAGGTATATTCGATGTTTCATTGGTGCCTGTGATTAACGATGTAGTACACTTATTGAGACATGGTACACGAGCAACATCAGTGACAAACCTTACAAAATGTGGTAGGCTAAATGGAAAAATAAATATGTCAAACGTCAATGACAGCAGAAGCACGCTAACTGTGGATGGTGTGTTCTTGACAAGAGAACAGGCATTGGCAGCCAATCAGATTGTCTGAAATGGGGGCGTGGGGGTTGAACTAAATAGGGGCAGCTTATCAGATTGTCTGAGATGGGGGCATGGGGTTTGAACTAAATAGGGGCAGTTTAGCAGATTGTCTGAGATGTGGGCGTGGGGGTTGAACTAGAAAAGGGCAGTTTAGCAGATTGTCTGAGATGGGGGCATGGGGTTGAACTAAATAGGGGCAGCTTATCAGATTGTCTGAAACGCGGGCGTGGGGGTTGAACTAAATAGGGGCAGTTTAACAGAATGTCTGAAATGGGGGCATGGGGGTTGAACTAAATAGGGGAAGTTTAACAGAATGTCTGAAATGTGGGCATGGGGGTTGAACTAAATAGGGGCAGTTTAGCAGATTGTCTGAGATGGGGGCGTGGGGGTTGAACTAGAAAAGGGTGGATAGGCTAAAATTGAATGATTAATTATATTAATTATAATTATAGTCTTATGTCATAATTGTGAATTATTTTTGACATATTATTACAATAATATATGTTGCTGTCTGCTAAAGTGAGTAATTCTACAATGAATACAATATTAGCCATTACTAATATTTACAACAACAGTAAGTGGTCTATATAATAAACTAAAGGTGATGTACACAACATGATCAAAAGTATGAGGACACATGCTCGTCCAACATCTCATTCTGAAATCATGGGCATTAATATGTAGTTGGTCTCTCTTTGCTGCTATAACAGCTGCCACTCTTTTTGGAAGGCTTTCCACTAGACGTTGGAACATTGCTGTGGGCATTCAGCCACAAGAGCATTAGTGAGGTCGGGCACTGATGTTGGGCGATTAGGCTTAGCTCGCAATCGGCGTTCCAATTCATCCCAAAGGTGTTCGACGGGGTTGAGGTCAGGGCTCTGTGTAGGCAGGTCAAGTTCTTCCACACCGATCTCAACAAACCATTTCTGTATGGACCTCGCTTTGTGCATGGTGCCATTGTCATGCTGAAACAGGAAAGGGCATTCCCCAAACTGTTGCCATAATGTTGGAAGCACAGACTCGTCTAGAATGTCACTGTATGCTGTAGCATTACGATTTCCCTTCCCTGGAACTAAGGGGACTAGCCCGAACCATGAAAAACAGCCCCAGACCATTATTCCCCCTCCACCAAACTTTACAGTTGGTATTATGGATTGGGGCAGGTGGCGTTCTCCTGGCATCCACCAAACCCAGAATCGTCCGTCGGACTGCCAGATGGTGAAGAGTGATGCATCACTCCATAGAAAGCATTTCCACTGCTCCAGTCCAATAGTGGCGAGCTTTACACCACTCCAGCCGATGCGTGGTATTTCGCATGGTGATCAGGCTGTTTAGCCATGGAAACCCATTTCATTAAGTTCCCGATGAACAATTATTGTGCTGACCTTGCTTTCAGAGGCAGTTGGGAACTCGGGAAGTGAATGTTGCAACCGAGGACAGCCGATTTTACACGCCATGCCCATCAGCACTCGGTGGTCTCGTTCTGTGGACTTGTGTGGCCTACCACTTTGCGGCTGAGCAGGTGTTTCTCCTAAACGTTTCCACTTCGCAATAACAGCACTTACAGTTGACCAGTGCAGCTCTAGCAGAGCAGAAATTTGACAAATTGACTTGTAAAGGTGTTATCCTGTGATGGTGCCACATTGAAAGCCACTGAGCTCTTCAGTAAGGCCATTCTACTGCCAACGTTTGTCTATGGAGATTGCATGGCTGTGTGCTCTATTTTATACACCTATCAGCAATGGGTGTGCCTGAAATAGCTGAATCTGCTAATTTGAAGGAGTGTTCCCATACTTTTGTATATAGTGTATGCATGCCTACTGTGTGTGTGTGTGTGTGTGTGTGTGTGTGTGTGTGTGTGTGTGTGTGTGTGTGTATTTTTATACACAGTCAGTGTACCATACCAGGTAAGTACTCGGGAAAGAACAGTAGTCCTGAAGCAGACGTGATTTGTTGACATTGTCCCCATTTGGGAAGGTTGTCCACGCCTTGCCCATGTTTTAGACCAATAGAAATAGGGTTGGATTTACATGCGTCTACGGGGCCAGTATAAATAAACCATTTGAAACCTTGAAGTTCAAGTGAATATCATTTTACGTAGTTGGACAACTTTATAAAAATAGACTTTTACAAGCAGTAAAATTACATTCCTGCGGATTAAAGTGACAAACAATTTACTTTTTCATTTGGAAAGTTCTTTAATTATATTGAATCAACTGTACTATGGGAAAAGAAATCCCCTGGTTGATCATAATTGGGATTTGTATCAAGTCATCATGTGAGTCTCTCTTCAACACTGAAACTCCTGTTCTCAGTAAGTTGGACGATTCTTCTACTCTCTCAAATTAATAAATTAATAATTCTGAATACAAATGTTATGTAAAAAATGTAATACATGTATGTTTTGTAAACAGATTATAATAGGCTACATGTTGTTTATAAAAGGTGCCATGAATTTTTTTAACAATTGGAACATTTGTGCCACAGGATTTGGAAAGTTGGCATTTAGCTGAGGCAGTTTCCATGAAGGCAATTTCCATTAACCTGTTTTGAGTTCTGACAGCCAGACAGTTCATTATTCGGAGGAACAAAACTCCCCTAACCTGTTGGTGTTTTATTAGGATAAGAGGAGTGTATCCTGATCCCAGATCATCTGAACATATGGGCTAGAAGAGATTTCACAATTTCACATTCATATGTACATGAACCCTGTACATTCTAAACATATTTTTATGTATGCGTATTAATATTTAATTATGTAGCATATTATGTTTTAAAACTTTAACACAATATTGCAAATGATGAGGTTTGGGATGATTTTATAATTTTGCAATCTGAGAGAGGAATGACTACTCTCTCTGGTTGAACCTCTACAGCCCCTAAGGGCCATTTTGTGCTTTTCAACTCATGAGAATATGCATTATGCGTCGGTGCTTTCGAACACCGGTGTCTATAAACATCTGTGCCTATAATGTTCCTGTATCTGCCAGCATAATAGGTCATTAATTGCCACGTACTAAATGTTTTTGAAACACTTGATACAAAGTGGGGATCATGTCTTCAATCTCTCCCTCTGTCCCTCCAGGCAACGGTACAAACTGGATACTGGACTACACTGATATAGAGACCAAGTTCTCAGTGCGTTCAGTCGAGGAGCCAGAGGAGGATCTGTGTTACCTGGTGCCAGGCGATAAGAATACAGTCACACGGTGTGGCTTCAACATCAACTTACCCACGTTCGCCATCATACATGGCTGGTCGGTAAGTAGCTACCTGGATAACAGGAATGTAGCCTGGTCTCAGATCACCTGAATAACAGGGATGTAGCCTGGTCTAAGATCACCTGAATAACAGGAATGTAGCCTGGTCCCAGATCAGCTGGATAACAGGAGTGTAGACTGGTCCCAGATCAGCTGGATAACAGGAGTGTAGACTGGTCCCAGATCAGCTGGATAACAGAAGTGTAGATTGGTCCCAGATCAGCTGGATAACAGGAATGAAGACTGGTCCCAGATCAGCTGGCTAACAGGAGTGTAGACTGGTCCCAGATCAGCTGGATAACAGAAGTGTAGATTGGTCCCAGATCAGCTGGATAACAGAAGTGTAGATTGGTCCCAGATCAGCTGGATAACAGGAGTATAGACTGGTCCCAGATCAGCTGGATAATAGAAGTGTAGATTGGTCCCAGATCAGCTGGATAACAGAAGTGTAGATTGGTCCCAGATCAGCTGGATAACAGGAGTGTATCCTGGTCCCAGATCAGCTGGATAACAGAAGTGTATCCTGGTCTAAGATCTGTTTGTGAAGCCACAATAGTAAAGTCTCTCTTACTGCTACCACTGCTGCCTGCTAAATGCTGTTACATGCTGTTACATGCTGTTACATGCTGTTACATGCTGCTACATGCTGCTACATGCTGCTACATGCTGTTACATGCTGCTACATGCTGTTACATGCTGTTACATGCTGTTACATGCTGTTACATGCTGCTACATGCTGCTACATGCTGCTACATGCTGTTACATGCTGTTACATGCTGCTGTTACATGCTGTTACATGCTGCTACATGTTGCTACATGCTGTTACATGCTGCTACATGCTGTTACATGCTGTTACATGCTGTTACATGCTGCTACATGCTGCTACATGCTGCTACATGCTGTTACATGCTGCTACATGCTGTTACATGCTGCTACATGCTGTTACATGCTGTTACATGCTGCTACATGCTGTTACATGCTGCTACATGCTGTTACATGATGCACATGTACTACTGGTTAGTAGTGCCCTACATAGGGTCTGGTTAGTAGTACCCTACATAGGGTCTGGTTAGTACTGCCCTACATAGGGTCTGGTTAGTACTGCCCTACATAGGGTCTGGTTAGTACTGCCGTACATAGCGTCTGGTTAGTACTGCCCTACATAGGGTCTGGTTAGATGTGTAGTACATAGGGAATAGTGTGGCTTTGAGGTTTCCCCTAACGACCCTGTAAGTCCTCCCTAATACCCTTGTATCTTCCTGCCTTGTGTTCCAGGTGGCAGGTCTGTTTGCGAGCTGGATCCACGAGCTGGTAGCGGCCCTGTTTGAGCGTGTGCCCAATGCCAACGTTATAGTGGTGGACTGGCTGGATCGGGCCCAGCACCACTACCCCAACTCTGCTGCCAACACCAAGCTGGTTGGAGAGGATGTGGCCAGGCTCATCAACTGGCTGGAGGTGAGGGTTTGATCATGATGCCGTTTTGGTACGCTACTGTAAGGATAATGTATTGGATTTATATAAGGGCGAAAGTAGATGGAATTTCTTCCCATAACAGTACCTCTTAATCTTAGAAATCTGTATAGAATCCCTATTAATTCAATAGGATCAGCGAGAGAGAGAGAATTAGCAATGGCGATCGATGCAGTTTGATGTGATAGTAGACTGTTCTACCACACTGATAATTCCAGAACCATAATCCATGTGTTCTCTTACTTGAAATGTGCAGTTATTTATGTGGATCTGAAATACACCAATCATCTGTTAAAAGTAAATGATACCTCCCCTCAGGTGGATCTGAAGTATGACCTGAAGAACCTCCACCTGCTGGGCTACAGCCTGGGAGCACACGTGGCTGGCGTAGCTGGAAACCTGACCAACAACAAGGTCAACAGGATCACTGGTGGGTAGGACGAGATGCTCTCATCCCTCGTATGATGCCTGTAGGAGCAGGTTTCTGTAGGACCAGACCACAGCCAGATAACAGAGTAATATCACTGGTGGATAGGACCAGACCACAGCCAGATAACAGAGTAATATCACTAGTGGATAGGACCAGACCACAGCCAGATAACAGAGTAATATCACTGGTGGGTAGGACCAGAACACAGCCAGATAACAGAGTAATATCACTGGTGGGTAGGACCAGAACACAGCCAGATAACAGAGTAATATCACTGGTGGATAGGACCAGACCACAGCCAGATAACAGAGTAATATCACTAGTGGATAGGACCAGACCACAGCCAGATAACAGAGTAATATCACTGGTGGGTAGGACCAGAACACAGCCAGATAACAGAGTAATATCACTGGTGGGTAGGACCAGAACACAGCCAGATAACAGAGTAATATCACTGGTGGATAGGACCAGACCACAGCCAGATAACAGAGTAATATCACTAGTGGATAGGACCAGACCACAGCCAGATAACAGAGTAATATCACTGGTGGGTAGGACCAGAACACAGCCAGATAACAGAGTAATATCACTGGTGGGTAGGACCAGAACACAGCCAGATAACAGAGTAATATCACTGGTGGATAGGAGCAGACCACAGCCAGATAACATAGTAATATCACTGGTGGATAGGAGCAGACCACAGCCAGATAACATAGTAATATCACTAGTGGATAGGACCAAAAAAGATATATAACAGAGAAGTATATGGCTCTGGGTCGGACCCAGCCCTCGCACGATGTCTGTCCATCTGTCAATCAACCTAATCACTACTGTGTCATTAGGCTCTGTTCTAAACCTAAGATATACAAGTTTGCCCTGAATAATTTTTTGGTATTTACGTTGCACCCCTATATCAGTTATAATGGTTTGTTGCCTATCAATTTGCAGTCACCCCACTTTGGTCAGCCAATCACTGCTTAAGTAAACACACAAAATGACTATTTATAACACTCAAAAGGACTATTTATAACACCCAAAAGGACTATTTATAACACTCAAAAGGACTATTTATAACACCCCAAAATGACTATTTATAACACCCCAAAAGGACTATTTATAACACCCAAAAATGACTATTTATAACACTCAAAATGACTATTTATAACACTCAAAATGACTATTTATAACCCCTTGAAATGACTATTTATAACACCCAAAAGACTGTTGTATAACTTTCAGAAGGCTTGTACCTTGAACCATGTGTTCTAATACATCATGGCAGGCTGACACCATAACAGCAGGCTGGCACCATAACAGCAGGCTGACACCACAACAGCAGGCTGGCACCATAACAGCAGGCTGGCACCATAACAGCAGGCTGCCACCATAACAGCAGAATGGCACCACAACAGCAGGCTGATACCATAACAGCAGGTTGACACCATAACAGCAGGCTGGCACCATAACAGCAGGCTGACACCACAACAGCAGGCTGGCACCATAACAGCAGGCTGCCACCATAACAGCAGAATGGCACCACAACAGCAGGCTGATACCATAACAGCAGGTTGACACCATAACAGCAGGCTGACACCACAACAGCAGGCTGACACCATAACAGCAGGCTGACACCATAACAGCAGGCTGACACCACAACAGCAGGCTGACACCACAACAGCAGGCTGACACCACAACAGCAGGCTGACACCACAACAGCAGGCTGACACCATAACAGCAGGCTGACACCATAACAGCAGGCTGACACCACAACAGCAGACTGACACCATAACAGCAGGCTGACACCATAACAACAGGCTGACACCACAACAGCAGGCTGACACCATAACAGCAGGCTGACACCATAACAGCAGGCTGACACCATAACAACAGGCTGACACCATAACAGCAGGCTGACACCACAACAACAGGCTGACACCACAACAGCAGACTGACACCATAACAACAGGCTGATACCATAACAGCATGCTGACACCATAACAGCAGGCTGACACCATAACAGCAGGCTGACACTATAACAGGCTGACACCATAACAGCAGGCTGACACCATAACAACAGACTGACACCATAACAGCAGGCTGACACCATAACAGCAGGCTGACACCATAACAGCAGGCTGACACTATAACAGGCTGACACCATAACAGCAGGCTGACACCATAACAACAGACTGACACCATAACAGCAGGCTGACCCCATAACAACAGACTGACACCATAACAGCAGGCTGACACCATAACAACAGACTGACATCATAACAACAGACTGACAGTGTTCTGAATATATGCAGTAGCTACTAACTATTAACAACAGAGCAGAATATAGTAGTTCTACCACTGGCAGTTACTGTAACATACCAGTCTTCTAATGTCCCTCTCCCTGTCCTGCTCTCTCTGTCAGGCATGGATCCGGCTGGGCCTCGCTTCGAATACGCTGAGCACCTAAACCGCCTGTCTCCTGACGATGCAACATTTGTGGACGTCCTCCACACCAACACCAGGGGGTCTCCAGATCTCAGTATCGGTATCCAGAGACCCGTGGGCCACGTGGACATCTACCCCAACGGAGGAACCGAACAGCCAGGCTGCTCCTTCCGGCACACCGTAGACATGATGAGAAGCTTTGGCCTCCACAGTGAGTAGACACAGGCTTCACTCCAACTACAACTCCCACAAACCCTCACACTGTAGTTCAATAGAACTAGGCATCTACAGTGAGAAGACACAGGCTTCACTGCAACTCCCACAAACCCTCACACTGTAGTTGAATGGATCTAGGCATCTACAGTGAGAAGAAACAGGCTTAACTTCAACTCCAACACTTTAGTTCAATAGAGTACCACAGTATGAGTCATAATACCCATGAAATATCAAATCAAACAACAATTATTTTTTTGGCCTCATACACATATTTATTAGATGTTATTGCGGGTGTAGCGAAATGCTTATGTTCCTAGCTCCAACAGTGCAGTAGTATCTAACAGTACACAACAATACACACAAATCTACAAGTCAAAGAATGGAATTAAGAAATATATAAATATTAGGACGAGCGATGTCTTAGTGGCATTGACTAAAATACAGTAGAATAGAATACAGTATATACATATATATGAAATTAGTAAAGCAGTATGTAAACATGATTAAAATGACCAGTGTTCCATTATTAAAGTGACCAGTGATTCCATGTAGGGCAGCAAATAGCGGTCAAACAAGGAAATGGTTTCCATCATTTCTTCACCATTCATTCTTCCCATAGGGGATTCTTCCTATAGGGGATTCTTCCCATAGGGGATTCTTCCTATAGGGGATTCTTCCCATAGGGGATTCTTCCCATAGGGGATTCTTCCCACAGGGGATTCTTCCCACAGGGGATTCTTCCCACAGGGGATTCTTCCCACAGGGGATTCTTCCCATAGGGGATTCTTCCCACAGGGGATTCTTCCCATAGGGGATTCTTCCCATAGGGGATTCTTCCCACAGGGGATTTTTCCCACAGGGGATTCGTCCTACCGGGGATTCTTCCTATAGGGGATTCTTCCTATAGGGGATTCTTCCTATAGGGGATTCTTCCCACAGGGGATTTTTCCCATAGGGGATTCTTCCCATAGGGGATTCTTCCTATAGGGGATTCTTCCCATAGGGGATTCTTCCTATAGGTGATTCTTCCCACAGGGAATTCTTCCCACAGGGGATTCTTCCCATAGGGGATTTTTCCAACAGGGGATTCTTCCCATATGGGATTCTTCCCAAAGGGGATTCTTCCCATAGGGGATTCTTCCCACAGGGGATTCTTCCCATAGGGGATTCTTCCTATAGGGGATTCTTCCCATAGGGGATTCTTCCTATAGGGGATTCTTCCCACAGGGAATTCTTCCCACAGGGGATTCTTCCCATAGGGGATTTTTCCAACAGGGGATTCTTCCCATATGGGATTCTTCCCAAAGGGGATTCTTCCCATAGGGGATTCTTCCCACAGGGGATTCTTCCCATAGGGGATTCTTCCTATAAGGGATTCTTCCCATAGGGGATTCTTCCCATAAGGGATACTTCCTATAGGGGATTCTTCCTATAGGGGATTCTTCCTATAGGGGATTCTTCCCACAGGGGATTCTTCCTATAGGGGATTCTTCCTATAGGGGATTCTTCCCATAGGGGATTCTTCCTATAGGGGATTCTTCCCACAGGGAATTCTTCCCACAGGGGATTCTTCCCATAGGGGATTTTTCCAACAGGGGATTCTTCCCATAGGGGATTCTTCCCATAGCGGATTCTTCCCATAGGGGATTCTTCCCATAGGGGATTCTTCCCACAGGGGATTCTTCCCATAGGGGATTCTTCCCATAGGGGATACTTCCCATAGGGGATTCTTCCTATAAGGGATTCTTCCCACAGGGGATTCTTCCCATAGGCGATTCTTCCCATAGGGGATTCTTCCCATAGGGGATTCTTCCCATAGGGGATTCTTCCCATAGGGGATTCTTCCTATAGGGGATTCTTCCCATAGGGGATTCTTCCCATAGGGGATTCTTCCCATAGGGGATTCTTCCTATAGGGGATTCTTCCCATAGGGGATTCTTCCCATAAGGGATTCTTCCTATAGGGGATTCTTCCTATAGGGGATTCTTCCTATAGGGTATTCTTCCCACAGGGATTCTTCCTATAGGGGATTCTTCCTATAGGGGATTCTTCCCATAGGGATTCTTCCCATAGGGGATTCTTCCCACAGGGATTCTTCCCATAGGGGATTCTTCCCACAGGGGATTCTTCCTATAGGGGATTCTTCCTATAGGGGATTCTTCCCATAGGGATTCTTCTTATAGGGGATTCTTCCCACAGGGATTCTTCCCATAGGGATTCTTCCCATAGGGATTCTTCCTATAGGGGATTCTTCCCACAGGGATTCTTCCCGTAGGGGATTCTTCCCGTAGGGGATTCTTACCGTAGGGGATTCTTCCTATAGGGGATTCTTCCCATAGGGTATTCTTCCCATAGGGGATTCTTCCTATAGGGGATTCTTCCCACAGGGGATTCTTCCCATAGGGGAATCTTCCTATCGGGGATTCTTCCTATAGGGGATTCTTCCTATAGGGTATTCTTCCCACAGGGATTCTTCCTATAGGGGATTCTTCCTATAGGGGATTCTTCCCACAGGGATTCTTCCCAAGGGGATTCTTCCCACAGGGGATTCTTCCCGTAGGGGATTCTTCCCACAGGGGATTCTTCCCACAGGGGATTCTTCCCACAGGGGATTCTTCCTATAGGGGATTCTTCCTACAGGGGATTCTTCCCACAGGCGATTCTTCCTATAGGGGATTCTTCCCGTAGGGGATTCTTCTCGTAGGGGATTCTTCCCACAGGGGATTTTTCCCATAGGGCGTGACATTTTGATAACCGTGTAAGTCTCTAGGACAAGGTGACTTTTATAATTTGCCTGTATTTACCTCCAAAATGAAATGCTAATTAGCTGCTAATGTGGCTATCATAAAGAACTACAAATGCCATGATGACCAGGATGAGACTACCGAATCGAGGCAAAGGTAAGAACCTGCGGATTAACTACATTTTGTAATGAATAAATTGGCTACATTTCTTTACATTTACAATTCTGTGAATTGTCTTGGCAAGTTTTAAATTGACACAATACCTGTTAGCAAAAGATGTCAGCTCGAGATGAAGTTGTCAGTTAGAGATGGTGTCAGCTAGAGATGAAGGTGTCAGCTCGAGATGTAGGTGTCAG